>NC_090319.1:206944259-207295107 GCF_040869045.1 Eurosta solidaginis | reverse complement strand
GTTAGCGATAGAACCTTGGATCAGCTTGCGGATTAATATACACATAAAAGCCTACCATCTGCAAAAATAAATTCGATTCTATCTTGCTTGGTTCAATAGATATGGATACTTATCCCTTTTAGTCGGTTAACCCCACCCACTTTGACGTAGAAATTTAACCGTTAACGATAGAACCTTGGATCAGCTTGTGGATTAATATACACATAAAAACCTATCATCTGCAAAAACAAATACGATTCAATCTTGCTTGGTTCAATAGATATGGACACTTATCCATTTTAGTCGTTTAACCCCACCCACAATAGATATAGACACTTATCCCTTTTAGTCGGTTATACCCCATACACTTTGACGTAGAAATTGAACCGTTAACAATAGAACCTTGTATCAGCTTGTGTATTAATATACACATAAAAACTTACCATCTGCAAAAATAAAATCGATTCTATCTTGCTTGGTTCAATAGATATGGATACTTATCCCTTTTAGTCGGTTAACCCCACCCACTATAACGTAGAAATTGAACCGTTAACGATAGAACCTTGTATCAGCTTGTGGATTAATATACACATAAAAATCTACCATCTGCAAAAATAAAATCGATTCTATCTTGCTTGGTTCAATAGATATGGATACTTATCCCTTTTAGTCGGTTAACCATACCCAGTATGACGTAGAAATTGAACCGTTAAAGATAGAAGTTTAGATCAGCTTGTGGATTAATATACACATAAAAACCTACCATCTGCAAAAATAAAATCGGATTGTGGATTAATATACACATAAAAACCTATCATCTGCAAAAACAAATACGATTCAATCTTGCTTGGTTCAATAGATATGGACACTTATCCATTTTAGTCGTTTAACCCCACCCACAATAGATATAGACACTTATCCCTTTTAGTCGGTTATACCCCATACACTTTGACGTAGAAATTGAACCGTTAACAATAGAACCTTGTATCAGCTTGTGTATTAATATGCACATAAAAACTTACCATCTGCAAAAATAAAATCGATTCTATCTTGCTTGGTTCAATAGATATGGATACTTATCCCTTTTAGTCGGTTAACCCCACCCACTATAACGTAGAAATTGAACCGTTAACGATAGAACCTTGTATCAGCTTGTGGATTAATATACACATAAAAATCTACCATCTGCAAAAATAAAATCGATTCTATCTTGCTTGGTTCAATAGATATGGATACTTATCCCTTTTAGTCGGTTAACCCCACCCACTATAACGTAGAAATTGAACCGTTAACGATAGAACCTTGGATCAGCTTGTGTATTAATATACACATAAAAACCTACCATCTGCCAAAATAAATTCGATTCTATCTTGCTTGGTTAAATAGATATGTATACTTATCCCTTTTAGTCGGTTAACCCCAACCACTATGACGTAGAAATTGAACCATTAAAGGTAGAGCCTTGTATAAGCTTGTGGATTAATATACACATAAAAATCTACCATCTGCAAAAATAAAATCGATTCTATCTTGCTTGGTTCAATAGATATGGATACTTATCCCTTTTAGTCGGTTAACCCCACCCACTATAACGTAGAAATTGAACCGTTAACGATAGAATCTTGGATCAGCTTGTGTATTAATATACACATAAAAACCTACCATCTGCCAAAATAAATTCGATTCTATCTTGCTTGGTTAAATAGATATGTATACTTATCCCTTTTAGTCGGTTAACCCCACCCACTATGACGTAGAAATTGAACCATTAAAGGTAGAGCCTTGTATAAGCTTGTGGATTAATATACAAATAAAAACCTATCATCTGCAAAAATAAAATCGATTCTATCTTGCTTGGTTCAATAGATATGGATATTTATCCCTTTTAGTCGGTTAACCCCACCCACTATGACGTAGAAATTGAACCATTAAAGTTAGAGCATTGGATCAGCTTGTGGATTAATACACACGTAAAAACCTATCAACTTCAAAAACAAATTCGATTCTATCTTGCTTGGTTCAATAGATATGGATACTTATCCCTTTTAGTCGGTTAACCCCACCCAATATGACGTAGAAATTGAACCATTAAAGATAGAGCTTTGGATCAGCTTGTTGATTAATACACACATAAAAACCTATCATCTGCAAAAACAAAATCGATTCTATCTTGCTTGGTTCAATAGATATGGATACTTATCCCTTTTATTCGGTTAACCGCACCCACTTTGACGTAGAAATTGAACCGTTAACGATAGAACCTTGGATCAGCTTGTGGATTAATGTACACATAAAAACATACCATCTGCAAAAATAAACTCGATTCTATCTTGCTTGGTTCAATAGATATGTATACTTATCCCTTTTAGTCGGTTAACCCCACCAACTATGACGTAGAAATTGAACCATTATGGATAGAGCATTGGGTCGGCTTGTGAATTTATATACGCATAAAAACCTATCATCGTCAAAAACAAAATCGATTCTATCTTGCTTGGTTCAATAGATATGGATACTTATCCCTTTTAGTCGGTTAACCGCATCCACTTTGACGTAGAAATGGAACCGTTAACGAAAGAACCTTGTATCAGCTTGTGGATTAATATACAAATAAAAACCTACCATCTGCAAAAATAAAATCGATTCTATCTGGCTTGGTTCAATAGATATGGATACTTATCCCTTTTAGTCGGTTAACCCCACCCAGTATGACATAGAAATTGAACCGTTAGCGGTAGAACCTTGGAACAGCTTGTGGATTAATACACACATAACAGCCTATCATCTGAAAAAACAAAATCGATTCTATCTTGCTTGGTTCAATAGATATGGACACTTATCCCTTTTAGTCGTTTAACCCCACCCACAATAGATATGGACACTTATCGCTTTTAGTCGGTTAACCCCATACACTTTGACGTAGAAATTGAACCGTTAACAATAGAACCTTGTATCAGCTTGTGGATTAATATACACATAAAAACCTATCATCTTCAAAAACAAAATCGATTCTATCTTGCTTGGTTCAATAGATATGGATACTTATCCCTTTTAGTCGGTTAACCCCACCCACTTTGACGTAGAAATTTAACCGTTAACGATAGAACCTTGGATCAGCTTGTGGATTAATATACACATAAAAACCTATCATCTGCAAAAACAAAATCGATTCAATCTTGCTTGGTTCAATAGATATGGACACTTATCCCTTTTAGTCGGTTAACCCCACCCACTATGATGTAGAAATTGAACCATTAAAGATAGAGCATTTGATCAGCTTGTGGATTAATATACACATAAAAACCTATCATCTTCAAAAACAAAATCGATTCTATCTTGCTTGGTTCAATAGATATGGATACTTATCCCTTTTAGTCGGTTAACCCCACCCGCTATAACGTAGAAATTGAACCGTTAAGGATAGAACCTTAGATCAGCTTGTGAATTAATATTCACATAAAAGCCTACCACATGCAGAAATAAAATCGATTCTATCTTGCTTAGTTCAATAGATATGGATACTTATCCTTTTTAGTCGGTTAACCACACCCAGTATGACGTAGAAATTGAACCGTTAACGATAGAACCTTGTATCAGCTTGTGAATTAATATTCACATAAAAGCCTACCATCTGCAGAAATAAAATCGATTCTATCTTGCTTGGTTCAATAGATATGGATACTTATCCCTTTTAGTCGGTTAACCACACCCAGTATGACGTAGAAATTGAACAGTTAGCGATAGAACCTTGGATCAGCTTGCGGATTAATATACACATAAAAGCCTACCATCTGCAAAAATAAATTCGATTCTATCTTGCTTGGTTCAATAGATATGGATACTTATCCATTTTAGTCGGTTAACCCCACCCACTATAACGTAGCAATCGAACCGTTAACGATAGAACCATGTATCAGCTTGTGGATTAATATACACATAAAAACCTATCATCTTCAAAAACAAAATCGATTCTATATTCCTTGGTTCAATAGATATGGATACTTATCCCTTTTAGTCGGTTAACCCCACCCACTTTGACGTAGAAATTTAACCGTTAACGATAGAACCTTGGATCAGCTTGTGGATTAATATACACATAAAAACCTATCATCTGCAAAAACAAATACGATTCAATCTTGCTTGGTTCAATAGATATGGACACTTATCCATTTTAGTCGTTTAACCCCACCCACAATAGATATAGACACTTATCCCTTTTAGTCGGTTATACCCCATACACTTTGACGTAGAAATTGAACCGTTAACAATAGAACCTTGTATCAGCTTGTGTATTAATATACACATAAAAACTTACCATCTGCAAAAATAAAATCGATTCTATCTTGCTTGGTTCAATAGATATGGATACTTATCCCTTTTAGTCGGTTAACCCCACCCACTATAACGTAGAAATTGAACCGTTAACGATAGAACCTTGTATCAGCTTGTGGATTAATATACACATAAAAATCTACCATCTGCAAAAATAAAATCGATTCTACCTTCTTGGTTCAATAGATATGGATACTTATCCCTTTTAGTCGGTTAACCACACCCAGTATGACGTAGAAATTGAACCGTTAAAGATAGAAGTTTAGATCAGCTTGTGGATTAATATACACATAAAAACCTACCATCTGCAAAAATAAAATCGATCCTATCTTGCTTGGTTCAATAGATATGGATACTTATCCCTTTTAGTCGGTTAACCCCTTCCACTTTGACGTAGAAATTGAACCGTTAACCATAGAACCTTGTATCAGCTTGTGGATTTATATACACATAAAAACCTATCATCTTCAAAAACAAAATCGATTCTATCTTGCTTGGTTCAATAGATATGGATACTTATCCCAGTATGACGTAGAAATTGAACCGTTAGCGATAGAACCTTGGATCAGCTTGTGTATTAATATACACATAAAAACCTACCATCTGCCAAAATAAATTCGATTCTATCTTGCTTGGTTAAATAGATATGTATACTTATCCCTTTTAGTCGGTTAACCCCACCCACTATGACGTAGAAATTGAACCATTAAAGGTAGAGCCTTGTATAAGCTTGTGGATTAATATACAAATAAAAACCTATCATCTGCAAAAACAAAATCGATTATATCTTGCTTGGTTCAATAGATAAGGATACTTATCCCTTTTAGTCGGTTAACCCAATCCACTTTGACGTAGAAATGGAACCGTTAACGAAAGAACCTTGTATCAGCTTGTGGATTAATATACACATAAAAACCTACCATCTGCAAAAATAAAATCGATTCTATCTTGCTTGGTTCAATAGATATGGATATTTATCCCTTTTAGTCGGTTAACCCCACCCACTATGACGTAGAAATTGAACCATTAAAGACAGAGCATTGGATCAGCTTGTGGATTAATACACACGTAAAAACCTATCATCTTCAAAAACAAATTCGATTCTATCTTGCTTGGTTCAATAGATATGGATACTTATCCCTTTTAGTCGGTTAACCCCACCCAATATGACGTAGAAATTGAACCATTAAAGATAGAGCTTTGGATCAGCTTGTTGATTAATACACACATAAAAACCTATCATCTGCAAAAACAAAATCGATTCTATCTTGCTTGGTTCAATAGATATGGATACTTATCCCTTTTATTCGGTTAACCCCACCCACGTTGACGTAGAAATTGAACCGTTAACGATAGAACCTTGGATCAGCTTGTGGATTAATGTACACATAAAAACATACCATCTGCAAAAATAGACTCGATTCTATCTTGCTTGGTTCAATAGATATGTATACTTATCCCTTTTAGTCGGTTAACCCCACCAACTATGACGTAGAAATTGAACCATTATGGATAGAGCATTGGGTCGGCTTGTGAATTTATATACGCATAAAAACCTATCATCGTCAAAAACAAAATCGATTCTATCTTGCTTGGTTCAATAGATATGGATACTTATCCCTTTTAGTCGGTTAACCGCATCCACTTTGACGTAGAAATGGAACCGTTAACGAAAGAACCTTGTATCAGCTTGTGGATTAATATACAAATAAAAACCTACCATCTGCAAAAATAAAATCGATTCTATCTAGCTTGGTTCAATAGATATGGATACTTATCCCTTTTAGTCGGTTAACCCCACCCAGTATGACATAGAAATTGAACCGTTAGCGATAGAACCTTGGAACAGCTTGTGGATTAATACACACATAACAGCCTATCATCTGAAAAAACAAAATCGATTCTATCTTGCTTGGTTCAATAGATATGGACACTTATCCCTTTTAGTCGTTTAACCCCACCCACAATAGATATGGACACTTATCGCTTTTAGTCGGTTAACCCCATACACTTTGACGTAGAAATTGAACCGTTAACAATAGAACCTTGTATCAGCTTGTGGATTAATATACACATAAAAACCTATCATCTTCAAAAACAAAATCGATTCTATCTTGCTTGGTTCAATAGATATGGATACTTATCCCTTTTAGTCGGTTAACCCCACCCACTTTGACGTAGAAATTTAACCGTTAACGATAGAACCTTGGATCAGCTTGTGGATTAATATACACATAAAAACCTATCATCTGCAAAAACAAAATCGATTCAATCTTGCTTGGTTCAATAGATATGGACACTTATCCCTTTTAGTCGGTTAACCCCACCCACTATGATGTAGAAATTGAACCATTAAAGATAGAGCATTTGATCAGCTTGTGGATTAATATACACATAAAAACCTATCATCTTCAAAAACAAAATCGATTCTATCTTGCTTGGTTCAATAGATATGGATACTTATCCCTTTTAGTCGGTTAACCCCACCCGCTATAACGTAGAAATTGAACCGTTAAGGATAGAACCTTAGATCAGCTTGTGAATTAATATTCACATAAAAGCCTACCACATGCAGAAATAAAATCGATTCTATCTTGCTTGGTTCAATAGATATGGATACTTATCCCTTTTAGTCGGTTAACCACACCCAGTATGACGTAGAAATTGAACCGTTAACGATAGAACCTTGTATCAGCTTGTGAATTAATATTCACATAAAAGCCTACCATCTGCAGAAATAAAATCGATTCTATCTTGCTTGGTTCAATAGATATGGATACTTATCCCTTTTAGTCGGTTAACCACACCCAGTATGACGTAGAAATTGAACAGTTAGCGATAGAACCTTGGATCAGCTTGCGGATTAATATACACATAAAAGCCTATCATCTTCAAAAACAAAATCGATTCTATATTGCTTGGTTCAATAGATATGGATACTTATCCCTTTTAGTCGGTTAACCCCACCCACTTTGACGTAGAAATTTAACCGTTAACGATAGAACCTTGGATCAGCTTGTGGATTAATATACACATAAAAACCTATCATCTGCAAAAACAAATACGATTCAATCTTGCTTGGTTCAATAGATATGGACACTTATCCATTTTAGTCGTTTAACCCCACCCACAATAGATATAAACACTTATCCCTTTTAGTTGGTTATACCCCATACACTTTGACGTAGAAATTGAACCGTTAACAATAGAACCTTGTATCAGCTTGTGTATTAATATACACATAAAAACTTACCATCTGCAAAAATAAAATCGATTTTATCTTGCTTGGTTCAATAGATATGGATACTTATCCCTTTTAGTCGGTTAACCCCACCCACTATAACGTAGAAATTGAACCGTTAACGATAGAACCTTGTATCAGCTTGTGGATTAATATACACATAAAAATCTACCATCTGCAAAAATAAAATCGATTCTATCTTGCTTGGTTCAATAGATATGGATACTTATCCCTTTTAGTCGGTTAACCACACCCAGTATGACGTAGAAATTGAACCGTTAAAGATAGAAATTTAGATCAGCTTGTGGATTAATATACACATAAAAACCTACCATCTGCAAAAATAAAATCGATTCTATCTTGCTTGGTTCAATAGATATGGATACTTATCCCAGTATGACGTAGAAATTGAACCGTTAGCGATAGAACCTTGGATCAGCTTGTGTATTAATATACACATAAAAACCTACCATCTGTCAAAATAAATTCGATTCTATCTTGCTTGGTTCAATAGATATGGATACTTATCCCTTTTAGTCGGTTAACCCCACCCACTATAACGTAGAAATTGAACCGTTAACAATAGAACCTTGTATCAGCTTGTGTATTAATATACACATAAAAACCTACCATCTGCCAAAATAAATTCGATTCTATCTTGCTTGGTTCAATAGATATGGATACTTATCCCTTTTAGTCGGTTAACCACACCCAGTATGACGTAGAAATTGAACCGTTAAAGATAGAAGTTTAGATCAGCTTGTGGATTAATATACACATAAAAACCTACCATCTGCAAAAATAAAATCGATTCTATCTTGCTTGGTTCAATAGATATGGATACTTATCCCAGTATGACGTAGAAATTGAACCGTTAGCGATAGAACCTTGGATCAGCTTGTGTATTAATATACACATAAAAACCTACCATCTGCCAAAATAAATTCGATTCTATCTTGCTTGGTTAAATAGATATGGATACTTATCCCTTTTAGTCGGTTAACCCCTTCCACTTTGACGTAGAAATTGAACCGTTAACCATAGAACCTTGTATCAGCTTGTGGATTTATATACACATAAAAACCTATCATCTTCAAAAACAAAATCGATTCTATCTTGCTTGGTTCAATAGATATGGATACTTATCCCAGTATGACGTAGAAATTGAACCGTTAGCGATAGAACCTTGGATCAGCTTGTGTATTAATATACACATAAAAACCTACCATCTGCCAAAATAAATTCGATTCTATCTTGCTTGGTTAAATAGATATGTATACTTATCCCTTTTATTCGGTTAACCCCACCCACTATGACGTAGAAATTGAACCATTAAAGGTAGAGCCTTGTATAAGCTTGTGGATTAATATACAAATAAAAACCTATCATCTGCAAAAACAAAATCGATTATATCTTGCTTGGTTCAATAGATAAGGATACTTATCCCTTTTAGTCGGTTAACCCAATCCACTTTGACGTAGAAATGGAACCGTTAACGAAAGAACCTTGTATCAGCTTGTGGATTAATATACACATAAAAACCTACCATCTGCAAAAATAAAATCGATTCTATCTTGCTTGGTTCAATAGATATGGATATTTATCCCTTTTAGTCGGTTAACCCCACCCACTATGACGTAGAAATTGAACCATTAAAGATAGAGCATTGGATCAGCTTGTGGATTAATACACACGTAAAAACCTATCATCTTCAAAAACAAATTCGATTCTATCTTGCTTGGTTCAATAGATATGGATACTTATCCCTTTTAGTCGGTTAACCCCACCCAATATGACGTAGAAATTGAACCATTAAAGATAGAGCTTTGGATCAGCTTGTTGATTAATACACACATAAAAACCTATCATCTGCAAAAACAAAATCGATTCTATCTTGCTTGGTTCAATAGATATGGATACTTATCCCTTTTATTCGGTTAACCCCACCCACTTTGACGTAGAAATTTAACCGTTAACGATAGAACCTTGGATCAGCTTGTGGATTAATATACACATAAAAACCTATCATCTGCAAAAACAAAATCGATTCAATCTTTCTTGGTTCAATAGATATGGACACTTATCCCTTTTAGTCGGTTAACCCCACCCACTATGATGTAGAAATTGAACCATTAAAGATAGAGCATTTGATCAACTTGTGGATTAATATACACATAAAAACCTATCATCTTCAAAAACAAAATCGATTCTATCTTGCTTGGTTCAATAGATATGGATACTTATCCCTTTTAGTCGGTTAACCCCACCCGCTATAACGTAGAAATTGAACCGTTAAGGATAGAACCTTAGATCAGCTTGTGAATTAATATTCACATAAAAGCCTACCACATGCAGAAATAAAATCGATTCTATCTTGCTTGGTTCAATAGATATGGATACTTATCCCTTTTAGTCGGTTAACCACACCCAGTATGACGTAGAAATTGAACCGTTAACGATAGAACCTTGTATCAGCTTGTGAATTAATATTCACATAAAAGCCTACCATCTGCAGAAATAAAATCGATTCTATCTTGCTTGGTTCAATAGATATGGATACTTATCCCTTTTAGTCGGTTAACCACACCCAGTATGACGTAGAAATTGAACAGTTAGCGATAGAACCTTGGATCAGCTTGCGGATTAATATACACATAAAAGCCTATCATCTTCAAAAACAAAATCGATTCTATATTGCTTGGTTCAATAGATATGGATACTTATCCCTTTTAGTCGGTTAACCCCACCCACTTTGACGTAGAAATTTAACCGTTAACGATAGAACCTTGGATCAGCTTGTGGATTAATATACACATAAAAACCTATCATCTGCAAAAACAAATACGATTCAATCTTGCTTGGTTCAATAGATATGGACACTTATCCATTTTAGTCGTTTAACACCACCCACAATAGATATAGACACTTATCCCTTTTAGTCGGTTATACCCCATACACTTTGACGTAGAAATTGAACCGTTAACAATAGAACCTTGTATCAGCTTGTGTATTAATATACACATAAAAACTTACCATCTGCAAAAATAAAATCGATTCTATCTTGCTTGGTTCAATAGATATGGATACTTATCCCTTTTAGTCGGTTAACCCCACCCACTATAACGTAGAAATTGAACCGTTAACGATAGAACCTTGTATCAGCTTGTGGATTAATATACACATAAAAATCTACCATCTGCAAAAATAAAATCGATTCTATCTTGCTTGGTTCAATAGATATGGATACTTATCCCTTTTAGTCGGTTAACCACACCCAGTATGACGTAGAAATTGAACCGTTAAAGATAGAAGTTTAGATCAGCTTGTGGATTAATATATACATAAAAACCTACCATCTGCAAAAATAAAATCGATTCTATCTTGCTTGGTTCAATAGATATGGATACTTATCCCAGTATGACGTAGAAATTGAACCGTTAGCGATAGAACCTTGGATCAGCTTGTGTATTAATATACACATAAAAACCTACCATCTGCCAAAATAAATTCGATTCTATCTTGCTTGGTTCAATAGATATGGATACTTATCCCTTTTAGTCGGTTAACCCCACCCACTATAACGTAGAAATTGAACCGTTAACAATAGAACCTTGTATCAGCTTGTGTATTAATATACACATAAAAACCTACCATCTGCCAAAATAAATTCGATTCTATCTTGCTTGGTTCAATAGATATGGACACTTATCCCTTTTAGTCGGTTAACCCCACCCACTATGACGTAGAAATTGAACCATTAAAGATAGAGCATTGGATCAGCTTGTGGATTAATACACACGTAAAAACCTATCATCTTCAAAAACAAATTCGATTCTATCTTGCTTGGTTCAATAGATATGGATACTTATCCCTTTTAGTCGGTTAACCCCACCCACTATGACGTAGAAATTGAACCATTAAAGATAGAGCATTGGATCAGCTTGTGGATTAATACACACGTAAAAACCTATCACCTTCAAAAACAAATTCGATTCTATCTTGCTTGGTTCAATAGATATGGATACTTATCCCTTTTAGTCGGTTAACCCCACCCAATATGACGTAGAAATTGAACCATTAAAGATAGAGCTTTGGATCAGCTTGTTGATTAATACACACATAAAAACCTATCATCTGCAAAAACAAAATCGATTCTATCTTGCTTGGTTCAATAGATATGGATACTTATTCCTTTTATTCGGTTAACCCCACCCACTATGACGTAGAAATTGAACCATTAAAGATAGAGCATTTGATCAGCTTGTGGATTAATATACACATAAAAACCTATCATCTTCAAAAACAAAATCGATTCTATCTTGCTTGGCTCAATAGATATGGATACTTATCCCTTTTAGTCGGTTAACCCCACCCAATATGACGTAGAAATTGAACCATTAAAGATAGAGCATTTGATCAGCTTGTGGACTAATATACACATAAAAACCTACCATCTGCAAAAATAAATTCGCTTCTATCCTGCTTGGCTCAATAGATATGGATATTTATCCCTTTTAGTCGGTTAACCCCACCCACAATAGATATGGACACTTATCGCTTTTAGTCGGTTAACCCCATACACTTTGACGTAGAAATTGAACCGTTAACAATAGAACCTTGTATCAGCTTGTGGATTAATATACACATAAAAACCTATCACCTTCAAAAACAAAATCGATTCTATCTTGCTTGGTTCAATAGATATGGATACTTATCCCTTTTAGTCGGTTAACCCCACCCACTTTGACGTAGAAATTTAACCGTTAACGATAGAACTTTGGATCAGCTTGTGGAATAATATACACATAAAAACCTATCATCTGCAAAAACAAAATCGATTCAATCTTGCTTGGTTCAATAGATATGGACACTTATCCCTTTTAGTCGGTTAACCCCACCCACTATGATGTAGAAATTGAACCATTAAAGATAGAGCATTTGATCAGCTTGTGGATTAATATACACATAAAAACCTATCATCCTCAAAAACAAAATCGATTCTATCTTGCTTGGTTCAATAGATATGGACCCTTATCCCTTTTAGTCGGTTAACCCCATCCACTGTGACGTAGAAATTGAACCGTTAACGATAGAACCTTGTATCAGCTTGTGGACTAATATACACATAAAAACCTACCATCTGCAAAAATAAAATCGATTCGATCTTGCTTGGTTCAATAGATATGGACCCTTATCCCTTTTAGTCGGTTAACCCCACCCACTATGACGTAGAAATTGAACCATTAAAGATAGAGCATTTGATCAGCTTGCTGATTAATATACACATAAAAACCTACCATCTGCAAAAATAAATTCGATTCTATCTTGCTTGGCTCAATAGATATGGATACTTATCCCTTTTAGTCGGTTAACCACACCCAGTATGACGTAGAAATTGAACCATTAAAGATAGAGCATTTGGTCAGCTTGTGGATGAATATACACATAAAAACCTATCATCTTCAAAAATAAAATCGATTCAACCTTGCTTGGTTCAATAGATATGGACACTTATCCCTTTTAGTCGGTTAACCCCACCCACTATGACGTAGAAATTGAACCATTAAAGATAGAGCATTTGATCAGCTTGTGGATTAATATACACATAAAAACCTATCATCTTCAAAAACAAAATCGATTCTATCTTGCTTGGCTCAATAGATATGGATACTTATCCCTTTTAGTCGGTTAACCCCACCCAATATGACGTAGAAATTGAACCATTAAAGATAGAGCTTTGGATCAGCTTGTGGATTAATACACACATAAAAACCTATCATCTGCAAAAACAAAATCGATTCTATCTTGCCTGGTTCAATAGATATGGATACTTATCCCTTTTATTCGGTTAACCCCACCCACTTTGACGTAGAAATTGAACCGTTAACGATAGAACCTTGGATTAGCTTGTGTATTAATATACACATAAAAACCTACCATCTGCCAAAATAAATTCGATTCTATCTTGCTTGGTTCAATAGATATGGATACTTATCCCTTTTAGTCGGTTAACCCCACCCACTATAACGTAGAAATTGAACCGTTAACAATAGAACCTTGTATCAGCTTGTGTATTAATATACACATAAAAACCTACCATCTGCCAAAATAAATTCGATTCTATCTTGCTTGGTTCAATAGATATGGATACTTATCCCTTTTAGTCGGTTAACCACACCCAGTATGACGTAGAAATTGAACCGTTAAAGATAGAAGTTTAGATCAGCTTGTGGATTAATATACACATAAAAACCTACCATCTGCAAAAATAAAATCGATTCTATCTTGCTTGGTTCAATAGATATGGATACTTATCCCAGTATGACGTAGAAATTGAACCGTTAGCGATAGAACCTTGGATCAGCTTGTGTATTAATATACACATAAAAACCTACCATCTGCCAAAATAAATTCGATTCTATCTTGCTTGGTTAAATAGATATGGATACTTATCCCTTTTAGTCGGTTAACCCTTTCCACTTTGACGTAGAAATTGAACCGTTAACCATAGAACCTTGTATCAGCTTGTGGATTTATATACACATAAAAACCTATCATCTTCAAAAACAAAATCGATTCTATCTTGCTTGGTTCAATAGATATGGATACTTATCCCAGTATGACGTAGAAATTGAACCGTTAGCGATAGAACCTTGGATCAGCTTTTGTATTAATATACACATAAAAACCTACCATCTGCCAAAATAAATTCGATTCTATCTTGCTTGGTTAAATAGATATGTATACTTATCCCTTTTAGTCGGTTAACCCCACCCACTATGACGTAGAAATTGAACCATTAAAGGTAGAGCCTTGTATAAGCTTGTGGATTAATATACAAATAAAAACCTATCATCTGCAAAAACAAAATCGATTATATCTTGCTTGGTTCAATAGATAAGGATACTTATCCCTTTTAGTCGGTTAACCCAATCCACTTTGACGTAGAAATGGAACCGTTAACGAAAGAACCTTGTATCAGCTTGTGGATTAATATACACATAAAAACCTACCATCTGCAAAAATAAAATCGATTCTATCTTGCTTGGTTCAATAGATATGGATATTTATCCCTTTTAGTCGGTTAACCCCACCCACTATAACGTAGAAATTGAACCATTAAAGATAGAGCATTGGATCAGCTTGTGGATTAATACACACGTAAAAACCTATCATCTTCAAAAACAAATTCGATTCTATCTTGCTTGGTTCAATAGATATGGATACTTATCCCTTTTAGTCGGTTAACCCCACCCAATATGACGTAGAAATTGAACCATTAAAGATAGAGCTTTGGATCAGCTTGTTGATTAATACACACATAAAAACCTATCATCTGCAAAAACAAAATCGATTCTATCTTGCTTGGTTCAATAGATATGGATACTTATCCCTTTTATTCGGTTAACCCCACCCACTTTGACGTAGAAATTGAACCGTTAACGATAGAACCTTGGATCAGCTTGTGGATTAATGTACACATAAAAACATACCATCTACAAAAATAAACTCGATTCTATCTTGCTTGGTTCAATAGATATGTATACTTATCCCTTTTAGTCGGTTAACCCCACCAACTATGACGTAGAAATTGAACCATTATGGATAGAGCATTGGGTCGGCTTGTGAATTTATATACGCATAAAAACCTATCATCGTCAAAAACAAAATCGATTCTATCTTGCTTGGTTCAATAGATATGGATACTTATCCCTTTTAGTCGGTTAACCGCATCCACTTTGACGTAGAAATGGAACCGTTAACGAAAGAACCTTGTATCAGCTTGTGGATTAATATACAAATAAAAACCTACCATCTGCAAAAATAAAATCGATTCTATCTAGCTTGGTTCAATAGATATGGATACTTATCCCTTTTAGTCGGTTAACCCCACCCAGTATGACATAGAAATTGAACCGTTAGCGATAGAACCTTGGAACAGCTTGTGGATTAATACACACATAACAGCCTATCATCTGAAAAAACAAAATCGATTCTATCTTGCTTGGTTCAATAGATATGGACACTTATCCCTTTTAGTCGTTTAACCCCACACACAATAGATATGGACACTTATCGCTTTTAGTCGGTTAACCCCATACACTTTGACGTAGAAATTGAACCGTTAACAATAGAACCTTGTATCAGCTTGTGGATTAATATACACATAAAAACCTATCATCTTCAAAAACAAAATCGATTCTATCTTGCTTGGTTCAATAGATATGGATACTTATCCCTTTTAGTCGGTTAACCCCACCCACTTTGACGTAGAAATTTAACCGTTAACGATAGAACCTTGGATCAGCTTGTGGATTAATATACACATAAAAACCTATCATCTGCAAAAACAAAATCGATTCAATCTTGCTTGGTTCAATAGATATGGACACTTATCCCTTTTAGTCGGTTAACCCCACCCACTATGATGTAGAAATTGAACCATTAAAGATAGAGCATTTGATCAGCTTGTGGATTAATATACACATAAAAACCTATCATCTTCAAAAACAAAATCGATTCTATCTTGCTTGGTTCAATAGATATGGACCCTTATCCCTTTTAGTCGGTTAACCCCATCCACTGTGACGTAGAAATTGAACCGTTAACGATAGAACCTTGTATCAGCTTGTGGACTAATATACACATAAAAACCTACCATCTGCAAAAATAAAATCGATTCGATCTTGCTTGGTTCAATAGATATGGACCCTTATCCCTTTTAGTCGGTTAACCCCACCCACTATGACGTAGAAATTGAACCATTAAAGATAGAGCATTTGATCAGCTTGCTGATTAATATACACATAAAAACCTACCATCTGCAAAAATAAATTCGATTCTATCTTGCTTGGCTCAATAGATATGGATACTTATCCCTTTTAGTCGGTTAACCATACCCAGTATGACGTAGAAATTGAACCATTAAAGATAGAGCATTTGGTCAGCTTGTGGATGAATATACACATAAAAACCTATCATCTTCAAAAATAAAATCGATTCAACCTTGCTTGGTTCAATAGATATGGACACTTATCCCTTTTAGTCGGTTAACCCCACCCACTATGACGTAGAAATTGAACCATTAAAGATAGAGCATTTGATCAGCTTGTGGATTAATATACACATAAAAACCTACCATCTGCAAAAATAAAATCGATTCTATCTTGCTTGGTTCAATAGATATGGACCCTTATCCCTTTTAGTCGGTTAACCCCACCCACTATGACGTAGAAATTGAACCATTAAAGATAGAGCATTTGATCAGCTTGTGGACTAATATACACATAAAAACCTACTATCTGCAAAAATAAATTCGATTCTATCCTGCTTGGCTCAATAGATATGGATATTTATCCCTTTTAGTCGGTTAACCACACCCAGTATGACGTAGAAATTGAACCATTAAAGATAGAGCATTTGATCAGCTTGTGGATTAATATACACATAAAAACCTATCATCTTCAAAAATAAAATCGATTCAATCTTGCTTGGTTCAATAGATATGGACACTTATCCCTTTTAGTCGGTTAACCCCACCCACTATGACGTAGAAATTGAACCATTAAAGATAGAGCATTTGATCAGCTTGTGGATTAATCAACACATAAAAACCTATCATCTTCAAAAACAAATTCGATTCTATCTTGCTTGGTTCAATAGATATGGATACTTATCCCTTTTAGTCGGTTAACCCCACCCAATATGACGTAGAAATTGAACCATTAAAGATAGAGCTTTGTATCAGCTTGTGGATTAATACACACATAAAAACCTATCATCTGCAAAAACAAAATCGATTCTATCTTGCTAGGTTCAATAGATATGGATACTTATCCCTTTTATTCGGTTAACCCCACCCACTATGACGTAGAAATTGAACCATTAAAGATAGAGCATTTGATCAGCTTGTGGATTAATCAACACATAAAAACCTATCATCTTCAAAAACAAATTCGATTCTATCTTGCTTGGTTCAATAGATATGGATACTTATCCCTTTTAGTCGGTTAACCCCACCCAATATGACGTAGAAATTGAACCATTAAAGATAGAGCTTTGGATCAGCTTGTGGATTAATACACACATAAAAACCTACCATCTGCAAAAATAAACTCGATTCTATCTTGCTTGGTTCAATAGATATGTATACTTATCCCTTTTAGTCGGTTAACCCCACCCACTATGACGTAGAAATTGAACCATTAAGGATAGATCAGTGGGTCAGCTTGTGGATTAATATACACATAAAAACCTATCACCTTCAAAAACAAAATCGATTCTATCTTGCTTGGTTAAATAGATATGGATACTTATCCCTTTTAGTCGGTTAACCCCACCCACTTTAAAGTAGAAATTTAACCGTTAACGATAGAACCTTGGATCAGCTTGTGGATTAATATACGCATAAAAACCTACCATCTGCAAAAATAAATACGATTCTATCTTGCTTGGTTCAATATATATGTATACTTATCCCTTTTAGTCGGTTAACCCCAGCCACTATGACGTAGAAATTGAACCGTTAAAGATAGAGCCTTGGATCAGCTTGTGGATTAATATACACATAAAAACCTATCATCTGCAAAACAAAATCGATTCTATCTTGCTTGGTTCAATAGATATGGATACTTATCCCTTTTATTCGGTTAACACCACCCACTTTGACGTAGAAATTGAACCGTTAACGATAGATCCTTAGATCAGCTTGTGGATTAATATACACATAAAAGCCTACCATCTGCAAAAATAAAATCGATTCTATCTTGCTTGGTTCAATAGATATGGATACTTATCCCTTTTAGTCGGTTAACCACACCCAGTATGACGTAGAAATTGAACCGTTAGCGATAGAACCTTGGATCAGCTTGTGAATTAATACACACATAAAAACCTACCATCTGCAAAAATAAATTCGATTCTATCTTGCTTGGTTCAATAGATATGTATACTTATCCCTTTTAGTCGGTTAACCCCAGCCACTATGACGTAGAAATTGAAACATTAAAGATAGAACCTTAGATCAGCTTGCGGATTAATATACACATAAAAACCTACCATCTGCAAAAATAAAATCGATTCTATCTTGCTTGGTTCAATAGATATGTATACTTATCCCTTTTAGTCGGTTAACCCCAGCCACTATGACGTAGAAATTGAACCATTAAAGATAGAACCTTAGATCAGCTTGCGGATTAATATACACATAAAAGCCTACCATCTGCAAAAATAAAATCGATTCTATCTTGCTTGGTTCAATAGATATGGATACTTATCCCTTTTAGTCGGTTAACCACACCCAGTATGACGTAGAAATTGAACCGTTAGCGATAGAACCTTGGATCAGCTTGTGAATTAATACACACATAAAAACCTACCATCTGCAAAAATAAATTCGATTCTATCTTGCTTGGTTCAATAGATATGTATACTTATCCCTTTTAGTCGGTTAACCCCAGCCACTATGACGTAGAAATTGAACCATTAAAGATAGAACCTTAGATCAGCTTGCGGATTAATATACACATAAAAGCCTAGCATCTGCAAAAATAAAATCGATTCTATCTTGCTTGGTTCAATAGATATGGATACTTATCCCTTTTAGTCGGTTAACCACACCCAGTATGACGTAGAAATTGAACCGTTAGTGATAGAACCTTGGATCAGCTTGTGAATTAATACACACATAAAAACCTACCATCTGCAAAAATAAATTCGATTCAATCTTGATTGGTTCAATAGATATGGATACTTATCCCTTTTAGTCGGTTAACCCCACCCGCTATAACGTAGAAATTGAACCGTTAAGGATAGAACCTTAGATCAGCTTGCGGATTAATATACACATAAAAACCTACCATCTGCAAAAATAAAATCGATTCTACCTTGCTTGGTTCAATAGATATGGATACTTATCCCTTTTAGTCGGTTAACCACACCCAGTATGACGTAGAAATTGAACCGCTAACGGTAGAAACTTGTATCAGCTTGTGAATTAATATACACATAAAAGCCTACCATCTGCAGAAATAAAATCGATTCTATCTTCCTTGGTTCAATAGATATGGATCCTTATCCCTTTTAGTCGGTTAACCCAACTCACTATAACGTAGAAATTGAACCGTTAGCGATAGAACCTTGGATCAGCTTGTGGATTAATATACACATAAAAACCTACCATGTGCAAAAATAAATTCGATTCTATCTTGTTTGGTTCAATAGATATGTATACTTATCCCTTTTAGTCGGTTAACCCCACCCACTATGACGTAGAAATTGAACCATTAAAAGTAGAGCCTTGGATAAGCTTGTGGATTAATATACAAATAAAAACCTATCATCTGCAAAAACAAAATCGATTCTATCTTGCTTGGTTCAATAGATATGGATACTTATCCCTTTTAGTCGGTTAACCCCATCCACTTTGACGTAGAAATGGAACCATTAACGAAAGAACCTTGTATCAGCTTGTCGATTAATATACACATAAAAACCTACCATCTGCAAAAATAAAATCGATTCTATCTTGCTTGGGTCAATAGGTATGGACCCTTATACCTTTTAGTCGGTTAACCCCACCCAGTATGACGTAGAAATTGAACCGTTAGCGATAGAACCTTGTATCAGCTTGTGGATTAATATACACATAAAAACCTATCATCTTCAAAAACAAAATCGATTCTATCTGGCTTGGCTCAATAGATATGGACCCTTATCCCTTTTAGTCGGTTAACCCCACCCACTATGACGTAGAAATTGAACCATTAAAGATAGAGCATTTGATCAGCTTGTGGATTAATACACACATAGAAACCTACCGTCTGCAAAAATAAATTCGATTCTATCTTGCTTGGTTCAATAGATATGGACCCTTATCCCTTTTAGTCGGTTAACCCAACCCAGTATGACGTAGAAATTGAACCGTTAGCGATAGAACTTTGGATCAGCTTGCGGATTAATATACACATAAAAACCTACCATCTGCAAAAACAAAATCGATTCTATCTTGCTTGGTTCAATAGATATGGACACTTATCCCTTTTAGTCGGTTAACCTCACCCACAATAGATATGGACACTTTCCCTTTTAGTCGGTTAACCCCAGCCACTATGACGTAGAAATTGAACCATTAAAGATAGAGCATTTGGTCAGCTTGTGGATGAATATACACATAAAAACCTATCATCTTCAAAAATAAAATCGATTCAACCTTGCTTGGTTCAATAGATATGGACACTTATCCCTTTTAGTCGGTTAACCCCACCCACTATGACGTAGAAATTGAACCATTAAAGATAGAGCATTTGATCAGCTTGTGGATTAATATACACATAAAAACCTATCATCTTCAAAAACAAAATCGATTCTATCTTGCTTGGCTCAATAGATATGGATACTTATCCCTTTTAGTCGGTTAACCCCACCCAATATGACGTAGAAATTGAACCATTAAAGATAGAGCTTTGGGTCAGCTTGTGGATTAATACGCACATAAAAACCTATCATCTGCAAAAACAAAATCGATTCTATCTTGCCTGGTTCAATAGATATGGATACTTATCCCTTTTATTCGGTTAACCCCACCCACTTTGACGTAGAAATTGAACCGTTAACGATAGAACCTTGGATCAGCTTGTGGACTAATATACACATAAAAACCTACCATCTGCAAAAATAAAATCGATTCTATCTTGCTTGGTTCAATAGATATGGACTCTTATCCCTTTTAGTCGGTTAACCCCATCCACTTTGACGTAGAAATTGAACCGTTAACGATAGAACCTTGTATCAGCTTGTGGACTAATATACACATAAAAACCTACCATCTGCAAAAATAAAATCGATTCTATCTTGCTTGGTTCAATAGATATGGACCCTTATCCCTTTTAGTCGGTTAACCCCACCCACTATGACGTAGAAATTGAACCATTAAAGATAGAGCATTTGATCAGCTTGTGGACTAATATACACATAAAAACCTACCATCTGCAAAAATAAATTCGCTTCTATCCTGCTTGGCTCAATAGATATGGATATTTATCCCTTTTAGTCGGTTAACCACACCCAGTATGACGTAGAAATTGAACCATTAAAGATAGAGCATTTGATCAGCTTGTGGATTAATATACACATAAAAACCTATCATCTTCAAAAATAAAATCGATTCAATCTTGCTTGGTTCAATAGATATGGACACTTATCCCTTTTAGTCGGTTAACCCCACCCACTATGACGTAGAAATTGAACCATTAAAGATAGAGCATTTGATCAGCTTGTGGATTAATCAACACATAAAAACCTATCATCTTCAAAAACAAATTCGATTCTATCTTGCTTGGTTCAATAGATATGGATACTTATCCCTTTTAGTCGGTTAACCCCACCCAATATGACGTAGAAATTGAACCATTAAAGATAGAGCTTTGGATCAGCTTGTGGATTAATACACACATAAAAACCTATCATCTGCAAAAACAAAATCGATTCTATCTTGCTAGGTTCAATAGATATGGATACTTATCCCTTTTATTCGGTTAACCCCACCCACTATGACGTAGAAATTGAACCATTAAAGATAGAGCATTTGATCAGCTTGTGGATTAATCAACACATAAAAACCTATCATCTTCAAAAACAAATTCGATTCTATCTTGCTTGGTTCAATAGATATGGATACTTATCCCTTTTAGTCGGTTAACCCCACCCAATATGACGTAGAAATTGAACCATTAAAGATAGAGCTTTGGATCAGCTTGTGGATTAATACACACATAAAAACCTACCATCTGCAAAAATAAACTCGATTCTATCTTGCTTGGTTCAATAGATATGTATACTTATCCCTTTTAGTCGGTTAACCCCACCCACTATGACGTAGAAATTGAACCATTAAGGATAGATCAGTGCGTCAGCTTGTGGATTAATATACACATAAAAACCTATCATCTTCAAAAACAAAAGCGATTCTATCTTGCTTGGTTAAATAGATATGGATACTTATCCCTTTTAGTCGGTTAACCCCACCCACTTTAAAGTAGAAATTTAACCGTTAACGATAGAACCTTGGATCAGCTTGTGGATTAATATACGCATAAAAACTTACCATCTGCAAAAATAAATTCGATTCTATCTTGCTTGGTTCAATATATATGTATACTTATCCCTTTTAGTCGGTTAACCCCAGCCACTATGACGTAGAAATTGAACCATTAAAGATAGAGCCTTGGATCAGCTTGTGGATTAATATACACATAAAAACCTATCATCTGCAAAACAAAATCGATTCTATCTTGCTTGGTTCAATAGATATGGATACTTATCCCTTTTATTCGGTTAACACCACCCACTTTGACGTAGAAATTGAACCGTTAACGATAGATCCTTAGATCAGCTTGTGGATTAATATACACATAAAAGCCTACCATCTGGAAAAATAAAATCGATTCTATCTTGCTTGGTTCAATAGATATGGATACTTATCCCTTTTAGTCGGTTAACCACACCCAGTATGACGTAGAAATTGAACCGTTAGCGATAGAACCTTGGATCAGCTTGTGAATTAATACACACATAAAAACCTACCATCTGCAAAAATAAATTCGATTCTATCTTGCTTGCTTCAATAGATATGTATACTTATCCCTTTTAGTCGGTTAACCCCAGCCACTATGACGCAGAAATTGAACCATTAAAGATATAGCTTTGGATCAGCTTGTGGATTAATATACACATTAAAACCTATCATCTGCAAAAACAAAATCGATTCTATCTTGATTGGTTCAATAGATATGTATACTTATCCCTTTTAGTCGGTTAACCCCACCCGCTATAACGTAGAAATTGAACCGTTAAGGATAGAACCTTAGATCAGCTTGCGGATTAATATACACATAAAAACCTACCATCTGCAAAAATAAAATCGATTCTATCTTGCTTGGTTCAATAGATATGGATACTTATCCCTTTTAGTCGGTTAACCACACCCAGTATGACGTAGAAATTGAACCGTTAACGGTAGAAACTTGTATCAGCTTGTGAATTAATATACACATAAAAGCCTACCATCTGCAGAAATAAAATCGATTCTATCTTCCTTGGTTCAATAGATATGGATCCTTATCCCTTTTAGTCGGTTAACCCAACTCACTATAACGTAGAAATTGAACCGTTAGCGATAGAACCTTGGATCAGCTTGTGGATTAATATACACATAAAAACCTACCATCTGCAAAAATAAATTCGATTCTATCTTGTTTGGTTCAATAGATATGTATACTTATCCCTTTTAGTCGGTTAACCCCACCCACTATGACGTAGAAATTGAACCATTAAAAGCAGAGCCTTGGATAAGCTTGTGGATTAATATACAAATAAAAACCTATCATCTGCAAAAGCAAAATCGATTCTATCTTGCTTGGTTCAATAGATATGGATACTTATCCCTTTTAGTCGGTTAACCCCATCCACTTTGACGTAGAAATGGAACCATTAACGAAAGAACCTTGTATCAGCTTGTGGATTAATATACACATAAAAACCTACCATCTGCAAAAATAAAATCGATTCTATCTTGCTTGGGTCAATAGGTATGGACCCTTATACCTTTTAGTCGGTTAACCCCACCCAGTATGACGTAGAAATTGAACCGTTAGCGAAAGAACCTTGTATCAGCTTGTGGATTAATATACACATAAAAACCTACCATCTGCAAAAACAAAATCGATTCTATCTTGCTTGGTTCAATAGATATGGACACTTATCCCTTTTAGTCGTTTAACCCCACCCACAATAGATATGGACACTTATCCCTTTTAGTCGGTTAACCCCATACACTTTGACGTAGAAATTGCACCGTTGACAATAGAACCTTGTATCAGCTTGCGGATTAATATACACATAAAACCCTACCATCTGCAAAAATACATTCGATTCTATCTTGCTTGGTTCAATAGATATGTATACTTATCCCTTTTAGTCGGTTAACCCCACCCACTATAACGTAGAAATTGAACCATTAAAGATAGAGCATTTGATCAGCTTGTGGATTAATATACACATAAAAACCTACCATCTGCAAAAATAAATTCGATTCTATCTTGCTTGGTTCAATAGATATGTATACTTATCCCTTTTAGTCGGTTAACCCCACCCACTATGACGTAGAAATTGAACCATTAAAGATAGAGCATTTGATCAGCTTGTGGATTAATATACACATAAAAACCTATCATCTTCAAAAACAAAATCGATTCTATCTTGCTTGGCTCAATAGATATGGACCCTTATCCCTTTTAGTCGGTTAACCACACCCAGTATGACGTAGAAATTGAACAAGCGATAGAACCTTGGATCAGCTTGTGGATTAATACACACATAAAAACCTACCATCTGCAAAAATAAATTCGATTCTATCTTGCTTGGTTCAATAGATATGTATACTTATCCCTTTTAGTCGGTTAACCCCACCCACTATGATGTAGAAATTGAACCATTAAAGATAGAGCATTTGGTCAGCTTGTGGATTAATATACACATAAAAACCTATCATCTTCCAAAACAAAATCGATTCTATCTGGCTTGGCTCAATAGATATGGACCCTTATCCCTTTTAGTCGGTTAACCCCACCCACTATGACGTAGAAATTGAACCATTAAAGATAGAGCATTTGATCAGCTTGTGGATTAATATACACATAAAAACCTACCATCTGCAAAAATAAATTCGATTCTATCTTGCTTGGTTCAATAGATATGGACCCTTATCCCTTTTAGTCGGTTAACCCAACCCAGTATGACGTAGAAATTGAACCGTTAGCGATAGAACCTTGGATCAGCTTGCGGATTAATATACACATAAAAACCTACCATCTGCAAAAACAAATTCGATTCTATCTTGCTTGGTTCAATAGATATGTATACTTATCCCTTTTAGTCGGTTAACCAAACCCACTATGACGTAGAAATTGAACCATTAAAGGTAGTGCCTTGGATCAGCTTGTGGATTAATATACAAATAAAAACCTATCATCTGCAAAAACAAAATCGATTCTATCTTGCTTGGTTCAATAGATATGGATACTTATCCCTTTTAGTCGGTTAACCCCACCCACTTTGACGTAGAAATTGAACCGTTAACGACTGAACCATTAATCAGCCTGTGGATTAATATACACATAAAAACCTACCATCTGCAAAAATAAATTCGATTCTATCTTGCTTGGTTCAATAGATATGGACCCTTATCCCTTTTAGTCGGTTAACCCAACCCAGTATGACGTAGAAATTGAACCGTTAGCGATAGAACCTTGGATCAGCTTGCGGATTAATATACACATAAAAACCTACCATCTGCAAAAACAAAATCGATTCTATCTTGCTTGGTTCAATAGATATGGACACTTATCCCTTTTAGTCGGTTAACCTCACCCACAATAGATATGGACACTTTCCCTTTTAGTCGGTTAACCCCAGCCACTATGACGTAGAAATTGAACCATTAAAGATAGAGCCTTGGATCAGCTTGCGGATTAATATACACATAAAAACCTATCATCTGCAAAAACAAAATCGATTCTATCTTGCTTGGTTCAATAGATATGGATACTTATCCCTTTTAGCCGGTTAACCCCACCCGCTATAACGTAGAAATTGAACCATTAAAGATAGAGCCTTGGATCAGCTTGCGGATTAATATACACATAAAAACCTATCATCTGGCAAAACAAAATCGATTTTATCTTGCTTGGTTCAATAGATATGGATACTTATCCCTTTTAGTCGGTTAACCCCACTCGGTATGACGTAGAAATTGAACAATTAAAGATAGAGCAAAAACAAAATCGATTCTATCTTGCTTGGTTCAATAGATATGGATACTTATCCCTTTTATTCGGTTAACCCCAATCACTTTGACGTAGAAATCGAAACGTTAACGATAGAACCTTAGATCAGCTTGTGGATTAATATACACATAAAAGCCTACCATCTACAAAAATAAAACCGATTCTATCTTGCTTGGTTCAATAGATATGGATACTTATCCCTTTTAGTCGGTTAACCACACCCAGTATGACGTAGAAATTGAACCGTTAGCGATAGAACCTTGGATCAGCTTGTGAATTAATACACACATAAAAACCTACCATCTGCAAAAATAAATTCGATTCTATCTTGCTTGGTTCAATAGATATGTATACTTATCCCTTTTAGTCGGTTAACCCCAGCCACTATGACGTAGAAATTGAACCATTAAAGATATAGCTTTGGATCAGCTTGTGGATTAATATACACATAAGAACCTATCATCTGCAAAAGTAAATTCGATTTTATCTTGCTTGGTTCAATAGATATGGACCCTTATCCCTTTTAGTCGGTTAACCCAACCCAGTATGACGTAGAAATTGAACCGTTAGCGATAGAACCTTGGATCAGCTTGTGGATTAATATACACATAAAAAGCTACCATCTGCAAAAATAAATTCGATTCTATCTTGCTTGGTTCAATAGATATGTATACTTATCCCTTTTAGTCGGTTAACCCCACCCTCTATGATGTAGAAATAGAACCATTAAAGATAGAGCATTTGGTCAGCTTGTGGATTAATATACACATAAAAACCTATCATCTGCAAAACAAAATCGATTCTATCTTGCTTGGTTCAATAGATATGGATACTTATCCCTTTTATTCGGTTAACCCCACCCACTTTGACGTAGAAATTGAACCGTTAACGATAAAACCTTAGATCAGCTTGTGGATTAATATACACATAAAAGCCTACCATCTGCAAAAATAAACTCGATTCTATCTTGCTTGGTTCAATAGATATGGATACTTATCCCTTTTAGTCGGTTAACCACACCCAGTATGACGTAGAAATTGAACCGTTAGCGATAGAACCTTGGATCAGCTTGTGGATTAATATACACATAAAAAGCTACCATCTGCAAAAATAAATTCGATTCTATCTTGCTTGGTTCAATAGATATGTATACTTATCCCTTTTAGTCGGTTAACCCCACCCTCTATGATGTAGAAATAGAACCATTAAAGATAGAGCATTTGGTCAGCTTGTGGATTAATATACACATAAAAACCTACCATCTGCAAAAGTAAATTCGATTTTATCTTGCTTGGTTCAATAGATATGGACCCTTATCCCTTTTAGTCGGTTAACCCAACCCAGTATGACGTAGAAATTGAACCGTTAGCGATAGAACCTTGGATCAGCTTGTGGATTAATATACACATAAAAATCTACCATCTGCAAAAATAAATTCGATTCTATCTTGCTTGGTTCAATAGATATGTATACTTATCCCTTTTAGTCGGTTAACCCAACCCACTATGACGTAGAAATTGAACCATTAAAGGTAGAGCCTTGGATCAGCTTGTGGATTAATATAAGCATAAAAACCTACCATCTGCAAAAATAAATTCGATTCTATCTTGCTTGGTTCAATAGATATGGACCCTTATCCCTTTTAGTCGGTTAACCCCATCCACTTTGACGTAGAAATTGAACCATTAACGATAGAACCTTGTATAAGCTTGTGGACTAATATACACATAAAAACCTACCATCTGCAAAAATAAAATCGATTCTATCTTGCTTGGTTCAATAGATATGGACCCTTATCCCTTTTAGTCGGTTAACCCCACCCACTATGACGTAGAAATTGAACCATTAAAGATAGAGCATTTGATCAGCTTGTGGATTAATATACACATAAAAACCTACCATCTGCAAAAATAAATTCGATTCTATCTTGCTTGGTTCAATAGATATGGACCCTTATCCCTTTTAGTCGGTTAACCCAACCCAGTATGACGTAGAAATTGAACCGTTAGCGATAGAACCTTGGATAAGCTTGTGGATTAATATACACATAAAAATCTACCATCTGCAAAAATAAATTCGATTCTATCTTGCTTGGTTCAATAGATATGTATACTTATCCCTTTTAGTCGGTTAACCACACCCAGTATGACGTAGAAATTGAACCATTAAAGATAGAGCATTTGATCAGCTTGTGGATTAATATACACATAAAAACCTATCATCTTCAAAAATAAAATCGATTCAATCTTGCTTGGTTCAATAGATATGGACACTTATCCCTTTTAGTCGGTTAACCCCACCCACTATGACGTAGAAATTGAACCATTAAGGATAGATCAGTGGGTCAGCTTGTGGATTAATATACACATAAAAACCTATCATCTTCAAAAACAAAATCGATTCTATCTTGCTTGGTTAAATAGATATGGACCCTTATCCCTTTTAGTCGGTTAACCCCACCCACTATGACGTAGAAATTGAACCATTAAAGATAGAGCATTTGATCAGCTTGTGGATTAATATACACATAAAAACCTACCATCTGCAAAAATAAATTCGATTCTATCTTGCTTGGTTCAATAGATATGGACCCTTATCCCTTTTAGTCGGTTAACCCAACCCAGTATGACGTAGAAATTGAACCGTTAGCGATAGAACCTTGGATAAGCTTGTGGATTAATATACACATAAAAATCTACCATCTGCAAAAATAAATTCGATTCTATCTTGCTTGGTTCAATAGATATGTATACTTATCCCTTTTAGTCGGTTAACCACACCCAGTATGACGTAGAAATTGAACCATTAAAGATAGAGCATTTGATCAGCTTGTGGATTAATATACACATAAAAACCTATCATCTTCAAAAATAAAATCGATTCAATCTTGCTTGGTTCAATAGATATGGACACTTATCCCTTTTAGTCGGTTAACCCCACCCACTATGACGTAGAAATTGAACCATTAAGGATAGATCAGTGGGTCAGCTTGTGGATTAATATACACATAAAAACCTATCATCTTCAAAAACAAAATCGATTCTATCTTGCTTGGTTAAATAGATATGGACCCTTATCCCTTTTAGTCGGTTAACCCCACCCACTATGACGTAGAAATTGAACCATTAAAGATAGAGCATTTGATCAGCTTGTGGATTAATATACACATAAAAACCTACCATCTGCAAAAATAAATTCGATTCTATCTTGCTTGGTTCAATAGATATGGACCCTTATCCCTTTTAGTCGGTTAACCCAACCCAGTATGACGTAGAAATTGAACCGTTAGCGATAGAACCTTGGATAAGCTTGTGGATTAATATACACATAAAAATCTACCATCTGCAAAAATAAATTCGATTCTATCTTGCTTGGTTCAATAGATATGTATACTTATCCCTTTTAGTCGGTTAACCACACCCAGTATGACGTAGAAATTGAACCATTAAAGATAGAGCATTTGATCAGCTTGTGGATTAATATACACATAAAAACCTATCATCTTCAAAAATAAAATCGATTCAATCTTGCTTGGTTCAATAGATATGGACACTTATCCCTTTTAGTCGGTTAACCCCACCCACTATGACGTAGAAATTGAACCATTAAAGATAGAGCATTTGATCAGCTTGTGGATTAATCAACACATAAAAACCTATCATCTTCAAAAACAAATTCGATTCTATCTTGCTTGGTTCAATAGATATGGATACTTATCCCTTTTAGTTGGTTAACCCCACCCAATATGACGTAGAAATTGAACCATTAAAGATAGAGCTTTGGATCAGCTTGTGGATTAATACACACATAAAAACCTATCATCTGCAAAAACAAAATCGATTCTATCTTGCTAGGTTCAATAGATATGGATACTTATCCCTTTTATTCGGTTAACCCCACCCACTATGACGTAGAAATTGAACCATTAAAGATAGAGCATTTGATCAGCTTGTGGATTAATCAACACATAAAAACCTATCATCTTCAAAAACAAATTCGATTCTATCTTGCTTGGTTCAATAGATATGGATACTTATCCCTTTTAGTCGGTTAACCCCACCCAATATGACGTAGAAATTGAACCATTAAAGATAGAGCTTTGGATCAGCTTGTGGATTAATACACACATAAAAACCTACCATCTGCAAAAATAAACTCGATTCTATCTTGCTTGGTTCAATAGATATGTATACTTATCCCTTTTAGTCGGTTAACCCCACCCACTATGACGTAGAAATTGAACCATTAAGGATAGATCAGTGGGTCAGCTTGTGGATTAATATACACATAAAAACCTATCATCTTCAAAAACAAAATCGATTCTATCTTGCTTGGTTAAATAGATATGGATACTTATCCCTTTTAGTCGGTTAACCCCACCCACTTTAAAGTAGAAATTTAACCGTTAACGATAGAACCTTGGATCAGCTTGTGGATTAATATACGCATAAGAACCTACCATCTGCAAAAATAAATTCGATTCTATCTTGCTTGGTTCAATATATATGTATACTTATCCCTTTTAGTCGGTTAACCCCAGCCACTATGACGTAGAAATTGAACCATTAAAGATAGAGCCTTGGATCAGCTTGTGGATTAATATACACATAAAAACCTATCATCTGCAAAACAAAATCGATTCTATCTTGCTTGGTTCAATAGATATGGATACTTATCCCTTTTATTCGGTTAACACCACCCACTTTGACGTAGAAATTGAACCGTTAACGATAGATCCTTAGATCAGCTTGTGGATTAATATACACATAAAAGCCTACCATCTGGAAAAATAAAATCGATTCTATCTTGCTTGGTTCAATAGATATGGATACTTATCCCTTTTAGTCGGTTAACCACACCCAGTATGACGTAGAAATTGAACCGTTAGCGATAGAACCTTGGATCAGCTTGAGAATTAATACACACATAAAAACCTACCATCTGCAAAAATAAATTCGATTCTATCTTGCTTGGTTCAATATATATGTATACTTATCCCTTTTAGTCGGTTAACCCCAGCCACTATGACGCAGAAATTGAACCATTAAAGATATAGCTTTGGATCAGCTTGTGGATTAATATACACATTAAAACCTATCATCTGCAAAAACAAAATCGATTCTATCTTGATTGGTTCAATAGATATGGATACTTATCCCTTTTAGTCGGTTAACCCCACCCGCTATAACGTAGAAATTGAACCGTTAAGGATAGAACCTTAGATCAGCTTGCGGATTAATATACACATAAAAACCTACCATCTGCAAAAATAAAATCGATTCTATCTTGCTTGGTTCAATAGATATGGATACTTATCCCTTTTAGTCGGTTAACCACACCCAGTATGACGTAGAAATTGAACCGTTAACGGTAGAAACTTGTATCAGCTTGTGAATTAATATACACATAAAAGCCTACCATCTGCAGAAATAAAATCGATTCTATCTTCCTTGGTTCAATAGATATGGATCCTTATCCCTTTTAGTCGGTTAACCCAACTCACTATAACGTAGAAATTGAACCGTTAGCGATAGAACCTTGGATCAGCTTGTGGATTAATATACACATAAAAACCTACCATCTGCAAAAATAAATTCGATTCTATCTTGTTTGGTTCAATAGATATGTATACTTATCCCTTTTAGTCGGTTAACCCCACCCACTATGACGTAGAAATTGAACCATTAAAAGCAGAGCCTTGGATAAGCTTGTGGATTAATATACAAATAAAAACCTATCATCTGCAAAAGCAAAATCGATTCTATCTTGCTTGGTTCAATAGATATGGATACTTATCCCTTTTAGTCGGTTAACCCCATCCACTTTGACGTAGAAATGGAACCATTAACGAAAGAACCTTGTATCAGCTTGTGGATTAATATACACATAAAAACCTACCATCTGCAAAAATAAAATCGATTCTATCTTGCTTGGGTCAATAGGTATGGACCCTTATACCTTTTAGTCGGTTAACCCCACCCAGTATGACGTAGAAATTGAACCGTTAGCGATAGAACCTTGTATCAGCTTGTGGATTAATATACACATAAAAACCTATCTTCTGAAAAAACAAAATCGATTCTATCTTGCTTGGTTCAATAGATATGGACACTTATCCCTTTTAGTCGTTTAACCCCACCCACAATAGATATGGACACTTATCCCTTTTAGTCGGTTAACCCCATACACTTTGACGTAGAAATTGCACCGTTGACAATAGAACCTTGAATCAGCTTGCGGATTAATATACACATAAAACCCTACCATCTGCAAAAATACATTCGATTCTATCTTGCTTGGTTCAATAGATATGTATACTTATCCCTTTTAGTCGGTTAACCCCACCCACTATAACGTAGAAATTGAACCATTAAAGATAGAGCATTTGATCAGCTTGTGGATTAATATACACATAAAAACCTACCATCTGCAAAAATAAATTCGATTCTATCTTGCTTGGTTCAATAGATATGTATACTTATCCCTTTTAGTCGGTTAACCCCACCCACTATGACGTAGAAATTGAACCATTAAAGATAGAGCATTTGATCAGCTTGTGGATTAATATACACATAAAAACCTATCATCTTCAAAAACAAAATCGATTCTATCTTGCTTGGCTCAATAGATATGGACCCTTATCCCTTTTAGTCGGTTAACCACACCCAGTATGACGTAGAAATTGAACCGTTAGCGATAGAACCTTGGGTCAGCTTGTGGATTAATACACACATAAAAACCTACCATCTGCAAAAATAAATTCGATTCTATCTTGCTTGGTTCAATAGATATGTATACTTATCCCTTTTAGTCGGTTAACCCCACCCACTATGATGTAGAAATTGAACCATTAAAGATAGAGCATTTGGTCAGCTTGTAGATTAATATACACATAAAAACCTATCATCTTCAAAAACAAAATCGATTCTATCTGGCTTGGCTCAATAGATATGGACCCTTATCCCTTTTAGTCGGTTAACCCCACCCACTATGACGTAGAAATTGAACCATTAAAGATAGAGCATTTGATCAGCTTGTGGATTAATATACACATAAAAACCTACCATCTGCAAAAATAAATTCGATTCTATCTTTCTTGGTTCAATAGATATGGACCCTTATCCCTTTTAGTCGGTTAACCCAACCCAGTATGACGTAGAAATTGAACCGTTAGCGATAGAACCTTGGATCAGCTTGCGGATTAATATACACATAAAAACCTACCATCTGCAAAAACAAATTCGATTCTATCTTGCTTGGTTCAATAGATATGTATACTTATCCCTTTTAGTCGGTTAACCAAACCCACTATGACGTAGAAATTGAACCATTAAAGGTAGTGCCTTGGATCAGCTTGTGGATTAATATACAAATAAAAACCTATCATCTGCAAAAACAAAATCGATTCTATCTTGCTTGGTTCAATAGATATGGATACTTATCCCTTTTAGTCGGTTAACCCCACCCACTTTGACGTAGAAATTGAACCGTTAACGACTGAACCATGGATCAGCCTGTGGATTAATATACACATAAAAACCTACCATCTGGAAAAATAAATTCGATTCTATCTTGCTTGGTTCAATAGATATGGACCCTTATCCCTTTTAGTCGGTTAACCCAACCCAGTATGACGTAGAAATTGAACCGTTAGCGATAGAACCTTGGATCAGCTTGCGGATTATTATACACATAAAAACCTACCATCTGCAAAAACAAAATCGATTCTATCTTGCTTGGTTCAATAGATATGGACACTTATCCCTTTTAGTCGGTTAACCTCACCCACAATAGATATGGACACTTTCCCTTTTAGTCGGTTAACCCCAGCCACTATGACGTAGAAATTGAACCATTAAAGATAGAGCCTTGGATCAGCTTGCGGATTAATATACACATAAAAACCTATCATCTGCAAAAACAAAATCGATTCTATCTTGCTTGGTTCAATAGATATGGATACTTATCCCTTTTAGTCGGTTAACCCCACCCGCTATAACGTAGAAATTGAACCATTAAAGATAGAGCCTTGGATCAGCTTGCGGATTAATATACACATAAAAACCTATCATCTGGCAAAACAAAATCGATTTTATCTTGCTTGGTTCAATAGATATGGATACTTATCCCTTTTAGTCGGTTAACCCCACTCGGTATGACGTAGAAATTGAACAATTAAAGATAGAGCAAAAACAAAATCGATTCTATCTTGCTTGGTTCAATAGATATGGATACTTATCCCTTTTATTCGGTTAACCCCAATCACTTTGACGTAGAAATCGAAACGTTAACGATAGAACCTTAGATCAGCTTGTGGATTAATATACACATAAAAGCCTACCATCTACAAAAATAAAATCGATTCTATCTTGCTTGGTTCAATAGATATGGATACTTATCCCTTTTAGTCGGTTAACCACACCCAGTATGACGTAGAAATTGAACCGTTAGCGATAGAACCTTGGATCAGCTTGTGAATTAATACACACATAAAAACCTACCATCTGCAAAAATAAATTCGATTCTATCTTGCTTGGTTCAATAGATATGTATACTTATCCCTTTTAGTCGGTTAACCCCAGCCACTATGACGTAGAAATTGAACCACTAAAGATATAGCTTTGGATCAGCTTGTGGATTAATATACACATAAAAACCTATCATCTGCAAAAACAAAATCGATTCTATCTTGCTTGGTTCAATAGATATGGATACTTATCCCTTTTAGTCGGTTAACCCCACCCGCTATAACGTAGAAATTGAACCGTTAAGGATAGAACCTTAGATCATAACGTAGAAATTGAACCATTAAAGATAGAGCCTTGGATCAGCTTGTGGATTAATATACACATAAAAACCTATCATCTGCAAAACAAAATCGATTCTATCTTGCTTGGTTCAATAGATATGGATACTTATCCCTTTTATTCGGTTAACCCCACCCACTTTGACGTAGAAATTGAACCGTTAACGATAGAACCTTAGATCAGCTTGTGGATTAATATACACATAAAAGCCTACCATCTGCAAAAATAAACTCGATTCTATCTTGCTTGGTTCAATAGATATGGATACTTATCCCTTTTAGTCGGTTAACCACACCCATTATGACGTAGAAATTGAACCGTTAGCGATAGAACCTTGGATCAGCTTGTGGATTAATATACACATAAAAAGCTACCATCTGCAAAAATAAATTCGATTCTATCTTGCTTGGTTCAATAGATATGTATACTTATCCCTTTTAGTCGGTTAACCCCACCCACTATGATGTAGAAATTGAACCATTAAAGATAGAGCATTTGGTCAGCTTGTGGATTAATATACACATAAAAACCTACCATCTGCAAAAGTAAATTCGATTTTATCTTGCTTGGTTCAATAGATATGGACCCTTATCCCTTTTAGTCGGTTAACCCAACCCAGTATGACGTAGAAATTGAACCGTTAGCGATAGAACCTTGGATCAGCTTGTGGATTAATATACACATAAAAATCTACCATCTGCAAAAATAAATTCGATTCTATCTTGCTTGGTTCAATAGATATGTATACTTATCCCTTTTAGTCGGTTAACCCAACCCACTATGACGTAGAAATTGAACCATTAAAGGTAGAGCCTTGGATCAGCTTGTGGATTAATATAAGCATAAAAACCTACCATCTGCAAAAATAAATTCGATTCTATCTTGCTTGGTTCAATAGATATGGACCCTTATCCCTTTTAGTCGGTTAACCCCATCCACTTTGACGTAGAAATTGAACCATTAACGATAGAACCTTGTATAAGCTTGTGGACTAATATACACATAAAAACCTACCATCTGCAAAAATAAAATCGATTCTATCTTGCTTGGTTCAATAGATATGGACCCTTATCCCTTTTAGTCGGTTAACCCCACCCACTATGACGTAGAAATTGAACCATTAAAGATAGAGCATTTGATCAGCTTGTGGATTAATATACATATAAAAACCTACCATCTGCAAAAATAAATTCGATTCTATCTTGCTTGGTTCAATAGATATGGACCCTTATCCCTTTTAGTCGGTTAACCCAACCCAGTATGACGTAGAAATTGAACCGTTAGCGATAGAACCTTGGATAAGCTTGTGGATTAATATACACATAAAAATCTACCATCTGCAAAAATAAATTCGATTCTATCTTGCTTGGTTCAATAGATATGTATACTTATCCCTTTTAGTCGGTTAACCCAACCCACTATGACGTAGAAATTGAACCATTAAAGGTAGAGCCTTGGATCAGCTTGTGGATTAATATAAACATAAAAACCTACCATCTGCAAAAATAAATTCGATTCTATCTTGCTTGGTTCAATAGATATGGACCCTTATCCCTTTTAGTCGGTTAACCCAACCCAGTATAACGTAGAAATTGAACCGTTAGCGATAGAACCTTGGATCAGATTGTGGATTAATATACACATAAAAACCTACCATCTGCAAAAATAAAATCGATTCTATCTTGCTTGGTTCAATAGATATGGACCCTTATCCCTTTTAGTCGGTTAACCCCACCCACTATGACGTAGAAATTGAACCATTAAAGATAGAGCATTTGATCAGCTTGTGGATTAATATACACATAAAAACCTATCATCTGCAAAAACAAAATCGATTCTGTCTTGCTTGGTTCAATAGATATGGATACTTATCCCTTTTAGTCGGTTAACCCCACCCACTTTGACGTAGAAATTGAACCGTTAACGACTGAACCATGTATCAGCCTGTGGATTAATATACAAATAAGAACCTATCATCTGCAAAACCAAAATCGATTCTATCTTGCTTGGTTCAATAGATATGGACACTTATCCCTTTTAGTCTGTTAACCTCACCCACAACAGATATGGACACTTTCCCTTTTAGTCGGTTAACCCCATCCACTTTGACGTAGAAATGGAACCGTTAACGAAAGAACCTTGTGTCAGCTTGTGGATTAATATACACATAAAGACCTACCATCTGCAAAAATAAAATCGATTCTATCTTGCTTGGTTCAATAGATATGGACCCTTATCTCTTTTAGTCGGTTAACCCCACCCAGTATGACGTAGAAATTGAACCGTTAGTGATAGAACCTTGGATCAGTTTGTGGATTAATACAGACATAAAAACCTATCATCTGCAAAAACAAAATCGATTCTATCTTGCTTGGTTCAATAGATATGGATACTTATCCCTTTTAGTCGGTTAACCCCACACACTTTGACGTAGAAATTGAACCGTTAGCGATAGAACCTTGTATCAGCTTGTGGATTAATATACACATAAAAACCTATCATCTTCAAAAACAAAATCGATTCTATCTTGCTTGGTTCAATAGATATGGACCCTTATCCCTTTTAGTCGGTTAACCCCATCCACTTTGACGTAGAAATTGAAACGTTAACGATAGAACCTTGTATCAGCTTGTGGATTAATATACACATAAAAACCTACCATCTGCAAAAATAAAATCGATTCTATCTTGCTTGGTTCAATAGATATGGACCCTTATCTCTTTTAGTCGGTTAACCCCACCCAGTATGACGTAGAAATTGAACCGTTAGCGATAGAACCTTGGATCAGCTTGTGGATTAATACAGACATAAAAACCTATCATCTGCAAAAAAAAATCGATTCTATCTTGCTTGGTTCAATATATATGTACACTTATCCCTTTTAGTCATTTAACCCCACCCACAATAGATATGGACCCTTATCCCTTTTAGTCGGTTAACCCCATCCACTTTGACGTAGAAATTGAAACGTTAACGATAGAACGTTGTATCAGCTTGTGGATTAATATACATATAAAAACCTACCATCTGCAAAAATAAAATCGATTCTATCTTGCTTGGTTCAATAGATATGGACCCTTATCTCTTTTAGTCGGTTAACCCCACCCAGTATGACGTAGAAATTGAACCGTTAGCGATAGAACCTTGGATCAGCTTGTGGATTAATACAGACATAAAAACCTATCATCTGCAAAAACAAAATCGATTCTATCTTGCTTGGTTCAATAGATATGGATACTTATCCCTTTTAGTCGGTTAACCCCACACACTTTGACGTAGAAATTGAACCGTTAACGACTGAACCATGGATCAGCCTGTGGATTAATACACACATAAGAACCTATCATCTGCAAAACCAAAATCGATTCTATCTTGCTTGGTTCAATAGATATGGACACTTATCCCTTTTAGTCTGTTAACCTCACCCACAATAGATATGGACACTTTCCCTTTTAGTCGGTTAACCCCATCCACTTTGACGTAGAAATGGAACCGTTAACGAAAGAACCTTGTATCAGCTTGTGGATTAATATACACATAAAAACCTACAATCTGCAAAAATAAAATCGATTCTATCTTGCTGGGGTAAATAGATATGGACACTTATCCCTTTTAGTCGGTTAACCCCACCCAGTATGACATAGAAATTGAACCGTTAGCGATAGAACCTTGTATCAGCTTGTGGATTAATATACACATAAAAACCTATCATCTTCAAAAACAAAATCGATTCTATCTTGCTTGGTTCAATAGATATGGACCCTTATCCCTTTTAGTCGGTTAACCCCATCCACTTTGACGTAGAAATTGAACCGTTAACGATAGAACCTTGTATCAGCTTGTGGATTATTATACACATAAAAACCTACCATCTGCAAAAATAAAATCGATTCTATCTTGCTCGGTTCAATAGATATGGACCCTTATCCCTTTTAGTCGGTTAACCCACCCAGTATGACGTAGAAATTGAACCGTTAGCGATAGAATCTTGGATCAGCTTGTGGATTAATACACACATAAAAACCTATCATCTGAAAAGACAAAATCAATTATATCTTGCTTGGTTCAATAGATATGTACACTTATCCCTTTTAGTCATTTAACCCCACCCACAATAGATATGGACACTTATCCCTTTTAGTCAGTTAACCCCATACACTTTGACGTAGAAATTGAACCGTTAACAATATAACCTTGTATCAGCTTGTGGATTAATATACACATAAAAACCTACCATCTGCAAAAATAAAATCGATTCTATCTTGCTTGGTTCAATAGATATGGATACTTATCCCTTTTAGTGGATTAACCACACCCAGTATGACGTAGAAATTGAACCGTTAGCGATAGAACCTTGGATCAGCTTGTGGATTAATATACAAATAAAAACATCATCTGCAAAAATAAATTCGATTCTATCTTGCTTGGTTCAATAGATATGGACACTTATCCCTTTTAGTCGGTTAACCCCACCCACTATGATGTAGAAATTGAACCATTAAAGATAGAGCATTTGATCAGCTTGTGGATTAATATGCACATAAAAACCTATCATCTTCAAAAACAAAATCGATTCTATCTTGCTTGGCTCAATAGATATGGATACTTATCCCTTTTAGTCGGTTAACCACACCCAGTATGACGTAGAAATTGAACCGTTAGCGATAGAACCTTGGATCAGCTTGTGGATTAATATACAAATAAAAACATCATCTGCAAAAATAAATTCGATTCTATCTTGCTTGGTTCAATAGATATGGACACTTATCCCTTTTAGTCGGTTAACCACACCCAGTATGACGTAGAAATTGAACCGTTAGCGATAGAACCTTGGATCAGCTTGTGGATTAATATACAAATAAAAACATCATCTGCAAAAATAAATTCGATTCTATCTTGCTTGGTTCAATAGATATGTATACTTATCCCTTTTAGTCGGTTAACCCCACCCACTATGATGTAGAAATTGAACCATTAAAGGTAGGACCTTGGATCAGCTTGTGGATTAATATACACATAAAAACCTACCATCTGCAAAACCAAATTCGATCCTATCTTGCTTGGTTCAATAGATATGTATACTTATCCCTTTTAGTCGGTTAACCCAACCCACTATGACGTAGAAATTGAACCATTAAAGGTAGAGCCTTGGATCAGCTTGTGGATTAATATAAAAATAAAAACCTATCATCTGCAAAATCAAAATCGATTCTATCTTGCTTGGTTCAATAGATATAGATACTTATCCCTTTTATTTGGTTAACCCCACCCACTTTGACGTAGAAATTTAACTGTTAACGACTGAACCATGGATCAGCCTGTGGATTAATATACACATAAGAACCTATCATCTGCAAAACCAAAATCGATTCTATCTTGCTTGGTTCAATAGATATGGACACTTATCCCTTTTAGTCGGTTAACCTCACCCACAATAGATATGGACACTTTCCCTTTTAGTCGGTTAACCCCATCCACTTTGACGTAGAAATGGAACCGTTAACGAAAGAACCTTGTATCAGCTTGTGGATTAATATACACATAAAAACCTACAATCTGCAAAAATAAAATCGATTCTATCTTGCTGGGGTAAATAGATAAGGACACTTATCCCTTTTAGTCGGTTAACCCCACCCAGTATGACATAGAAATTGAACCGTTAGCGATAGAACCTTGTATCTGCTTGTGGATTATTATACACATAAAAACCTACCATCTGCAAAAATAAAATCGATTCTATCTTGCTCGGTTCAATAGATATGGACCCTTATCCCTTTTAGTCGGTTAACCCCACCCAGTATGACGTAGAAATTGAACCGTTAGCGATAGAATCTTGGATCAGCTTGTGGATTAATACACACATAAAAACCTATCATCTGAAAAGACAAAATCAATTATATCTTGGTTGGTTCAATAGATATGTACACTTATCCCTTTTAGTCATTTAACCCCACCCACAATAGATATGGACACTTATCCCTTTTAGTCAGTTAACCCCATACACTTTGACGTAGAAATTGAACCGTTAACAATAGAACCTTGTATCAGCTTGTGGATTAATATACACACAAAAACCTACCATCTGCAAAAATAAAATCGATTCTATCTTGCTTGGTTCAATAGATATGGATACTTATCCCTTTTAGTGGATTAACCACACCCAGTATGACGTAGAAATTGAACCGTTAGCGATAGAACCTTGGATCAGCTTGTGGATTAATATACAAATAAAAACATCATCTGCAAAAATAAATTCGATTCTATCTTGCTTGGTTCAATAGATATGTATACTTATCCCTTTTAGTCGTTTAACCCCACCCACTATGACGTAGAAATTTAACCATTAAAGATAGAGCATTTGATCAGCTTGTGGATTAATATACACATAAAAGCCTATCATCTTCAAAAACAAAATCGATTCTATCTTGCTTGGTTCAATAGATATGGATACTTATCCCTTTCAGTCGGTTAACCCCACCGACTTTGACGTAGAAATTGAACCGTTAACGATAGAACCTTGCATCAGCTAGTGGATTAATATAAATATAAAAAACTATCATCTGCAAAAACAAAATCGATTCTATCTTGCTTGGTTCAACAGATATGGATACTTATCCCTTTTATTCGGTTAACCCCACCCACTATGACGTAGAAATTGAACCATTAAAGATAGAGCATTGGATCAGCTTTCGGATTTATACACACATAAAAACCTATCATCTTCAAAAACAAATTCCATTCTATCTTGCTTGGTTCAATAGATATGGATACTTATCCCTTTTAGTCGGTTAACCCCACCCACTTTGACGTAGAAATTGAACCGTTAACGATAGAACCTTGGATCAGCTTGTGGATTAATATACACATAAAAACCTACCATCTGCAAAAATAAACTCAATTCTATCTTGCTTGGTTCAATAGATATGTATACTTATCCCTTTTTGTCGTTTAACCCCACCCACTATGACGTAGAAATTGAACCATTAAAGATAGAGCATTTGATCAGCTTGTGGATTAATATACACATAAAAAATAGAACCTTGGATCAGCTTGTGGATTAATATACACATAAAAACCTACCATCTGCAAAAATAAACTCAATTCTATCTTGCTTGGTTCAATAGAGATGTATACTTATCCCTTTTAGTCGTTTAACCCCACCCACTATGACGTAGAAATTGAACCATTAAAGATAGAGCATTTGATCAGCTTGTGGATTAATATACACATAAAAACCTATCATCTTCAAAAACAAAATTGATTCTATTTTGCTTTGTTCAATAGATATGGATACTTATCCCTTTTAGTCGGTTAACCCCACCGACTTTGACGTAGAAATTGAACCGTTAACGATAGAACCTTGCATCAGCTTGTGGATTAATATAAACATAAAAAACTATCATCTGCAAAAACAAAATCGATTCTATCTTGCTTGGTTCAACAGATATGGATACTTATCCCTTTTATTCGGTTAACCCCACCCACTATGACGTAGAAATTGAACCATTAAAGATAGAGCATTGGATCAGCTTGTGGATTAATACACACATAAAAACCTATCATCGTCAAAAGCAAGTTCCATTCTATCTTGCTTGGTTCAATAGATATGGATACTTATCCCTTTTATTCGGTTAACCCCACCTAATATGACGTAGAAATTGAACCATTAAAGATAGAGCTTTGGATCAGCTTGTGGATTAATACACACATAAAAACCTATCATCTGCAAAAATAAAATCGATTCTATCTTGCTTGGTTCAATAGATATGGATACTTATCCCTTTTATTCGGTTAACCCCACCCACTTTGACGTAGAAATTGAACCGTTAACGATAGAACCTTGGATCAGCTTGTGGATTAATATACACATAAAAACCTACCATCTGCAAAAATAAACTCAATTCTATCTTGTTTGGTTCAATAGATAGTATACTTATCCCTTTTAGTCGGTTAACCCCACCCACTATGACGTGAAATTGAACCATTAAGGATAGATCATTGGGTCAGCTTGTGGATTAATATACACATAAAAACCTATCATCTTCAAAAACAAAATCGATTCTATCTTGCTTGGTTCAATAGATATGGATACTTATCCCTTTTAGTCGGTTAACCCCACCCACTTTGACGTAGAAATTTAACCGTTAACGATAGAACCTTGGATCAGCTTTTGGATTAATATACACATAAAAACCTATCATCTGCAAAAACAAAATCGATTCAATCTTGCTTGGTTCAATAGATATGGACACTTATCCATTTTAGTCGTTTAACCCCACCCACAATAGATATGGACACTTATCAATTTTCGTCGTTTAACCCCATCCACTTTAACGTAGAAATTGAACCGTTAACGATAGAACCTTGTATCAGCTTTTGAATTAATATACACATAAAAGCCTACCATCTGCAAAAATAAAATCGGTTCTAGCTTGCTTGGTTCAATAGATATGGATACTTATCCCTTTTAGTCGGTTAACCACACCCAGTATGACGTAGAAATTGAACTGTTAGCGATGGAACATTGGATCAGCTTGTGGATTAATACACACATAAAAACCTACCATCTGCAAAAATAAATTCGATTCTATCTTGCTTGGTTCAATAGATATGTATACTTATCCCTTTTAGTCGGTTAACCCCAGCCACTATGACGTAGAAATTGAACCATTAAAGATAGAGCCTTGGATCAGCTTGTAGATTAATATACACATAAATACCTATCATCTGCGAAAACAAAATCGATTCTATCTTGCTTGGTTCAATAGAGATGGATACTTATCCCTTTTAGTCGGTTAACCCCAACCGCTATAACGTAGAAATTGAACCGTTAAGGATAGAAGCTTAGATCAGCTTTTGGATTAATATAAACATAAAAACCTACCATCTGCAAAAATAAAATCGATTCTATCTTGCTTGGTTCAATAGATATGGATACTTATCCCTTTTAGTCGGTTAACCACACCCAGTATGACGTAGAAATTGAACCGTTAGCGATAGAACCTTGGATCAGCTTGCGGATTAATATACACATAAAGACCTACCATCTGCAAAAATAAATTCGATTCTATCTTGCTTGGTTCAATATATATGGATACTTATCCCTTTTATTCGGTTAACCCCACCCACTTTGACGTAGAAATTGAACCGTTAACGATAGAACCTTGGATCAGCTTGTGGATTAATATACACATAAAAGCCTACCATCTGCAAAAATAAAATCAATTCTATCTTGCTTGGTTCAATAGATATGTATACTTATCCCTTTTAGTCGGTTAACCTCACCCACTATGACGTAGAAATTGAACCATTAAGGATAGATCATTGGGTCAACTTGTGGATTATTATACACATAAAAACCTATCATCTTCAAAAACAAAATCGATTCTATCTTGCTTGGTTCAATAGAGATGGGTACTTATCCCTTTTAGTCGGTTAACCCCACCCGCTTTAACGTAGAAATTGAACCGTTAAGGATAGAACCTTAGATCAGTTTGTGGATTAATATAAACATAAAAACCTACCATCTGCAAAAATAAAATCGATTCTATCTTGCTTGGTTCAATAGATATGGATACTTATCCCTTTTAGTCGGTTAACCACACCCAGTATGACGTAGAAATTGAGCCGTTAACGACAGAACCTTGTATCAGCTTGTGAATTAATACACACATAAAAGCCTACCATCTGCAGAAATAAAATCGATTCTATTTTGCTTGGTTCAATAGATATGGATACTTATCCCTTTTAGTCGGTTAACCACACCCAGTATGACGTAGAAATTGAACCGTTAGCGATAGAACCTTGGATCAGCTTGCGGATTAATATACACATAAAAACCTACCATCTGCAAAAATAAACTCGATTCTATCTTGCTTGGTTCAATAGATATGGATACTTATCCCTTTTAGTCGGTTAACCCCACCCACTATAACGTAGCAATTGAACCGTTAACGATAGAACCTTGGGTCAGCTTGTGGATTAATATACACATAAAAACCTATCATCTGCAAAATCAAAATCGATTCAATCTTGCTTGGTTCAATAGATATGGACACTTATCCATTTTAGTCGTTTAACCCCACCCACAATAGATATGGACACTTATCCCTTTTAGTCGGTTAACCCCATACACTTTGACGTATAAATTGAACCGTTAACAATAGAACCTTGTATCAGCTTGTGTATTAATATACACATAAAAACTTACCATCTGCAAAAATAAAATCGATTCTATCTTGCTTGGTTCAATAGATATGGATACTTATCCCTTTTAGTCGGTTAACCCCTCCCACTATAACGTAGAAATTGAACCGTTAACGATAGAACCTTTTGTCAGCTTGTGGATTAATATACACATAAAAACCTACCATCTGCAAAAATAAAATCGATCCTATCTTGCTTGGTTCAATAGATATGGATACTTATCCCTTTTAGTCGCTTAACCACACCGAGTATGACGTAGAAATTGAACCGTTAAAGATGGAAGTTTAGATCAGCTTGTGGATTAATAAACACATAAAAACTTACCATCTGCAAAAATAAAATCGATTCTATCTTGCTTGGTTCAATAGATATGGATACTTATCCCTTTTAGTCGGTTAACCCCTCCCACTATAACGTAGAAATTGAACCGTTAACGATAGAACCTTGTGTCAGCTTGTGGATTAATATACACATAAAAACCTACCATCTGCAAAAATAAAATCGATTCTATCTTGCTTGGTTCAATAGATATGGATACTTATCCCTTTTAGTCGCTTAACCACACCCAGTATGACGTAGAAATTGAACCGTTAAAGATGGAAGTTTAGATCAGCTTGTGGATTAATATACACATAAAAACCTACCATCTGCAAAACTAAAATCGATTCTATCTTGCTTGGTTCAATAGATATGGATACTTATCCCTTTTTGTCGCTTAACCACACCCAGTATGACGTAGAAATTGAACCGTTAAAGATGGAAGTTTAGATCGGCTTGTGGATTAATATACACATAAAAACCTACCATCTGTAAAAATAAAATCGATTCTATCTTGCTTGATTCAATAGATATGGATACTTATCCCTTTTAGTCGGTTAACCCCATCCACTTTGACGTAAAAATGGAACCGTTAACGAACCTTGTATCAGCTTGTGGATTAATATACACATAAAAACCTAACATCTGCAAAAATAAAATCGATTCTATCTTGCTTGGTTCAATAGATATGGATATTTATCCCTTTTAGTCGGTTAACCCCACCCAGTATGACATAGAAATTGAACCGTTAGCGATAGAACCTTGGATCAGCTTGTGGATTAATATACACATAGAAACCTACCATCTGCCAAAATAAATTCGATTCTATCTTGCTTGGTTCAATAGACATGTATACTTATCCCTTTTAGTCGTTTAACCCCACCCACTATGACGTAGAAATTGAACCATTAAAGATAGAGCATTTGATCCGCTTGTGGATTAATACACACATAAAAACCTATCATCTGCAAAAACAAAATTGATTCTATCTTGCTTGGTTCAATAGATATGGATACTTATCCCTTTTAGTCGGTTAACCGCATCCACTTTGACGTAGAAATGGAACCGTTAACGAAAGAACCTTGTATCAGCTTGTGTATTAATATACACATAAAAACTTACCATCTGCAAAAATAAAATCGATTCTATCTTGCTTGGTTCAATAGATATGGATACTTATCCCTTTTAGTCGGTTAACCCCTCCCACTATAACGTAGAAATTGAACCGTTAACGATAGAACCTTTTGTCAGCTTGTGGATTAATATACACATAAAAACCTATCATCTGCAAAATCAAAATCGATTCAATCTTGCTTGGTTCAATAGATATGGACACTTATCCATTTTAGTCGTTTAACCCCACCCACAATAGATATGGACACTTATCCCTTTTAGTCGGTTAACCCCATACACTTTGACGTATAAATTGAACCGTTAACAATAGAACCTTGTATCAGCTTGTGTATTAATATACACATAAAAACTTACCATCTGCAAAAATAAAATCGATTCTATCTTGCTTGGTTCAATAGATATGGATACTTATCCCTTTTAGTCGGTTAACCCCTCCCACTATAACGTAGAAATTGAACCGTTAACGATAGAACCTTTTGTCAGCTTGTGGATTAATATACACATAAAAACCTACCATCTGCAAAAATAAAATCGATCCTATCTTGCTTGGTTCAATAGATATGGATACTTATCCCTTTTAGTCGGTTAACCCCTCCCACTATAACGTAGAAATTGAACCGTTAACGATAGAACCTTTTGTCAGCTTGTGGATTAATATACACATAAAAACCTACCATCTGCAAAAATAAAATCGATCCTATCTTGCTTGGTTCAATAGATATGGATACTTATCCCTTTTAGTCGGTTAACCCCTCCCACTATAACGTAGAAATTGAACCGTTAACGATAGAACCTTTTGTCAGCTTGTGGATTAATATACACATAAAAACCTACCATCTGCAAAAATAAAATCGATCCTATCTTGCTTGGTTCAATAGATATGGATACTTATCCCTTTTAGTCGCTTAACCACACCGAGTATGACGTAGAAATTGAACCGTTAAAGATGGAAGTTTAGATCAGCTTGTGGATTAATAAACACATAAAAACTTACCATCTGCAAAAATAAAATCGATTCTATCTTGCTTGGTTCAATAGATATGGATACTTATCCCTTTTAGTCGGTTAACCCCATCCACTTTGACGTAAAAATGGAACCGTTAACGAAAGAACCTTGTATCAGCTTGTGGATTAATATACACATAAAAACCTACCACCTGCCAAAATAAATTCGATTCTATCTTGCTTGGTTCAATAGATATGTATACTTATCCCTTTTAGTCGGTTAACCCCAGCCACTATGAAGTAGAAATTGAACCATTAAAGATAGAGCCTTGGATCAGCTTGTAGATTAATATACACATAAATACCTATCATCTGCGAAAACAAAATCGATTCTATCTTGCTTGGTTCAATAGAGATGGACACTTATCCCTTTTAGTCGGTTAACCCCCCCCCCCCTCTATAACGTAGAAATTGAACCGTTAACGATAGAACCTTGTGTCAGCTTTGTGGATTAATATACACATAAAAACCTACCATCTGCAAAAATAAAATCGATTCTATCTTGCTTGGTTCAATAGATATGGATACTTATCCCTTTTAGTCGGTTAACCACACCCAGTATGACGTAGAAATTGAGCCGTTAACGACAGAACCTTGTATCAGCCTGTGAATTAATACACACATAAAAGCCTACCATCTGCAGAAATAAAATCGATTCTATCTTGCTTGGTTCAATAGATGTGGATACTTATCCCTTTTAGTCGGTTAACCACACCCAGTATGACGTAGAAATTGAACCGTTAGCGATAGAACCTTGGACCAGCTTGTGGATTAATATACACATAGAAACCTACCATCTGCCAAAATAAATTCGATTCTATCTTGCTTGGTTCAATAGATATGGATACTTATCCCTTTTAGTCGCTTAACCACACCCAGTATGACGTAGAAATTGAACCGTTAAAGATGGAAGTTTAGATCAGCTTGTGGATTAATATACACATAAAAACCTATCATCTGCAAAAATAAAATCGATTCTATCTTGCTTGATTCAATAGATATGGATACTTATCCCTTTTAGTCGGTTAACCCCATCCACTTTGACGTAAAAATGGAACCGTTAACGAACCTTGTATCAGCTTGTGGATTAATATACACATAAAAACCTAACATCTGCAAAAATAAAATCGATTCTATCTTGCTTGGTTCAATAGATATGGATATTTATCCCTTTTAGTCGGTTAACCCCACCCAGTATGACATAGAAATTGAACCGTTAGCGATAGAACCTTGGATCAGCTTGTGGATTAATATACACATAGAAACCTACCATCTGCCAAAATAAATTCGATTCTATCTTGCTTGGTTCAATAGACATGTATACTTATCCCTTTTAGTCGTTTAACCCCACCCACTATGACGTAGAAATTGAACCATTAAAGATAGAGCATTTGATCCGCTTGTGGATTAATATACACATAAAAACCTATCATCTGCAAAAACAAAATTGATTCTATCTTGCTTGGTTCAATAGATATGGATACTTATCCCTTTTAGTCGGTTAACCGCATCCACTTTGACGTAGAAATGGAACCGTTAACGAAAGAACCTTGTATCAGCTTGTGGATTAATATACACATAAAAACCTACCATCTGCAATAATAAAATCGATTATATCTTGCTTGGTTCAATAGATATGGATACTTATCCCTTTTAGTCGGTTAACCCCACCCAGTGTGACATAGAAATTGAACCGTTAGTGATAGAACCTTGGATCACCTTGTGGATTAATACACACATAAAAACCTATCATCTGAAAAAACAAAATCGATTCTATCTTGCTTGGTTCAATAGATATGGACACTTATCCCTTTTAGTCGTTTAACCCCACCCACAATGGATATGGACACTTATCGCTTTTAGTCGGTTAACCCCATACACTTTGACGTAGAAATTGAACCGTTAACAATAGAACCTTGTATCAGCTTGTGGATTAATATACACATAAAAACCTACCATCTGCAAAAATAAAATCGATTCTATCTTGCTTGGTTCAATAGATATGGATACTTATCCCTTTTAGTCGGTTAACCACACCCAGTATGACGTAGAAATTGAACCGTTAGCGATAGAACTTTGGATCAGCTTGTGGATTAATATACAAGTAAAAACCTCTCATCTGCAAAAACAAAATCGATTCTATCTTGCTTGGTTCAATAGATATGGATACTTATCCCTTTTAGTCGGTTAACCACACCCAGTATGACGTAGAAATTGAACCGTTAGCGATAGAACTTTGGATCAGCTTGTGGCTTAATATACAAATAAAAACCTATCATCTGCAAAAACAAAATCGATTCTATCTTGCTTGGTTCAATAGATATGGATACTTATCCCTTTTAGTCGGTTAACCCCACCCAGTGTGACATAGAAATTGAACCGTTAGCGATAGAACCTTGGATCAGCTTGTGGATTAATACACACATAAAAACCTATCATCTGAAAAAACAAAATCGATTCTATCTTGCTTGGTTCAATAGATATGGACACTTATCCCTTTTAGTCGTTTAACCCCACCCACAATGGATATGGACACTTATCGCTTTTAGTCGGTTAACCCCATACACTTTGACGTAGAAATTGAACCGTTAACAATAGAACCTTGTATCAGCTTGTGGATTAATATACACATAAAAACCTACCATCTGCAAAAATAAATTCGATTCTATCTTGCTTGGTTCAATAGATATGTATACTTATCCCTTTTAGTCGGTTAACCCCACCCACTATGACGTAGAAATTGAACCATTAAAGGTAGAGCCTTGGATAAGCTTGTGGATTAATATACAAATAAAAACCTATCATCTGCAAAAACAAAATCGATTCTATCTTGCTTGGTTCAATAGATATGGATACTTATCCCTTTTAGTCGGTTAAGCGCATCCACTTTGACGTAGAAATGGAACCGTTAACGAAAGAACCTTGTATCAGCTTGTGGATTAATACATATATAAAAACCTACCATCTGCAAAAATAAAATCGATTCTATCTTGCTTGGTTCAATAGATATGGATACTTATCCCTTTTAGTCGGTTAACCCCACCCAGTATGACATAGAAATTGAACCGTTAGCGATAGAACCTTGGATCAGCTTGTGGATTAATACACACATAAAAACCTATCATCTGAAAAAACAAAATCGATTCTATCTTGCTTGGTTCAATAGATATGGACACTTATCCCTTTTAGTCGTTAACCCCACCCACAATAGATATGGACACTTATCGCTTTTAGACGGTTAACCCCATACACTTTGACGTAGAAATTTAACCGTTAACAATAGAACCTTGTATCAGCTTGTGGATTAATACACACATAAAAACCTATCATCTGCAAAAATAAAATCGATTCTATCTTGCTTGGTTCAATAGATATGGATACTTATCCCTTTTAGTGGGTTAACCACACCCAGTTTGCCGTAGAAATTGAACCGTTAGTGATAGAACCTTGGATCAGCTTGTGGATTAATATACATATAAAAACCTACCATCTGCAAAAATATATTCGATTCTATCTTGCTTGGTTCAATAGATATGTATACTTATCCCTTTTAGTCGTTTAACCCCACCCACTATGACGTAGAAGTTGAACCATTAAAGACAGAGCATTTGATCAGCTTGTGGATTAATATACACATAAAAACCTATCATCTTCAAAAACAAAATCGATTCTATCTTGCTTGGTTCAATAGATATGGATACTTATCCCTTTTAGTCGGTTAACCCCACCCACTTTGACGTAGAAATTGAACCGTTAACGATAGAACCTTGGATCAGTTAGAGGATTAATATAAACATAAAAAACTATCATCTGCAAAAACAAAATCGATTCTATCTTGCTTGGTTCAATAGATATGGATACTTATCCCTTTTATTCGGTTAACCCCGCCCACTATGACGTAGAAATTGAACCACTAAAGATAGAGCATTGGATCAGCTTGTGGATTAATACACACATAAAAACCAATCATCTTCAAAAACAAATTCGATTCTATCTTGCTTGGTCCAATAGATATGGATACTTATCCCTTTTAGTCGGTTAACCCAACCCAATATGATGTAGAAATTGAACCATTAAAGATAGAGATTTGGATCAGCTTGCGGATTAATACACACATAAAAACCTATCATCTGCAAAAACAAAATCGATTCTATCTTGCTTGGTTCAATAGATATGGATACTTATCCCTTTTATTCGGTTAACCCCACCCACTTTGACGTAGAAATTGAACCGTTAACAATAGGACCTTGTATCAGCTTGTGTATTAATATACACATAAAAACTTACCATCTGCAAAAATAAAATCGATTCTATCTTGCTTGGTTCAATAGATATGGATACTTATCCCTTTTAGTCGGTTAACCCCACCCACTATAACGTAGAAATTGTACCGCTAACGATAGAACCTTGTATCAGCTTGTGGATTAATATACACATAAAAACCTACCATCTGCAAAAATAAAATCGATTCTAGCTTGCTTGGTTCAATAGATATGGATACTTATCCCTTTTAGTCGGTTAACCACACCCAGTATGACGTAGAAATTGAACCGTTAAAGATAGAAGTTTAGATCAGCTTGTGGATTAATATACACACAAAAACCTACCATCTGCAAAAATAAAATCGATTCTATCTTGCTTGGTTCAATAGATATGGATACTTATCCCTTTTAGTCGGTTAACCCCTTCCACTTTGACGTAGAAATTGAACCGTTAACCATAGAACCTTGTATCAGCTTGTGGATTTATATACACATAAAAACCTATCATCTTCAAAAACAAATTCGATTCTATCTTGCTTGGTTCAATAGATATGTATACTTATCCCTTTTAGTCGGTTAACCCCACCCACTATGACGTAGAAATTGAACCATTAAAGGTAGATCCTTGGATAAGCTTGTGGATTAATATACAAATAAAAACCTATCATCTGCAAAAACAAAATCGATTCTATCTTGCTTGGTTCAATAGATATGGATAGTTATCCCTTTTAGTCGGTTAACCCCATCCACTTTAACGTAGAAATGGAACCGTTAACGAAAGAACCTTGTATCAGCTTGTGGATTAATATACACATAAAAACCTACCATCTGCAAAAATAAAATCGATTCTATCTTGCTTGGTTCAATAGATATGGATATTTATCCCTTTTAGTCGGTTAACCCCACCAAGTATGACATAGAAATTGAACCGTTAATGATAAAACCTTGGATCAGTTAGTGGATTAATATAAACATAAAAAACTATCATCTGCAAAAGCAAAATCGATTCTATCTTGCTTGGTTCAATAGATATGGATACTTATCCCTTTTATTCGGTTAACCCCACCCACTATGACGTAGAAATTGAACCATTAAAGATAGAGCATTGGATTAGCTTGTGGATTAATACACACATAAAAAACTATCATCTTCGAAAACAAATTCGATTCTATCTTACTTGGTTCAATAGATATGGATACTTATCCCTTTTGGTCGGTTAACCCCACCCAATATGACGGAGATATTGAACCATTAAAGATAGAGCTTTGGATCAGCTTGTTGATTAATACACACATAAAAACCTATCATCTGCAAAAACAAAATCGATTCTATCGTGCTTGGTTCAATAGATATGGATACTTATCCCTTTTATTCTGTTAACCCCACCCACTTTGACTTAGAAATTGAACCGTTAACGATAGAACCTTGGATCAGCTTGCGGATTAATATACACATAAAAACCTACGATCTGCAAAAATAAACTCGATTCTATCTTGCTTGGTTCAATAGATATGTATACTTATCTCTTTTGGTCGGTTAACCCCATACACTTTGACGTAGAAATTGAACCGTTAACAATAGAACCTTGTATCAGCTTGTGGATTAATATACACATAAAAAACTATCATCTGAAAAAACAAAATCGATTCTATCTTGCTTGGTTCAATAGATATGGGCACTTATCCCTTTTAGTCGTTTAACCCCACCCACAATAGATATGGACACTTATCGCTTTTAGTCGGTTAACCCCATACACTTTGACGTAGAAATTGAACCGTTAACAATAGAACCTTGTATCAGCTTGTGGATTAATATACACATAAAAAATTATCATCTGCAAAAAAAAAAACCGATTCTATCTTGCTTGGTTCAATAGATATGGATACTTATCCCTTTGTTCGGTTAACCCCACCCACTTTGACGTAGAAATTGAACCGTTAACGATAGAACCTTGGATCAGCTTGCGGATTAATATACACATAAAAACCTACCATCTGCAAAAATAAACTCGACCCTATCTTGCTTGGTTCAATAGATATGTATACTTATCTCTTTTAGTCGGTTAACCCCACCCACTATGACGCAGAAATTGTACCATTAAGGATAGAGCATTGGGTCAGCTTGTGGATTAATGTACACATAAAAACCTATCATCCTCAAAAACAAAATCGATTCTATCTTGCTTGGTTCAGTAGATATGGATACTTATCCCTTTTAGTCGGTTAACCCCACCCAGTATGACATAGAAATTGAACCGTTAGCGATAGACCCTTGGATCAGCTTGTGGATTAATATACACATAAAAACCTATCATCTTCAAAAACAAAATCGATTATCTCTTGCTTGGTTCAATAGATATAGATACTTATCCCTTTTAGTCGGTTAACCCCACCCACTTTGACGTAGAAATTTAACCGTTAACGATAGAACCTTGGATCAGCTTGTGGATTAATATACACATAAAAACCTATCATCTGCAAAAACAAAATCGATTCAATCTTGCTTGGTTCAATAGATATGGACACTTATCCATTTTAGTCGTTTAACCCCACCCACAATAGATATGGACACTTATCCCTTTTAGTCGGTTAACCCCATACACTTTGACATAGAAATTGAACCGTTAACAATAGAACCTTGTATCAGCTTGTGTATTAATATACACATAAAAATTTACCATCTGCAAAAATAAAATCGATTCTATCTTGCTTGGTTCAATAGATATGGATACTTATCCCTTTTAGGCGGTTAACCCCACCCACTATAACGTAGAAATTGAACCGTTAACGATAGAACCTTGTATCAGCTTGTGGATTAATACACACATAAAAACCTACCATCTGCAAAAATAAAATCGATTCTATCTTGCTTGGTTCAATAGATATGGATACTTATCCCTTTTAGTCGGTTAACCACACCCAGTATGACGTAGAAATTGAACCGTTAACGATAGAACCTTGGGTCAGCTTGCGGATTAATATACACATAAAAACCTACCATCTGCCAAAATAAACTCGATTCTATCTTGCTTGGTTCAATAGATATGTATACTTATCTCTTTTAGTCGGTTAACCCCACCCACTATGACGCAGAAATTGTACCATTAAGGATAGAGCATTGGGTCAGCTTGTGGATTAATATACACATAAAAACCTATCATCTTCAAAAACAAAATCGATTCTATCTTGCTTGGTTCAGTAGATATGGATACTTATCCCTTTTAGTCGGTTAACCCCACCCAGTATGACATAGAAATTGAACCGTTAGCGATAGATCCTTGGATCAGCTTGTGGATTAATATACACATAAAAACCTATCATCTGAAAAAACAAAATCGATTCTATCTTGCTTTGTTCAATAGATATGGACACTTATCCCTTTTAGTCGTTTAACCCCACCCACAATAGATATGGACACTTATCTCTTTTAGTCGGATAACCCCACCCACTATGACGCAGAAATTGTACCATTAAGGATAGAGCATTGGGTCAGCTTGTGGATTAATACACACATAAAAACCTATCATCTGAAGAAACAAAATCGATTCTATCTTGCTTTGTTCAATAGATATGGACACTTATCCCTTTTAGTCGTTTAACCCCACCCACAATAGATATGGACACTTATCGCTTTTAGTCGGTTAACCCCATACACTTTGACGTAGAAATTGGACCGTTAACAATAGAACCTTGTACACACAAAAACCTACCATCTGCAAAAATAAAATCGATTCTATCTTGCTTGGTTCAATAGATATGGATACTTATCCCTTTTAGTGGGTTAACCACACCCACTATGACGCAGAAATTGTACCATTAAGGATAGAGCATTGGGTCAGCTTGTGGATTAATACACACATAAAAACCTATCATCTGAAAAAACAAAATCGATTCTATCTTGCTTTGTTCAATAGATATGGACACTTATCCCTTTTAGTCGTTTAACCCCACCCACAATAGATATGGACACTTATCGCTTTTAGTCGGTTAACCCCATACACTTTGACGTAGAAATTGGACCGTTAACAATAGAACCTTGTACACACAAAAACCTACCATCTGCAAAAATAAAATCGATTCTATCTTGCTTGGTTCAATAGATATGGATACTTATCCCTTTTAGTGGGTTAACCACACCCTGTATGACGTAGAAATTGAACCGTTAGCGATAGAACCTTGGATCAGCTTGTGGATTAATATACACATAAAAACCTACCATCTGCAAAAATAAATTCGATTCTATCTTGCTTGGTTCAATAGATATGTATACTTATCCCTTTTAGTCGTTTAACCCCACCCAATATGATGTAGAAATGGAACCATTAAAGATAGAGCATTTGATCAGCTTGTGGATTAATATACACATAAAAACCTATCATCTTCAAAAACAAAATCGATTCTATCTTGCTTGGTTCAATAGATATGGATATTATCCCTTTTAGTCGGTTAACCCCACCCAATATGATGTAGAAATTGAACCGTTAACGATAGAACCTTGGATCAGTTAGAGGATTAATATAAACATAAAAAACTATCATCTGCAAAAACAAAATCGATTCTATCTTGCTTGGTTCAATAGATATGGATACTTATACCTTTTAGTCGGTTAACCCCACCCACTTAGACGTAGAAATTGAACCGTTAACGATAGAACCTTGGATCAGTTAGAGGATTAATATAAACATAAAAAACTATCATCTTCAAAAACAAAATCGATTCTATCTTGCTTGGTTCAATATATATGGTTACTTATCCCTTTTAGTCGGTTAACCCCACCCACTTTGACGTAGAAATTGAACCGTTAACGATAGAACCTTGGATCAGTTAGAGGATTATTATAAACATAAAAAACTATCATCTGCAAAAACAAAATCGATTCTATCTTGCTTGGTTCAATAGATATGGATACTTATCCCTTTTATTCGGTTAACCCCACCCACTTTGACGTAGAAATTGAACCGTTAACGATAGAACCTTGGATCAGCTTGCGGATTAATATACACATAAAAACCTATCATCTGCAAAAACAAAATCGATTCAATCTTGCTTGGTTCAATAGATAAGGACACTTATCCATTTTAGTCGTTTAACCCCACCCACTTTGACGTAGAAATTTAACCGTTAACGATAGAACCTTGGATCAGCTTGTGGATTAATATACACATAAAAACCTATCATCTGCAAAAACAAAATCGATTCGATCTTCCTTGGTTCAATAGATATGGACACTTATCCATTTTAGTCGTTTAACCCCACCCACTTTGACGTAGAAATTGAACCGTTAACGATAGAACCTTGGATCAGTTAGAGGATTAATATAAACATAAAAAACTATCATCTTCAAAAACAAAATCGATTCTATCTTGCTTGGTTCAATATATATGGTTACTTATCCCTTTTAGTCGGTTAACCCCACCCACTTTGACGTAGAAATTGAACCGTTAACGATAGAACCTTGGATCAGTTAGAGGATTAATATAAACATAAAAAACTATCATCTGCAAAAACAAAATCGATTCTATCTTGCTTGGTTCAATAGATATGGATACTTATCCCTTTTAGTCGGTTAACCCCACCCACTTTGACGTAGAAATTGAACCGTTAACGATAGAACCTTGGATCAGTTAGAGGATTAATATAAACATAAAAAACTATCATCTGCAAAAACAAAATCGATTCTATCTTGCTTGGTTCAATAGATATAGATACTTATCCCTTTTAGTCGGTTAACCCCACCCACTTTGACGTAGAAATTTAACCGTTAACGATAGAACCTTGGATCAGCTTGTGGATTAATATACACATAAAAACCTATCATCTGCAAAAACAAAATCGATTCAATCTTGCTTGGTTCAATAGATATGGACACTTATCCATTTTAGTCGTTTAACCCCACCCACAATAGATATGGACACTTATCCCTTTTAGTCGGTTAACCCCATACACTTTGACGTAGAAATTGAACCGTTAACAATAGAACCTTGTATCAGCTTGTGTATTAATATACACATAAAAATTTACCATCTGCAAAAATAAAATCGATTCTGTCTTGCTTGGTTCAATAGATATGGATACTTATCCCTTTTAGTCGGTTAACCCCACCCACTATAACGTAGAAATTGAACCGTTAACGATAGAATCTTGTATCAGCTTGTGGATTAATATACACATAAAAACCTACCATCTGCAAAAATAAAATCGATTCTATCTTGCTTGGTTCAATAGATATGGATACTTATCCCTTTTAGTGGGTTAACCACACCCTGTATGACGTAGAAATTGAACCGTTAGCGATAGAATCTTGGATCAGCTTGTGGATTAATATACACATAAAACCCTACCATCTGCAAAAATAAATTCGATTCTATCTTGCTTGGTTCAATAGATATGTATACTTATCCCTTTTAGTCGTTTAACCCCACCCACTATGACGTAGAAATTGAACCATTAAAGATAAAGCATTTGATCAGCTTGTGGATTAATATACACATAAAAACCTATCATCTTCAAAAACAAAATCGATTCTATCTTGCGTGGTTCAATAGATATGGTTACTTATCCCTTTTAGTCGGTTAACCCCACCCAATATGATGTAGAAATAGAACCATTAAAGAAAGAGCATTTGATCAGCTTGTGGATTAATATACACATAAAAACTTATCATCTTCAAAAACAAAATCGATTCTATCTTGCTTGGTTCAATAGATATGGATATTATCCCTTTTAGTCGGTTAACCCCACCCAATATGATGTAGAAATTGAACCGTTAACGATAGAACCTTGGATCAGTTAGAGGATTAATATAAACATAAAAAACTATCATCTGCAAAAACAAAATCGATTCTATCTTGCTTGGTTCAATAGATATGGATACTTATCCCTTTTAGTCGGTTAACCCCACCCACTTTGACGTAGAAATTGAACCGTTAACGATAGAACCTTGGATCAGTTAGAGATTAATATAAACATAAAAAACTATCATCTTCAAAAACAAAATCGATTCTATCTTGCTTGGTTCAATATATATGGTTACTTATCCCTTTTAGTCGGTTAACCCCACCCACTTTGACGTAGAAATTGAACCGTTAACGATAGAACCTTGGATCAGTTAGAGGATTATTATAAACATAAAAAACTATCATCTGCAAAAACAAAATCGATTCTATCTTGCTTGGTTCAATAGATATGGATACTAATCCCTTTTATTCGGTTAACCCCACCCACTTTGACGTAGAAATTGAACCGTTAACGACAGAACCTTGGATCAGCTTGCGGATTAATATACACATAAAAACCTATCATCTGCAAAAACAAAATCGATTCAATCTTGCTTGGTTCAATAGATATGGACACTTATCCATTTTAGTCGTTTAACCCCACCCACTTTGACGTAGAAATTTAACCGTTAACGATAGAACCTTGGATCAGCTTGTGGATTAATATACACATAAAAACCTATCATCTGCAAAAACAAAATCGATTCTATCTTGCTTGGTTCAATAGATATGGATAGTTATCCCTTTTAGTCGGTTAACCCCATCCACTTTGACGTAGAAATGGAACCGTTAACGAAAGAACCTTGTATCAGCTTGTAGATTAATATACACATAAAAACCTACCATCTGCAAAAATAAAATCGATTCTATCTTGCTTGGTTCAATAGATATGGATATTTATCCCTTTTAGTCGGTTAACCCCACCCAGTATGACATAGAAATTGAACCGTTAATGATAAAACCTTGGATCAGTTAGTGGATTAATATAAACACAAAAAACTATTATCTGCAAAAGCAAAATCGATTCTATCTTGCTTGGTTCAATAGATATGGATACTTATCCCTTTTATTCGGTTAACCCCACCCACTATGACGTAGAAATTGAACCATTAAAGATAGAGCATTGGATCAGCTTGTGGATTAATACACACGTAAAAAACTATCATCTTCGAAAACAAATTCGATTCTATCTTGCTTGGTTCAATAGATATGGATACTTATCCCTTTTGGTCGGTTAACCCCACCCAATATGACGTAGATATTGAACCATTAAAGATAGAGCTTTGTATCAGCTTGTTGATTAATACACACATAAAAACCTATCATCTGCAAAAACAAAATCGATTCTATCGTGCTTGGTTCAATAGATATGGATACAGGTCGTATGTAGGCGAAAACCAGAAAAATTGGGACAAACACATTAGTGACGCGGCCTTTGCATTACGAAGCGTCATCCATTCGGCGATTAACACATCACCGTATTATGCGTTGTTTGGTATGCCCATGGTGCAACATGGTGCATCGTACGAATTGTATCGAAAATTAGGCGCAGTCAAGGATGTGGACTGCGAGCTAGAGTTAACTTCAGATAAGCTTTAGGCGATTAGAAATAATATTATGAAAGAGCTGAGGTTAGCTCACGAGCGTAGCAAGAAGGTATATAACACTCGAAGTAGGGATGTGACGTTCAAGATTGGACAAGTGGTATACCGCCGAAATTTTAAACAGAGTTCACAAATCGACAACTATAATCCCAAACTTGCCCCAAAACAAGTAAAATGCATTGTACTTAAAGTAATAGGTAACTCGATGTATGAACTCGGTGACGCTAGTGGAAACAGAATCGGGGTATACCATGCTAAAGACATATTTGTGGCATGATGTTAGTTAAAGTTCAATGTTGCATGTTATTTATTACTCACCTTGGTACCTGAAGAACTTGACCTGTAGAAAATGGACATCCATTTTAATTTTTTTTTGTGATTATTTATTCAATTATTTTAGGTTTTTTTTTATTTTTTTTTTTTTTTTTTTTTAATAATCGGGGATTGCCCATATTGCTTTTTTTTTAAATGTATGAAAACATTTATTTGAAGCAATTTTTTTATTTTATAATTTATTTAATAATTTGGGAAAAATTTAAACAACGTGACATCAGGACGGACAAGGCGACAGCTGTTTCGATTATACCTTGTAAATCTCTTCAAAGCCTTTTCTCCCGGGAGTGGGAGTCGAACTCGCACTCCTATGATAGTTGAAAATGGTTATAACCGCATTCAGCCACGTCATGCCCGTTGTAAAGTCTTTCCCAATTGCCTTCTTTTTTGCATATTTTAATCTTTTACACATTGCATACTTCGTATGCACTTATGTGTTAAAGATATGCTTGGTACGGCGGTTTTCAAAGAAACTTTGGTTTTTGTTGCTGTTTTCGTTCTATTTATAGAACTACAACGATTAACCACTTTTGTCTGTTTGTATGATTTTTTTTTTAATAATCGGGGATTGCCCATATTGCTTTTTTTTTTTTAAATGTATGAAAACATTTATTTGAAGCAATTTTTTAATTTTATAATTTATTTATTAATTTGGGAAAAATTTAAACAACGTGACATCAGGACGGACAAGGCGACAGCTGTTTCGATTATACCTTGTAAATCTCTTCAAAGCCTTTTCTCCCGGGAGTGGGAGTCGAACTCGCACTCCTACGATAGTTGAAAATGGTTATAACCGCATTCAGCCACGTCATGCCCGTTGTAAAGTCTTTCCCAATTGCCTCCTTTTTTGCATATTTTAATCTTTTACACATTGCATACTTCGTATGCACTTATGTGTTAAAGATATGCTTGGTACGGCGGTTTTCAAAGAAACTTTGGTTTTTGTTGCTGTTTTCGTTCTATTTATAGAACTACAACGATTAACCAATTTTGTCTGTTTGTATGATTTTTTTTTTTTAATAATCGGGGATTGCCCATATTGTTTTTTTTTTTTAAATGTATGAAAACATTTATTTGAAGCAATTTTTTAATTTTATAATTTATTTAATAATTTGGGAAAAATTTAAACAACGTGACATCAGGACGGACAAGGCGACAGCTGTTTCGATTATACCTTGTAAATCTCTTCAAAGCCTTTTCTCCCGGAGTGGGAGTCGAACTCGCACTCCTACGATAGTTGAAAATGGTTATAACCGCATTCAGCCACGTCATGCCCGTTGTAAAGTCTTTCCCAATTGCCTTCTTTTTTGCATATTTTAATCTTTTACACATTGCATACTTCGTATGCACTTATGTGTTAAAGATATGCTTGGTACGGCGGTTTTCAAAGAAACTTTGGTTTTTGTTGCTGTTTTCGTTCTATTTATAGAACTACAACGATTAACCAATTTTGTCTGTTTGTATGATTTTTTTTTTTAATAATCGGGGATTGCCCATATTGCTTTTTTTTTTTTAAATGTATGAAAACATTTATTTGAAGCAATTTTTTAATTTTATAATTTATTTAATAATTTGGGAAAAATTTAAACAACGTGACATCAGGACGGACAAGGCGACAGCTGTTTCGATTATACCTTGTAAATCTCTTCAAAGCCTTTTCTCCCGGGAGTGGGAGTCGAACTCGCACTCCTACGATAGTTGAAAATGGTTATAACCGCATTCAGCCACGTCATGCCCGTTGTAAAGTCTTTCCCAATTGCCTTCTTTTTTGCATATTTTAATCTTTTACACATTGCATACTTCGTATGCACTTATGTGTTAAAGATATGCTTGGTACGGCGGTTTTCAAAGAAACTTTGGTTTTTGTTGCTGTTTTCGTTCTATTTATAGAACTACAACGATTAACCAATTTTGTCTGTTTGTATGATTTTTTTTTTTAATAATCGGGGATTGCCCATATTCCTTTTTTTTTAAATGTATGAAAACATTTATTTGAAGCAATTTTTTAATTTTATAATTTATTTAATAATTTGGGAAAAATTTAAACAACGTTAGGTTTTATTGACCTGTTAATGTAATTACACCGTTTTGAACTAACTTTTATTTAATTATACATTCCCAACTTGACATATTAACCCATCTAGACATTTGCAACTTGACTAATTTTCTTTAATCTGTGATATAGTTTTAGTTCAAACTGTGATATAGGATTAAGAGGCCCATCTGTGATACTGTAGGTTAGTGTTTGCTTGAGAACCCAGTGATGTAGGTTTAGAGTTTTGATAATTTGTTTAAATTTTGTTGTAGCAGTAAATACATGTTGTAGTATATGTTTTAGTAAGAAGCAAACTAGAAGCCCGGCATTAGGTCGTGGGTCGAGGCCACACGTTAGCCCTACACTTATAAACCAACCCAAAGCTGCGTTATGAATTCCTTTACGCACACGCTCCATGATGCAAGCACCATCGGCGGATGCGAGCCTGTAACGACAGCCTTTGAGGATTTCTCTGACGACACGCAAGCGGGTATATCAACAGATGTGTAGGCAACCGCTAACCAAATCTCCTTCCCCGCTTTACGATATTAACAAAGCGGATGTTTGATTGTGTGAGTGGGTTGAACTGTTGCTTGCACATATGTGTATATACGTGCCGCCTAAGGGGCGAACGCGGATTGGTTCAACCAAAGCAGGAAGGCGATTCGTGACTTACGGTGTCCTAAATGCCGCAAGGCTTAGTAGGTATAAAAGGGGGTCCCGCTGATCAACAGCATTAAAAATCGAAAAGTCGCGGTCTTAATTAGTGCCACAAGTGAAGTGAAAAGTTATGTGTTCAAAGTGCGTTTTTTCACCTTAAAGTGTGGGTGCGCGAGTGACAAAGTTTTTTTTTCAAAGTGCGGTTTCACGCTAAAAGTAAACGCGAACGAAAAAAAATAATAGTGAACTTTGATACCAGGGAATCCTCCCTAGGTGCACCGCAGAGCAAGGAGTATCGCCACCACTGGGCGTGGAAAAATCCCCTCAAGAAAGCAGCAAAGGCACAGGTAAGTCAAAGTGTGAGATATGAAATTATTTTTTGTTGTGAAGCCTTTGTGTTTTTTTTTTTTACCCGCGATTTTTTTTACACCTTTTTCCTTTTATTAGAACATTTTTTTTTGAACCTTGGTTTAAATAATTTTGTTTGGAATTAACATTTTTTTGGTAAATTTTGTGAAACAGGATAGTTATTAGTAAACCATTTTATTTCTAGATTTTTTTTATAAAAAAAAACAAAAAAAAAAAAAAAAAAAACTCAATTGAGTTAAAAATAATTTCGAATCGTTAGATCGGCTCAACCCAAAGTCAACTTCGCGAAAGTAGAGTTTTCCATAAATGTTTCTTTGGCGCTTTTACACAAAAATCATTCCTCTATTACCAAGCTAAACATTTTTTTGACCCAAAATTCCCTTTCAAATGTTGACCGTTTTTCGGTGTAAATACTTGCATTCCCGTCGAAATATTTGTTGTGAATTTGTAAATTTTTTTGACTTTTATTCGATCGAATTTGGTCTTAATTTAAAATTCATAAATATTAAAATATGCATGGGTGCACTTACATGTACATATATATATACATATATATGTACACGAGCACTTATGCAAACAAAAGGTAGATTAAAAGAAGAAGAGAGGAGACAATTTAAATATTTTTTGTCAAGCCATTTTAAATTTAAAAGAAGAGAAACGAAATAACTAATTTTTTTCAAATCCAGAAAAAATTTTAAACAAAAATTCTTTAAAATAAAAATGTTTGAAAATATATATGCGTTATCTTTTTGCAGCGCACGAAGCCAGCCGAAGGCCGCGACATTTTTTCACATAAATTTACACAAAATCACACGCAAATCAACAACAGACACCAACCACACATACAAAAGGGGGTCAATAGTCCAACTAGGGGATTGGTTCCTGGCCAAAAGGGCAGCCAACGAGGCTATATTGGCCAAAAGCGTCAAAACGGATTGGCGCCAGAATCGACGAACACCAACAAACACAATCACATGCACATAACACAGTCAGCAAACTCCCAACACAGCTACCTACGAGCTCAAACATATAATCAAACACGCAACACTATACATTTTCCACAAAACCAACAAGAGGTAACATAACATACTTGTATATCCGCAACACAACAAATTCTGGCAACGGGTCGCATCGGCTCATTAGCAACATATCTTCGTTTTTTGGCCACGCAACATCCATCATCGCCAACTTGTTGCTAAACACTTAGTGGCACAACCACCCACGTTGCTAACAACATAGTACACGGCATCATCGGCCACATTCATCCACCTTTATTCACGATACTGAAACCCAACACACCACTAATCTATCATTGGAAAATCTGAGAACGAGAGCAGTTAAGCGCGACTCACCCGGAGCGCGCTCGCCAACTTGAATATTTTTATTTACTCACCACAGTTTTAATTTATATTGATTATATTAGGCCGTACAACTATTACCTTTTTTTTATTTGAAATTTGAATTTTTATGAATTTTTTATTTAATTAATTTTTTTATTATTAGTTCTATAGTTTAATTCGTATAAGCTTTTCTTGCATCCTTGATTTTTCCTGCCCTAGTTTCACCGTCAGCAATATATTATTTTTGTCGACACACACACTAATTTCTGGGCATTCGTACCCAGCCCTACACAGGCCTATTTGGAGGTGCATGAGCCACTCGCAAGAAATTTACCCACAAGCACTATTTCGCCTTTCGAATTGTCATACTATCTTGTAGTATAAACGAAAAGAAGAAATTTTGTGTCTATTATATATTATATATTTTTTGGATTCCTAATTATCACAGTTATTTCACTTACACTTTCAATTTTTATTGAATTGATCTTTTTTATTAATACCCAGTCGGTACGCCTACTGTTTGGTCTTCGCGTTTTTTTTTTTTTATAAACATTTTTTTTATTTTTTTCATTTTTTTTACGCAGAAAAAAGGTGACTCTATTCTGCCGTAATTTAGTTTTCCGGCAATTTTTTTTTATTTGGAGTTCTATAGCAGTGTATAAAAGTATGCACATGCTTTGAACCGAAACGCGAAACTAAAGACAAAAGACATTTAGGCATAGGATTAGCCGTGACCACGGTCAATCGGCCAAAGACCTGTAACAGAACATAAATTACATTGTTCTGTATATGTTGTTTGTTTTTTTTTCTCTTTTTTTACTTCCAGCTCCGCACAACGATTTGGTACCAACTCGGAGTTCTGAGCGAGGTGAGTTTTTCATAAAAGAAAGAAAAACAAGTAAGGAAGGTTAAGTTCGGGTGTAACCGAACATTACATACTCAGTTGAGAGCTATGGTGACAACATAAGGGAAAATAACCATGTAGGAAAATGAACCGAGGGAAACCCTGGAATGTGTTTGTATGACATGTGTATCAAATGAAAGGCATTAAAGAGTATTTTATGAGGGAGTGGGCCATAGTTCTATAGGTGGACGCCATTTAGGGATATAGCCATAAAGGTGGATCAGGGTTGACTCTAGAATTTGTTTGTACAATATGGGTATCAAATGAAAGGTATTAATGAGTATTTTAAAAGGGCGTGGACCTAAGTTCTATAGATGGACGCCTTTTCGAGATATCGCCGTAAAGATGGACCAGGGGTGACTCTAGAATGCGTTTGCACAATATGGGCATCAAACGAAAGGTGTTAATGAGTATTTTAAAAGGGAGTGGGCCTTAGTTCTATAGGTGGACGCCCGTTTCGAGATATCGTCATAAAGGTGGACCAGGGGTGACTCTAGAATGCGTTTGTACGATATGGGTATCAAATGAAAGGTGTTAATGAGTATTTTAAAAGGGAGTAATCCTTAGTTCCATAGGTGGACGCCGTTTCGAGATATCGCCATAAAGGTGACCAGGGGTGGACCCTAGAATTTGTTTGTACAATATGGGTATCAAATGAAAGGTATTAATGAGTATTTTAAAAGGGCGTGGACCTAAGTTCTATAGATGACGCCTTTTCGAGATATCGCCGTAAAGATGGACCAGGGGTGACCCTAGAATTTGTTTGTACAATATGGGTATCAAAAAGAAAGGTGTTAATGAGTATTCTAAAAGGGTGTGGGGCTTAGTTCTATAGGTGGACACCTTTTCGGAATAACGCCACAAAGGTGGACCAGGGGTGACTCTAGAATGTGTTGTACGATATCGGTATCAAATTAAAGGTATTAATGAGGGTTTTAAAAGGGAGTGGTGGTTGTTGTATAGGTGGTCGCATTTCGAGATATCGCCATAAAGGATGGACCAGGGGTGACCCTAGAATTTGTTTGTACAATATGGGCATCAAAAGAAAGGTGATAATGAGTATTTTAAAAGGGAGTATTCCTTAGTTCCATAGGTGGACGCCGTTCCGAGATGTCGCCATAAAGGTGGAGCAGGGTGACCTAGAATTTGTTTGTACAATATGGGTATCAAAAGAAAGGTGTTAATGAGTATTTTAAAAGGGTGTGGGACTCAGTTCTATAGGTGGACGCCTTTTCGAGATATCGCCATAAAGGTGGACCAGGGGTGACTCTAAAATGAGTTTGTACGATTTGGGTATCAAATTAAAGGTATTAATGAGAGTTTTAAAAGGGAGTGGTGGTAGTTGTATATGTGAAGGCGTTTTCCAGATATCGACCAAAATGTGGACTAGGGTGACCCAGAACATTATCGGTTGGATACCGCTAATTTATTTATATATGTAATACCTGGCAAGATTTTAAAGGTGTTTTATTTCGCCCTGCAGAACTTTTTCATTTTCTTCTACTTAATATGGTAGGTGTCACAACCATTTTATAAAGTTTTTTCTAAAGTTATATTTCGCGTCAATAAAACAATCCAATTACCTTACCATGTTTCATCCCTTTTTTCGTATTTGGTATAGAATTATGGCATTTTTTTCATTTTTCGCAATTTTCGATATCGAAAAAGTGGGCGTGGTCATAGTCGGATTTCGTTCATTTTTCATACCAAGGTAAAGTGGGTTCAGATAAGTACGTGAACTGAGTTTAGTAAAGATATATCGATTTTTGCTCAAGTTATCGTGTTAACGGCCATGCGGAAGGACAGACGGACGACTGTGTATAAAAACTGGGCGTGGCATCAACCGATTTCGCCCATTTTCACAGAAAACAGTTAGCGCCATAAAATCTATGCCCCTACCAAATTTCAAAAGGATTGGTTAATTTTTGTTCGACTTATGGCATTAAAAGTCTCCTAGACAAATTAAATGAAAAAGGGCGGAGCCACGCCCATTTTTAAATTTTCTTTTATTTTTGTATTTTGTTGCACCATATCATTACTGGAGTTGAATCTTGACATAATTTACTTATATACTGTAAAGATATTAAATTTTTTGTTAAAATTTTACTTTAAAAAAATTTTTTTTTTAAAAGTGGGCGTGGTCCTTCTCCGATTTTGCTAATTTTTATTAAGCGTACATGCAGTAATAAGAGTAACGTTCCTGCCAAATTTCATCATGATATCTTCAACGACTGCCAAATTACAGCTTGCAAAAGTTTTAAATTACCTTCTTTAAAAAGTGGGCGGTGCCACGCCCATTGTCCAAAATTTTACTAATTTTATATTTTGCGTCATAAGTTCAACTCATCTACCAAGTTTCGTCGCTTTATCGGTCTTTTGTAATGAATTATCGCACTTTTTCGGTTTTTCGAAATTTTCGATATCGAAAAAGTGGGCGTGGTTATAGTCCGATATCGTTCATTTTAAATAGCGATCTGAGATGAGTGCTCAGGAACCTACATACCAAATTTCATCAAGATACCTCAAAATTTACTCAAGTTATCGTGTTAACGGACGGAAGGACGGACGGACGGACGGACGGACATGGCTCAATCAAATTTTTTTTCGATCCTGATTATTTTGATATATGGAAGTCTATATCTATCTCGATTCCTTTATATATGTACAACCAACCGTTATCCAATCAAACTTAATATACTCTGTGAGCTCTGCTCAACTGAGTATAAAAAAAATCGTATGCACACACACCTTAACCCACGTGCTTTTGTAATTACAATCCCAGAGTAAAGTAGCACATACCCACACGTATAGTTAGCTCAACATTTGTTTGGGAGTGAGCGCACACACAAGCGTACAGATAAACACATGTTTATGCGTATGCGTGTACGCAAATGGTTAGATATGTATTAGGCCGTGTCTAAGAATTAAAACATAAAGTACGTGAAAGAAAGGAAAAGTTAAGGAAAAGTTGGATTAAGTATTATAATTGAATTTAAAGCATATAGTAGTAAGACCATAGAAAGAATAAGTTTTCGAGATAGTTATTTAGGTTTTCAAAACCAAATTTTTTTGAAATAGTTTATATCAATAAATTGTCACTTAGAAACGAAAGTGTTGCCTAATTAATTTTTGTTTGCATACATGGGCTGAAATTGTGATCTTCTTAGGAGAGACAGAAGTAAACCATGTCTGGCTAAAAGCTGCAAGTTGTTGGTGCAGGTGTTGCCCTTGTGCTAACTGATTGTAAGTTGGGGTATTTGAGTGGGTAATGGAAGGGACGTAAACTCTTAGAAACGAACATTTGTCGGGTTTAAGGGGACTCTACTCGGGAAGCGGAGCCATAGTAGAGTCCAAAGGCTGTTCACATCCCGTGAACAGGAGGGGTGGGAAGGCACCACCTGACTCGGACAGGCTTTCTCCCGCTTTCCTATATTTATTTTTCTTTAGTTTGTTTAGATACTTTCCCTCAGGCATGAACTCAATTTTGCTATGTAACTGTTGGGGAAGGAGAAGTGGCAAGAACCGCGCCCCAAAGCCGACGAGCCTCAGCCGGGCTACTACCATGCCACTCCGCCACTCTTCCCCTCCCGCACCAGACAGTTACGTAACATATACACATAAAAACCTACCATCTGCAAAAATAAAATCGATTCTATCTTGCTTCGGTCAATAGATATGGACAATTATACCTTTTAGTCGGTTAACCCCACCCACTATAACGTAGAAATTGAACCGTTAACGATAGAAGCTTAGATCAGCTTGTGGATTAATATACACATAAAAACCTACCATCTGCAAAAATAAAATCTATTATATCTTGCTTTGTTCAATAGATATGGACACTTATCCCTTTTAGTCGGTTAACCCAACCCAGTATGACGTCGAAATTGAACCGTTAGCGATAGAACCTTGGACCAGCTTGTGGATTAATATACACATAAAACCTACCATCTGCAAAAATAAATTCGATTCTATCTTGCTTGGTTCAATAGATATGGACACTTATCCCTTTTAGTCGGTTAACCCCACCCAGTGTGACGTAGAAATTGAACCGTTAGCGATAGAACCTTGGATCAGCTTGTGGATTAATACACACATAAAAACCTAGCATCTTCAAAAATAAATTCGATTCTATCTTGCTTGGTTCAATTGATATGTATACTTATCCCTTTTAGCCACCCACTATGACGTAGAAATTGAACCGTTAACGATAGAACCTTGGATCAGCTTGTGGATTAATATACACATAAAAACCTATCATCTGCAAAAACAAAATCGATTCTATCTTGCTTCGTTCAATAGATATGGACACTTATCGCTTTTAGTCGTTTAACCCCACCCACAATAGATATGGACACTTATCCCTTTTAGTCGGTTAACCCCATCCACTTTGACGTAGAAATTGAACCGTTAACGATAGAACTTTTGATCAGCAGGTGGATTAATACACATAAAAACCTATCATCTGCAAAAACAAAATCGATTCTAACTTGCTTGGTTCAATAGATATGGACACTTATCCCTTTTAGTAGGTTAACCCCATCCACTTTGACGAAGAAATTGAACCGTTAACGATAGAACCTTTGATCAGCTTGTGGATTAATATACACACAAAAACCTACCATCTGCACAAATAAAATCGATTCTATCATGCTTTGTTCAATAGATATTGACCCTTATCCCTTTTAGTCGGTTAACCCAACCCAGTATGACGTCGAAATTAACCCGTTAGCGATAGAACCTTGGACCAGCTTGTGGATTAATATACACATAAAAACCTACCATCTGCAAAAATAAATTCGATTCTATCTTGCTTGGTTCAATAGATATGTATACTTATCCCTTTTAGTCGGTTAACCCCACCCACTATGACGTAGAAATTGTACCATTAAAGATAGAGCCTTGGATCAGCTTGTTGATTAATGTATACATAAAAACCTATTATCTGCAAAAACAAAATCGATTCTATCTTGCTTGGTTCAATAGATATGGACACTTATCCCTTTTAGTCGGTTAACCCCACCCACAATAGATATGGACACTTATCCCTTTTAGTCGGTTAACCCAATCCACTTTGACGTAGAAATTGAACCGTTAACGATAGAACCTTTGATCAGCTTGTGGATTAATACACATAAAAACCTATCATCTGCAAAAATAAATTCGATTCTATTTTGCTTGGTTCAATAGATATGTATACTTATCCCTTTTAGTCGGTAAACCCCACCCACTATAACGTAGAAATTCAACCGTTAACGATAGAACCTTAGATCAGTTTGTGGATTAATATACACATAAAAACCTACCATCTGCAAAAATAAAATATATTCTATCTTGCTTTGTTCAACAGATATGGACACTTATCCCTTTTAGTCGGTTAACCCCACCCACTATGACGTAGAAATTGAACCATTAAAGATAGAGCCTTGGATCAGCTTGTGGATTAATATACACACAAAAACCTATCATCTGCAAAAACAAAATCGATTCTATCTTGCTTGGTTCAATAGATATGGATACTTATCCCTTTTAGTCGGTTAACCCCACCCACTTTGACGTAGAAATTGAACCGTTAATGATAGAACCTTAGATCAGCTTGTGGATTAATATACACATAAAAACCTACCATCTGCAAAAATAAAATCTATTATATCTTGCATTGTTCAATAGATATGGACACTTATCCCTTTTAGTCGGTTAACCCCACCCAGTATGACGTAGAAATTGAACCTTTAGCGAAAGAACCTTGGATCAGCTTGTGGATTAATATACACATAAAAACCTACCACCTGCAAAAATAAATTCGATTCTATTTTGCTTGGTTCAATAGATATGTATACTTATCCCTTTTAGTCGGTAAACCCCACCCACTATAACGTAGAAATTCAACCGTTAACGATAGAACCTTAGATCAGTTTGTGGATTAATATACACATAAAAACCTACCATCTGCAAAAATAAAATATATTCTATCTTGCTTTGTTCAACAGATATGGACACTTATCCCTTTTAGTCGGTTAACCCCACCCACTATGACGTAGAAGTTGAACCATTAAAGATAGAGCCTTGGATCAGCTTGTGGATTAATATACACACAAAAACCTATCATCTGCAAAAACAAAATCGATTCTATCTTGCTTGGTTCAATAGATATGGATACTTATCCCTTTTAGTCGGTTAACCCCACCCACTTTGACGTAGAAATTGAACCGTTAACGATAGAACTTTAGATCAGCTTGTGGATTAATACAAACATAAAAACCTACCATCTGCAAAAATAAAATCTATTATATCTTGCATTGTTCAATAGATATGGACACTTATCCCTTTTAGTCGGTTAGCCCCAACCAGTATGACGTAGAAATAGAACCGTTAGAGATAGAACCTTGTATCAGCTTGTGGATTAATATACACATAAAAACCTACCATATGCAAAATTAAATCGATTCTATCTTGCTTGGTTCAATAGATATGGACACTTATCCCTTTTAGTCGGTCAACCCCACCCAGTATGACGTAGAAATTGAACCGATAGCGATAGAACCTCGGATCAGCTTGTGGATTAATATACACATAAAAACCTAGCATCTTCAAAAATAAATTTGATTCTATCTTGCTTGGTTCAATTGATATGTATACTTATCCCTTTTAGTCGGTTAACCCCACCCACTATGACGTAGAAATTGAACCGTTAACGATAGAACCTTGGATCAGCTTGTGGATTAATATACAACTAAAAACCTATCATCTGCAAAAACAAAATCGATTCTATCTTGCTTCGTTCAATAGATATGGACACTTATCCCTTTTAGTCGGTTAACCCCACCCACAATAGATATGGACACTTATCACTTTTAGTAGGTTAACCCTATCCACTTTGACGTAGAAATTGAACCGTCAACGATAGAACCTTGTATCAACTTGTGGATTAATATACACATAAAAACCTACCATCTGCAAAAATAAAATCGATTCTATCTTGCTTGGTTCAATAGATATGGACATTTATACCTTTTAGCCGGTTAACCCCATCCACTTTGACGTAGAAATTGAACCGTTAATGATAGAACCTTATATCAGCTTGTGGATTAATATACACATAAAAACCTATCATCTGCAAAAACAAAATCGATTCTATCTTGCTTGGTTCAATAGATATGGACACTTATCCCTTTTAGTCGGTTAACCCCACCAACTTTGACGTAGATATTGAACCGTTAACGATAGAACCTTGGATCAGCTTGTGGATTAATACACACATAAAAACCTATCATATGCAAAAAGAAAATCGATCCTATTTTGCTTGGTTCAATATATATGGACACTTATCCCTTTTAGTCGGTTAATCCCTCCCACAATAGATATTGACACTTATCCCTTTTAGTCGGTTAACCCCATCCACTTTGACGTAGAAATTGAACAGTTAACGATAGAACCTTGTATCGGCTTGTGGATTGATATACACATAAAAACCTACCATCTGCAAAAATAAAATCGATTATATCTTGCTTGGTTCAATAGATATGGACACTTATCCCTTTTAGTCGGTTAACCCCATCCACTTTGACGTAGAAATTGAACCGTTAACAATAGAACCTTGGATCAGCTTGTGGATTAATACCCACATAAAACCCTATCATCTGCAAAAACAAAATCGATTCTAACTTGCTTGGTTCAATAGATATGGAAACTTATCCCTTTTAGTCGGTTAACCCCACCCACAATAGATATGGACACTTATTACTTTTAGTAGTTTAACCTCATCCACTGTGACGTACAAATTGAACCGTTAACGACAGAACCTTGTATTAACTTGTGGATTAATATACACATAAAAACCTATCATGTGCAAAAACAAAATCGATTCTATCTTAGTTGGTAGATATGGACACTTATCCCTTTTTGTTTAACCCCACCCACAATAGATATGGAGAGTTTTCCCTTTTAGTCGGTTAACCCCATCCACTTTGGCGTAGAAATTGAACCGTTAACGAAAGAACCTTGTATCTGCTTGTGGATTAATATACACATAAAAACCTACCATCTGCAAAAATAAAATCGATTCTATCTTGCTTGGTTCAATAGATATGGACACTTATCCCTTTTAGTCGGTTAACCCCACCCAGTATGACGTAGAAATTGAACCGTTAGCGACAGAACCTTAGATCAACTTGTGGATTAATATACACATAAAAACCTACCATCTGCAAAAATAAAATCGATTCTGTCTTGCTTGGTTCAATAGATATGTATACTTATCCCTTTTAGTCGGTTAACCCCACCCACAGTAGATATGGACACTTATCCCTTTTAGTCGGTTAACCACATCCACTTTGACGTAGAAATTGAACCGTTAACGATAGAACCTTGTATCAGCTTGTGGATTAATATACACATAAAAAACTACCATCTGCAAAAATAAAATCGATTCTATCTTGCTTGGTTCAATAGATATGGATACTTATCCCTTTTAGTCGGTTAACCACACCCAGTATGACGTAGCAATTGAACCGTTAGCGATAGAACCTTGGGTCAGCTTCTGGATTAATATACACATAAAAACCTACCATCTGCAAAAATAAATTCGATTCTATCTTGCTTGGTTCAATAGATATGTATACTTTCCCTTTTAGTCGGTTAACCCCACCCACTATGACGTAGAAATTGAACCATTAAAGATAGAGCCTTGGATCAGCTTGCTGATTAATATACACATAAAAACCTATCATCTGCAAAAACAAAATCGATTCTATCTTGCTTGGTTCAATAGATATGGATACTTATCCCTTTTAGTCGGTTAACCCCACCCACTATAACGTAGAAATTGAACCGTTAACGATAGATCCTTAGATCAGCTTGTGGATTAATATACATATAAAAACCTACCATCTGCAAAAATAAAATCGATTCTGTCTTGCTTGGTTCAATAGATATGGACACTTATCCCTTTTAGTCGGTTAACCCCACCCAGTATGACGTAAAAATTTAACCGTTAGCGATAGAACCTTGGATCAGCTTGGGGATTAATATACACATAAAAACCTACCATCTGCAAAAATAAATTCGATTCTATCTTGCTTGGTTCAATAGATATGGACACTTATCCCTTTTAGTCGGTTAACCCCAACCAGTATGACGTAGAAATAGAACCGTTAGAGATAGAACCTTGTATCAGCTTGTGGATTAATATACACATAAAAACCTACCATATGCAAACATAAAATCGATTCTATCTTGCTTGGTTCAATAGATATGGACACTTATCCCTTTTAGTCGGTTAACCCCACCCAGTATGACGTAGAAATTGAACCGATAGCGATATAACCTTGGATCAGCTTGTGGATTAATATACACATAAAAACCTAGCATCATCAAAAATAAATTTGATTCTATCTTGCTTGGTTCAATTGATATGTATACTTATCCCTTTTAGTCGGTTAACCCCACCCACTATGACGTAGAAATTGAACCGTTAACGATAGAACCTTGGATCGGCTTGCGGATTAATATACACATAAAAACCTATCATCTGCAAAAACAAAATCGATTCTATCTTGCTTCGTTCAATAGATATGGACACTTATCCTTTTTAGTCGGTTAACCCCACCGACAATAGATATGGACACATCACTTTTAGTAGGTTAACCCCATCCACTTTGACGTAGAAATTGGACCGTCAACGATAGAACCTTGTATCAACTTGTGGATTAATATACACATAAAAACCTAGCATCTTCAAAAATAAATTTGATTCTATCTTGCTTGGTTCAATTGATATGTATACTTATCCCTTTTAGTCGGTTAACCCCACCCACTATGACGTAGAATTTGAACCGTTAACGATAGAACCTTGGATCAGCTTGTGGATTAATATACACATAAAAACCTATCATCTGCAAAAACAAAATCGATTCTATCTTGCTTCGTTCAATAGATATGGACACTTATCCCTTTTAGTCGGTTAACACCACCCACAATAGATATGGACACTTATCACTTTTAGTAGGTTAACCCCATCCACTTTGTCGTAGAAATTGAACCGTCAACGATGGAACCTTGTATCAACTTGTGGATTAATATACACATAAAAACCTACCATCTGCAAAAATAAAATCGATTCTATCTTGCTTTGTTCAACAGATATGGACACTTATCCCTTTTAGTCGGTTAACCCCACCCACTATGACGTAGAAATTGAACCATTAAAGATAGAGCCTTTGATCAGCTTGTGGATTAATATACACACAAAAACCTATCATCTGCAAAAACAAAATCGATTCTATCTTGCTTGGTTCAATAGATATGGATACTTATCCCTTTTAGTCGGTTAACCCCACCCACTTTGACGTAGAAATTGAACCGTTAACGATAGAACCTTGTATCAGCTTGTGGATTAATATACACATAAAAAACTACCATCTGCAAAAATAAAATCGATTCTATCTTGCTTGGTTCAATAGATATGAATACTTATCCCTTTTAGTCGGTTAACCACACCCAGTATGACGTAGCAATTGAACCGTTAGCGATAGAACCTTGGGTCAGCTTCTGGATTAATATACACATAAAAACCTACCATCTGCAAAAATAAATTCGATTCTATCTTGCTTGGTTCAATAGATATGTATACTTTCCCTTTTAGTCGGTTAACCCCACCCACTATGACGTAGAAATTGAACCATTAAAGATAGAGCCTTGGATCAGCTTGCTGATTAATATACACATAAAAACCTATCATCTGCAAAAACAAAATCGATTCTATCTTGCTTGGTTCAATTGATATGTATACTTATCCCTTTTAGTCGGTTAACCCCACCCACTATGACGTAGAAATTGAACCGTTAACGATAGAACCTTGGATCGGCTTGCGGATTAATATACACATAAAAACCTATCATCTGCAAAAACAAAATCGATTCTATCTTGCTTCGTTCAATAGATATGGACACTTATCCTTTTTAGTCGGTTAACCCCACCCACAATAGATATGGACACTTATCACTTTTAGTAGGTTAACCCCATCCACTTTGACGTAGAAATTGGACCGTCAACGATAGAACCTTGTATCAACTTGTGGATTAATATACACATAAAAACCTACCATCTGCAAAAATAAAATCGATTCTATCTTGCTTTGTTCAACAGATATGGACACTTATCCCTTTTAGTCGGTTAACCCCACCCACTATGACGTAGAAATTGAACCATTAAAGATAGAGCCTTTGATCAGCTTGTGGATTAATATACACACAAAAGCCTATCATCTGCAAAAACAAAATCGATTCTATCTTGCTTGGTTCAATAGATATGGATACTTATCCTTTTTAGTCGGTTAACCCCACCCACTTTGACGTAGAAATTGAACCGTTAACGATAGAACCTTGGATCAGCTTGTGGATTAATACACATAAAAACCTATCATCTGCAAAAAAAAAAATCGATTCTAACTTTCTTGGTTCAATAGATATGGACACTTATCCCTTTTAGTCGGTTAACCCCACCCACAATAGATATGGACACTTATCACTTTTAGTAGGTTAACCCCATCCACTTTGACGTAGAAATTGAACCGTCAACGATAGAACCTTGTATCAACTTGTGGATTAATATACACATAAAAACCTACCATCTGCAAAAATAAAATCGATTATATCTTGCTTGGTTCAATAGATATGGACATTTATACCTTTTAGTCGGTTAACCCCACCCACTATAACGTAGAAATTGAACCGTTAACGATAGAAGCTTAGATCAGCTTGTGGATTAGTATACACATAAAAACCTACCATCTGCAAAAATAAAATCTATTATATCTTGCTTGGTTCAATAGATATGGACATTTATACCTTTTAGTCGGTTAACCCCACCCACTATAACGTAGAAATTGAACCGTTAACGATAGAAGCTTAGATCAGCTTGTGGATTAGTATACACATAAAAACCTACCATCTGCAAAAATAAAATCTATTATATCTTGCTTGGTTCAATAGATATGGACACTTATCCCTTTTAGTCGGTTAACCCCACCCACAATAGATATGGACACTTATCACTTTTAGTAGGTTAACCCCATCCACTTTGACGTAGAAATTGAACCGTTAGCGATAGAACCTTGGATCAGCTTGTGGATTAATATACACATAAAAACCTACCATCTGCAAAAATAAATTCGATTCTATTTTGCTTGGTTCAATAGATATGTATACTTATCCCTTTTAGTCGGTAAACCCCACCCACTATAACGTAGAAATTCAACCGTTAACGATAGAACCTTAGATCAGCTTGTGGATTAATATACACGTAAAAACCTATCATCTGCAAAAATAAAATCGATTCTATCTTGCTTGGTTCAATAGATATGGACATTTATACCTTTTAGCCGGTTAACCCCATCCACTTTGACGTAGAAATTGAACCGTTGATGATAGAACCTTATATCATATGCAAAAAGAAAATCGATCCTATTTTGCTTGGTTCAATATATATGGACACTTATCTCTTTTAGTCGGTTAATCCCTCCCACAATAGATATTGACACTTATCCCTTTTAGTCGGTTAACCCCATCCACTTTGACGTAGAAATTGAACAGTTAACGATAGAACCTTGTATCAGCTTGTGGATTGATATACACATAAAAACCTACCATCTGCAAAAATAAAATCGATTATATCTTGCTTGGTTCAATAGATATGGACACTTATCCCTTTTAGTCGGTTAACCCCATCCACTTTGACGTAGAAATTGAACCGTTAACGATAGAACCTTGGATCAGCTTGTGGATTAATACCCACATAAAACCCTATCATCTGCAAAAACAAAATCGATTCTAACTTGCTTGGTTCAATAGATATGGAAACTTATCCCTTTTAGTCGGTTAACCCCACCCACAATAGATATGGACACTTATTACTTTTAGTAGTTTAACCTCATCCACTGTGACGTACAAATTGAACCGTTAACGACAGAACCCTGTATTACCTTGTGGATTAATATACACATAAAAACCTATAATGTGCAAAAACAAAATCGATTCTATCTTAGTTGGTAGATATGGACACTTATCCCTTTTAGTTTAACCCCACCCACAATAGATATGGACACTTTTCCCTTTTAGTCGGTTAACCCCATCCACTTTGGCGTAGAAATTGAACCGTTAACGAAAGAACCTTGTATCTGCTTGTGGATTAATATACACATAAAAACCTACCATCTGCAAAAATAAAATCGATTCTATCTTGCTTGGTTCAATATATATGGACACTTATCCCTTTTAGTCGGTTAACCCCACCCAGTATGACGTAGAAATTGAACCGTTAGCGACAGAACCTTAGATCAACTTGTGGATTAATATACACATAAAAACCTACCATCTGCAAAAATAAAATCGATTCTGTCTTGCTTGGTTCAATAGATATGTATACTTATCCCTTTTAGTCGGTTAACCCCACCCACAGTAGATATGGACACTTATCCCTTTTAGTCGGTTAACCCCACCCAGTATGACGTAAAAATTGAACCGTTAACGATAGAACCTTGTATCAGCTTGTGGATTAATATACACATAAAAAACTACCATCTGCAAAAATAAAATCGATTCTATCTTGCTTGGTTCAATAGATATGGATACTTATCCCTTTTAGTCGGTTAACCACACCCAGTATGACGTAGCAATTGAACCGTTAGCGATAGAACCTTGGGTCAGCTTCTGGATTAATATACACATAAAAACCTACCATCTGCCAAAATAAATTCGATTCTATCTTGCTTGGTTCAATAGATATGGATACTTATCCCTTTTAGTCGGTTAACCCCACCCACTATAACGTAGAAATTGAACCGTTAACGATAGATCCTTAGATCAGCTTGTGGATTAATATACACGTAAAAACCTACCATCTGCAAAAATAAAATCGATTCTATCTTGCTTGGTTCAATAGATATGGATACTTATCCCTTTTAGTCGGTTAACCACACCCAGTATGACGTAGCAATTGAACCGTTAGCGATAGAACCTTGGGTCAGCTTCTGGATTAATATACACATAAAAACCTACCATCTGCAAAAATAAAATCGATTCTATCTTGCTTGGTTCAATAGATATGGATACTTATCCCTTTTAGTCGGTTAACCACACCCAGTATGACGTAGCAATAGAACCGTTAGCGATAGAACCTTGTATCAGCTTGTGGATTAATACAAACACAAAAACCTACCATATGCAAAAATAAAATCGATTCTATCTTGCTTGGTTCAATAGATATGGACACTTATCCCTTTTAGTCGGTTAACCCCACCCAGTATGACGTAGAAATTGAACCGTTAGCGATAGAACTTTGGATCAGCTTGGGGATTAATATACACATAAAAACCTAGCATCTGCAAAAATAAATTCGATTCTCTCTTGCTTGGTTCAATAGATATGGACACTTATCCCTTTTAGTCGGTTAACCCCAACCAGTATGACGTAGAAATAGAACCGTTAGAGATAGAACCTTGTATCAGCTTGTGGATTAATATACACATAAAAACCTACCATATGCAAACATAAAATCGATTCTATCTTGCTTGGTTCAATAGATATGGACACTTATCCCTTTTAGTCGGTTAACCCCACCCAGTATGACGTAGAAATTCAACCGATAGCGATAGAACCTTGGATCAGCTTGTGGATTAATATACACATAAAAACCTATCATCTGCAAAAACAAAATCGATTCTATCTTGCTTCGTTCAATAGATATGGACACTTATCCCTTTTAGTCGGTTAACCCCACCCACAATAGATATGGACACTTATCACTTTTAGTAGGTTAACCCCATCCACTTTGACGTAGAAATTGGACCGTCAACGATAGAACCTTGTAACAACTTGTGGATTAATATACACATAAAAACCTAGCATCTTCAAAAATAAATTTGATTCTATCTTGATTGGCTCAATTGATATGTATACTTATCCCTTTTAGTCGGTTAACCCCACCCACTATGACGTAGAAATTGAACCGCTAACGATAGAACCTTGGATCAGCTTGTGGATTAATATACACATAAAAACCTATCATCTGCAAAAACAAAATCGATTCTATATTGCTTCGTTCAATAGATATGGACACTTATCCCTTTTAGTCGGTTAACACCACCCACAATAGATATGGACACTTATCACTTTTAGTAGGTTAACCCCATCCACTTTGTCGAAATTGAACCGTCAACGATAGAACCTTGTATCAATTTGTGGATTGATATACACATAAAAACCTAACATCTGCAAAAATAAAATCGATTCTGTCTTGCTTTGTTCAACAGATATGGACACTTATCTCTTTTAGTCGGTTAACCCCACCCACTATGACGTAGAAATTGAACCATTAAAGATAGAGCCTTTGATCAGCTTGTGGATTAATATACACACAAAAACCTATCATCTGCAAAAACAAAATCGATTCTATCTTGCTTGGTTCAATAGATATGGATACTTATCCCTTTTAGTCGGTTAACCCCACCCACTTTGACGTAGAAATTGAACCGTTAACGATAGAACCTTGGATCAGCTTGTGGATTAATATACACATAAAAACCTATCATCTTCAAAAATAAATTCGATTCTATCTTGCTTGGTTCAATTGATATGTATACTTATCCCTTTTAGTCGGTTAACCCCACCCACTATGACGTAGAAATTGAACCGTTAACGATAGAACCTTGGATCAGCTTGTGGATTAATATACACATAAAAACCTATCATCTGCAAAAACAAAATCGGTTCTATCTTGCTTCGTTCAATAGATATGGATACTTATCGCTTTTAGTCGTTTAACCCCACCCACAATAGATATGGACACTTATCCCTTTTAGTCGGTTAACCCCATCCACTTTGACGTAGAAATTGAACCGTTAACGATAGAACCTTTGATCAGCAGGTGGATTAATACACATAAAAACCTATCATCTGCAAAAACAAAATCGATTCTAACTTGCTTGGTTCAATAGATATGGACACTTATCCCTTTTAGTAGGTTAACCCCATCCACTTTGACGAAGAAATTGAACCGTTAACGATAGAACCTTTGATCAGCTTGTGGAATAATATACACACAAAAACCTACCATCTGCACAAATAAAATCGATTCTATCATGCTTTGTTCAATAGATATGGACCCTTATCCCTTTTAGTCGGTTAACCCAACCCAGTATGACGTCGAAATTAACCCGTTAGCGATAGAACCTTGGACCAGCTTGTGGATTAATATACACATAAAAACCTACCATCTGCAAAAATAAATTCGATTCTATCTTGCTTGGTTCAATAGATATGTATACTTATCCCTTTTAGTCGGTTAACCCCACCCACTATGACGTAGAAATTGTACCATTAAAGATAGAGCCTTGGATCAGCTTGTTGATTAATATATACATAAAAACCTATTATCTGCAAAAACAAAATCGATTCTATCTTGCTTGGTTCAATAGATATGGACACTTATCCCTTTTAGTCGGTTAACCCCACCCACAATAGATATGGACACTTATCCCTTTTAGTCGGTTAACCCAATCCACTTTGACGTAGAAATTGAACCGTTAACGATAGAACCTTTGATCAGCTTGTGGATTAATACACATAAAAACCTATCATCTGCAAAAACAAAATCGATTCTAACTTGCTTGGTTCAATAGATATGGACACTTATCCCTTTTAGTAGGTTAACCCCATCCACTTTGACGTAGAAATTGAACCATTAAAGACAGAGCCTTGGATCAGCTTGTGGATTAATATACACACAAAAACCTATCATCTGCAAAAACAAAATCGATTCTATCTTGCTTGGTTCAATAGATATGGATACTTATCCCTTTTAGTCGGTTAACCCCAGCCACTTTGACGTAGAAATTGAACCGTTAACGATAGAACCTTAGATCAGCTTGTGGATTAATATACACATAAAAACCTACCATCTGCAAAAATAAAATCTATTATATCTTGCATTGTTCAATAGATATGGACACTTATCCCTTTTAGTCGGTTAACCCAACCCAGTATGACGTAGAAATTGAACCTTTAGCGATAGAACCTTGGATCAGCTTGTGGATTAATATACACATAAAAACCTACCACCTGCAAAAATAAATTCGATTCTATTTTGCTTGGTTCAATAGATATGTATACTTATCCCTTTTAGTCGGTAAACCACACCCACTATAACGTAGAAATTCAACCGTTAACGATAGAACCTTAGATCAGTTTGTGGATTAATATACACATAAAAACCTACCATCTGCAAAAATAAAATATATTCTATCTTGCTTTGTTCAACAGATATGGACACTTATCCCTTTTAGTCGGTTAACCCCACCCACTATGACGTAGAAATTGAACCATTAAAGATAGAGCCTTGGATCAGCTTGTGGATTAATATACACACAAAAACCTATCATCTGCAAAAACAAAATCGATTCTATCTTGCTTGGTTCAATAGATATGGATACTTATCCCTTTTAGTCGGTTAACCCCACCCACTTTGACGTAGAAATTGAACCGTTAACGATAGAACCTTAGATCAGCTTGTGGATTAATATACACATAAAAACCTACCATCTGCAAAAATAAAATCTATTATATCTTGCATTGTTCAATAGATATGGACACTTATCCCTTTTAGTCGGTTAACCCCACCCAGTATGACGTAGAAATTGAACCTTTAGCGAAAGAACCTTGGATCAGCTTGTGGATTAATATACACATAAAAACCTACCACCTGCAAAAATAAATTCGATTCTATTTTGCTTGGTTCAATAGATATGTATACTTATCCCTTTTAGTCGGTAAACCCCACCCACTATAACGTAGAAATTCAACCGTTAACGATAGAACCTTAGATCAGTTTGTGGATTAATATACACATAAAAACCTACCATCTGCAAAAATAAAATATATTCTATCTTGCTTTGTTCAACAGATATGGACACTTATCCCTTTTAGTCGGTTAACCCCACCCACTATGACGTAGAAGTTGAACCATTAAAGATAGAGCCTTGGATCGGCTTGTGGATTAATATACACACAAAAACCTATCATCTGCAAAAACAAAATCGATTCTATCTTGCTTGGTTCAATAGATATGGATACTTATCCCTTTTAGTCGGTTAACCCCACCCACTTTGACGTAGAAATTGAACCGTTAACGATAGAACCTTAGATCAGCTTGTGGATTAATACAAACATAAAAACCTACCATCTGCAAAAATAAAATCTATTATATCTTGCATTGTTCAATAGATATGGACACTTATCCCTTTTAGTCGGTTAACCCCAACCAGTATGACGTAAAAATTGAACCGTTAGCGATAGAACCTTTGATCAGCTTGTGGATTAATATACACACAAAAACCTACCATCTGCAAAAATAAAATCTATTATATCTTGCATTGTTCAATAGATATGGACACTTATCCCTTTTAGTCGGTTAACCCCAACCAGTATGACGTAGAAATAGAACCGTTAGAGATAGAACCTTGTATCAGCTTGTGGATTAATATACACATAAAAACCTACCATCTGCAAAAATAAAATCTATTATATCTTGCATTGTTCAATAGATATGGACACTTATCCCTTTTAGTCGGTTAACCCCACCCAGTATGACGTAGAAATTGAACCTTTAGCGAAAGAACCTTGGATCAGCTTGTGGATTAATATACACATAAAAACCTACCACCTGCAAAAATAAATTCGATTCTATTTTGCTTGGTTCAATAGATATGTATACTTATCCCTTTTAGTCGGTAAACCCCACCCACTATAACGTAGAAATTCAACCGTTAACGATAGAACCTTAGATCAGTTTGTGGATTAATATACACATAAAAACCTACCATTTGCAAAAATAAAATATATTCTATCTTGCTTTGTTCAACAGATATGGACACTTATCCCTTTTAGTCGGTTAACCCCACCCACTATGACGTAGAAGTTGAACCATTAAAGATAGAGCCTTGGATCGGCTTGTGGATTAATATACACACAAAAACCTATCATCTGCAAAAACAAAATCGATTCTATCTTGCTTGGTTCAATAGATATGGATACTTATCCCTTTTAGTCGGTTAACCCCACCCACTTTGACGTAGAAATTGAACCGTTAACGATAGAACCTTAGATCAGCTTGTGGATTAATACAAACATAAAAACCTACCATCTGCAAAAATAAAATCTATTATATCTTGCATTGTTCAATAGATATGGACACTTATCCCTTTTAGTCGGTTAACCCCAACCAGTATGACGTAGAAATAGAACCGTTAGAGATAGAACCTTGTATCAGCTTGTGGATTAATATACACATAAAAACCTACCATATGCAAAATTAAATCGATTCTATCTTGCTTGGTTCAATAGATATGGACACTTATACCTTTTAGTCGGTCAACCCCACCCAGTATGACGTAGAAATTGAACCGATAGCGATAGAACCTCGGATCAGCTTGTGGATTAATATACACATAAAAACCTAGCATCTTCAAAAATAAATTTGATTCTATCTTGCTTGGTTCAATTGATATGTATACTTATCCCTTTTAGTCGGTTAACCCCACCCACTATGACGTAGAAATTGAACTGTTAACGATAGAACCTTGGATCAGCTAGTGGATTAATATACAAATAAAAACCTATCATCTGCAAAAACAAAATCGATTCTATCTTGCTTCGTTCAATAGATATGGACACTTATACCTTTTAGTCGGTTAACCCCACCCACAATAGATATGGACACTTATCACTTTTAGTAGGTTAACCCTATCCACTTTGACGTAGAAATTGAACCGTCAACGATAGAACCTTGTATCAACTTGTGGATTAATATACACATAAAAACCTACCATCTGCAAAAATAAAATCGATTCTATCTTGCTTGGTTCAATAGATATGGACATTTATACCTTTTAGCCGGTTAACCCCATCCACTTTGACGTAGAAATTGAACCGTTAATGATAGAACCTTATATGAGCTTGTGGATTAATATACACATAAAAACCTATCATCTGCAAAAACAAAATCGATTCTATCTTGCTTGGTTCAATAGATATGGATACTTATCCCTTTTAGTCGGTTAACCCCACCCACTATAACGTAGAAATTGAACCGTTAACGATAGATCCTTAGATCAGCTTGTGGATTAATATACACATAAAAACCTACCATCTGCAAAAATAAAATCGATTCTGTCTTGCTTGGTTCAATAGATATGGACACTTATCCCTTTTAGTCGGTTAACCCCACCCAGTATGACGTAAAAATTGAACCGTTAGCGATAGAACCTTTGATCAGCTTGTGGATTAATATACACACAAAAACCTACCATCTGCACAAATAAAATCGATTCTATCTTGCTTGGTTCAATAGATATGGACACTTATCCCTTTTAGTCGGTTAACCCCAACCAGTATGACGTAGAAATAGAACCGTTAGAGATAGAACCTTGTATCAGCTTGTGGATTAATATACACATAAAAACCTACCATATGCAAACATAAAATCGATTCTATCTTGCTTGGTTCAATAGATATGTATACTTATCCCTTTTAGTCGGTTAACCCCACCCACTATGACGTAGAAATTGTACCATTAAAGATAGAGCCTTGGATCAGCTTGTTGATTAATATATACATAAAAACCTATTATCTGCAAAAACAAAATCGATTCTATCTTGCTTGGTTCAATAGATATGGACACTTATCCCTTTTAGTCGGTTAACCCCACCCACAATAGATATGGACACTTATCCCTTTTAGTCGGTTAACCCAATCCACTTTGACGTAGAAATTGAACCGTTAACGATAGAACCTTTGATCAGCTTGTGGATTAATACACATAAAAACCTATCATCTGCAAAAACAAAATCGATTCTAACTTGCTTGGTTCAATAGATATGGACACTTATCCCTTTTAGTAGGTTAACCCCATCCACTTTGACGTAGAAATTGAACCATTAAAGACAGAGCCTTGGATCAGCTTGTGGATTAATATACACACAAAAACCTATCATCTGCAAAAACAAAATCGATTCTATCTTGCTTGGTTCAATAGATATGGATACTTATCCCTTTTAGTCGGTTAACCCCAGCCACTTTGACGTAGAAATTGAACCGTTAACGATAGAACCTTAGATCAGCTTGTGGATTAATATACACATAAAAACCTACCATCTGCAAGAATAAAATCTATTATATCTTGCATTGTTCAATAGATATGGACACTTATCCCTTTTAGTCGGTTAACCCAACCCAGTATGACGTAGAAATTGAACCTTTAGCGATAGAACATTGGATCAGCTTGTGGATTAATATACACATAAAAACCTACCACCTGCAAAAATAAATTCGATTCTATTTTGCTTGGTTCAATAGATATGTATACTTATCCCTTTTAGTCGGTAAACCCCACCCACTATAACGTAGAAATTCAACCGTTAACGATAGAACCTTAGATCAGTTTGTGGATTAATATACACATAAAAACCTACCATCTGCAAAAATAAAATATATTCTATCTTGCTTTGTTCAACAGATATGGACACTTATCCCTTTTAGTCGGTTAACCCCACCCACTATGACGTAGAAATTGAACCATTAAAGATAGAGCCTTGGATCAGCTTGTGGATTAATATACACACAAAAACCTATCATCTGCAAAAACAAAATCGATTCTATCTTGCTTGGTTCAATAGATATGGATACTTATCCCTTTTAGTCGGTTAACCCCACCCACTTTGACGTAGAAATTGAACCGTTAACGATAGAACCTTAGATCAGCTTGTGGATTAATATACACATAAAAACCTACCATCAGCAAAAATAAAATCTATTATATCTTGCATTGTTCAATAGATATGGACACTTATCCCTTTTAGTCGGTTAACCCCACCCAGTATGACGTAGAAATTGAACCTTTAGCGAAAGAACCTTGGATCAGCTTGTGGATTAATATACACATAAAAACCTACCACCTGCAAAAATAAATTCGATTCTATTTTGCTTGGTTCAATAGATATGTATACTTATCCCTTTTAGTCGGTAAACCCCACCCACTATAACGTAGAAATTCAACCGTTAACGATAGAACCTTAGATCAGTTTGTGGATTAATATACACATAAAAACCTACCATCTGCAAAAATAAAATATATTCTATCTTGCTTTGTTCAACAGATATGGACACTTATCCCTTTTAGTCGGTTAACCCCACCCACTATGACGTAGAAGTTGAACCATTAAAGATAGAGCCTTGGATCGGCTTGTGGATTAATATACACACAAAAACCTATCATCTGCAAAAACAAAATCGATTCTATCTTGCTTGGTTCAATAGATATGGATACTTATCCCTTTTAGTCGGTTAACCCCACCCACTTTGACGTAGAAATTGAACCGTTAACGATAGAACCTTAGATCAGCTTGTGGATTAATACAAACATAAAAACCTACCATCTGCAAAAATAAAATCTATTATATGTTGCATTGTTCAATAGATATGGACACTTATCCCTTTTAGTCGGTTAACCCCAACCAGTATGACGTAGAAATAGAACCGTTAGAGATAGAACCTTGTATCAGCTTGTGGATTAATATACACATAAAAACCTACCATATGCAAAATTAAATCGATTCTATCTTGCTTGGTTCAATAGATATGGACACTTATCCCTTTTAGTCGGTCAACCCCACCCAGTATGACGTAGAAATTGAACCGATAGCGATAGAACCTCGGATCAGCTTGTGGATTAATATACACATAAAAACCTAGCATCTTCAAAAATAAATTTGATTCTATCTTGCTTGGTTCAATTGATATGTATACTTATCCCTTTTAGTCGGTTAACCCCACCCACTATGACGTAGAAATTGAACTGTTAACGATAGAACCTTGGATCAGCTTGTGGATTAATATACAAATAAAAACCTATCATCTGCAAAAACAAAATCGATTCTATCTTGCTTCGTTCAATAGATATGGACACTTATCCCTTTTAGTCGGTTAACCCCACCCACAATAGATATGGACACTTATCACTTTTAGTAGGTTAACCCTATCCACTTTGACGTAGAAATTGAACCGTCAACGATAGAACCTTGTATCAACTTGTGGATTAATATACACATAAAAACCTACCATCTGCAAAAATAAAATCGATTCTATCTTGCTTGGTTCAATAGATATGGACATTTATACCTTTTAGCCGGTTAACCCCATCCACTTTGACGTAGAAATTGAACCGTTAATGATAGAACCTTATATCAGCTTGTGGATTAATATACACATAAAAACCTATCATCTGCAAAAACAAAATCGATTCTATCTTGCTTGGTTCAATAGATATGGATACTTATCCCTTTTAGTCGGTTAACCCCACCCACTATAACGTAGAAATTGAACCGTTAACGATAGATCCTTAGATCAGCTTGTGGATTAATATACACATAAAAACCTACCATCTGCAAAAATAAAATCGATTCTGTCTTGCTTGGTTCAATAGATATGGACACTTATCCCTTTTAGTCGGTTAACCCCACCCAGTATGACGTAAAAATTGAACCGTTAGCGATAGAACCTTGGATCAGCTTTTGGATTAATATACACATAAAAACCTACCATCTGCAAAAATAAATTCGATTCTATCTTGCTTGGTTCAATAGATATGGACACTTATCCCTTTTAGTCGGTTAACCCCAACCAGTATGACGTAGAAATAGAACCGTTAGAGATAGAACCTTGTATCAGCTTGTGGATTAATATACACATAAAAACCTACCATATGCAAACATAAAATCGATTCTATCTTGCTTGGTTCAATAGATATGGACACTTATCCCTTTTAGTCGGTTAACCCCACCCAGTATGACGTAGAAATTGAACCGATAGCGATAGAACCTTGGATCAGCTTTTGGATTAATATACACATAAAAACCTAGCATCATCAAAAATAAATTTGATTCTATCTTGCTTGGTTCAATTGATATGTATACTTATCCCTTTTAGTCGGTTAACCCCACCCACTATGACGTAGAAATTGAACCGTTAACGATAGAACCTTGGATCGGCTTGCGGATTAATATACACATAAAAACCTATCATCTGCAAAAACAAAATCGATTCTATTTTGCTTCGTTCAATAGATATGGACACTTATCCTTTTTAGTCGGTTAACCCCACCCACAATAGATATGGACACTTATAACTTTTAGTAGGTTAACCCCATCCACTTTGACGTAGAAATTGGACCGTCAACGATAGAACCTTGTATCAACTTGTGGATTAATATACACATAAAAACCTAGCATCTTCAAAAATAAATTTGATTCTATCTTGCTTGGTTCAATTGATATGTATACTTATCCCTTTTAGTCGGTTAACCCCACCCACTATGACGTAGAAATTGAACCGTTAACGATAGAACCTTGGATCAGCTTGTGGATTAATATACACATAAAAACCTATCATCTGCAAAAAAAAATCGATTCTATCTTGCTTCGTTCAATAGATATGGACACTTATCCCTTTTAGTCGGTTAACACCACCCACAATAGATATGGACACTTATCACTTTTAGTAGGTTAACCCCATCCACTTTGTCGTAGAAATTGAACCGTCAACGATAGAACCTTGTATCAACCTGTGGATTAATATGCACATAAAAACCTACCATCTGCAAAAATAAAATCGATTCTATCTTGCTTTGTTCAACAGATATGGACACTTATCCCTTTTAGTCGGTTAACCCCACCCACTATGACGTAGAAATTGAACCATTAAAGATAGAGCCTTTGATCAGCTTGTGGATTAATATACACACAAAAACCTATCATCTGCAAAAACAAAATCGATTCTATCTTGCTTGGTTCAATAGATATGGATACTTATCCCTTTTAGTCGGTTAACCCCACCCACTTTGACGTAGAAATTGAACCGTTAACGATAGAACCTTGGATCAGCTTGTGGATTAATACACATAAAAACCTATCATCTGCAAAAAAAAAATCGATTCTAACTTTCTTGGTTCAATAGATATGGACACTTATCCCTTTTAGTCGGTTAACCCCACCCACAATAGATATGGACACTTATCACTTTTAGTAGGTTAACCCCATCCACTTTGACGTAGAAATTGAACCGTCAACGATAGAACCTTGTATCAGCTTGTGGATTAATATACACATAAAAACCTACCATCTGCAAAAATAAAATCGATTATATCTTGCTTGGTTCAATAGATATGGACATTTATACCTTTTAGTCGGTTAACCCCACCCACTATAACGTAGAAATTGAACCGTTAACGATAGAAGCTTAGCTCAGCTTGTGGATTAGTATACACATAAAAACCTACCATCTGCAAAAATAAAATCTATTATATCTTGCTTGGTTCAATAGATATGGACATTTATACCTTTTAGTCGGTTAACCCCACCCACTATAACGTAGAAATTGAACCGTTAACGATAGAAGCTTAGATCAGCTTGTGGATTAGTATACACATAAAAACCTACCATCTGCAAAAATAAAATCTATTATATCTTGCTTGGTTCAATAGATATGGACACTTATCCCTTTTAGTCGGTTAACCCCACCCACAATAGATATGGACACTTATCACTTTTAGTAGGTTAACCCCATCCACTTTGACGTAGAAATTGAACCGTTAGCGATAGAACCTTGGATCAGCTTGTGGATTAATATACACATAAAAACCTACCATCTGCAAAAATAAAATCTATTATATCTTGCATTGTTCAATAGATATGGACACTTATCCCTTTTAGTCGGTTAACCCCAACCAGTATGACGTAGAAATAGAACCGTTAGAGATAGAACCTTGTATCAGCTTGTGGATTAATATACACATAAAAACCTACCATATGCAAAATTAAATCGATTCTATCTTGCATTGTTCAATAGATATGGACACTTATCCCTTTTAGTCGGTTAACCCCACCCAGTATGACGTAGAAATTGAACCTTTAGCGATAGAACCTTGGATCAGCTTGTGGATTAATACACACATAAAAACCTACCACCTGCAAAAATAAATTCGATTCTATTTTGCTTGGTTCAATAGATATGTATACTTATCCCTTTTAGTCGGTAAACCCCACCCACTATAACGTAGAAATTCAACCGTTAACGATAGAACCTTAGATCAGTTTGTGGATTAATATACGCATAAAAACCTACCATCTGCAAAAATAAAATATATTCTATCTTGCTTTGTTCAACAGATATGGACACTTATCCCTTTTAGTCGGTTAACCCCACCCACTATGACGTAGAAATTGAACCATTAAAGATAGAACCTCGGATCAGCTTGTGGATTAATATACACATAAAAACCTATCATCTGCAAAAACAAAATCGATTCTATCTTGCTTGGTTCAATAGATATGGACACTTATCCCTTTTAGTCGGTTAACCCCACCAACTTTGACGTAGATATTGAACCGTTAACGATAGAACCTTGGATCAGCTTGTGGATTAATACACACATAAAAACCTATCATATGCAAAAAGAAAATCGATCCTATTTTGCTTGGTTCAATATATATGGACACTTATCTCTTTTAGTCGGTTAATCCCTCCCACAATAGATATTGACACTTATCCCTTTTAGTCGGTTAACCCCATCCACTTTGACGTAGAAATTGAACAGTTAACGATAGAACCTTGTATCGGCTTGTGGATTGATATACACATAAAAACCTACCATCTGCAAAAATAAAATCGATTATATCTTGCTTGGTTCAATAGATATGGACACTTATCCCTTTTAGTCGGTTAACCCCATCCACTTTGACGTAGAAATTGAACCGTTAACAATAGAACCTTGGATCAGCTTGTGGATTAATACCCACATAAAACCCTATCATCTGCAAAAACAAAATCGATTCTAACTTGCTTGGTTCAATAGATATGGAAACTTATCCCTTTTAGTCGGTTAACCCCACCCACAATAGATATGGACACTTATTACTTTTAGTAGTTTAACCTCATCCACTGTGACGTACAAATTGAACCGTTAACGACAGAACCTTGTATTAACTTGTGGATTAATATACACATAAAAACCTATCATGTGCAAAAACAAAATCGATTCTATCTTAGTTGGTAGATATGGACACTTATACCTTTTAGTCGGTTAACCCCACCCAGTATGACGTAGAAATTGAACCGTTAGCGACAGAACCTTAGATCAACTTGTGGATTAATATACACATAAAAACCTACCATCTGCAAAAATAAAATCGATTCTGTCTTGCTTGGTTCAATAGATATGTATACTTATCCCTTTTAGTCGGTTAACCCCACCCACAGTAGATATGGACACTTATCCCTTTTAGTCGGTTAACCCTACCCAGTATGACGTAAAAATTGAACCGTTAGCGATAGAACCTTGGATCAGCTTGGGGATTAATATACACATAAAAACCTACCATCTGCAAAAATAAATTCGATTCTATCTTGCTTGGTTCAATAGATATGGACACTTATCCCTTTTAGTCGGTTAACCCCAACCAGTATGACGTAGAAATAGAACCGTTAGAGATAGAACCTTGTATCAGCTTGTGGATTAATATACACATAAAAACCTACCATATGCAAACATAAAATCGATTCTATCTTGCTTGGTTCAATAGTTATGGACACTTATCCCTTTTAGTCGGTTAACCCCACCCAGTATGACGTAGAAATTGAACCGATAGCGATAGAACCTTGGATCAGCTTGTGGATTAATATACACATAAAAACCTAGCATCATCAAAAATAAATTTGATTCTATCTTGCTTGGTTCAATTGATATGTATTCTTATCCCTTTTAGTCGGTTAACCCCACCCACTATGACGTAGAAATTGAACCGTTAACGATAGAACCTTGGATCGGCTTGCGGATTAATATACACATAAAAACCTATCATCTGCGAAAACAAAATCGATTCTATCTTGCTTCGTTCAATAGATATGGACACTTATCCTTTTTAGTCGGTTAACCCCACCCACAATAGATATGGACACTTATCACTTTTAGTAGGTTAACCCCATCCACTTTGACGTAGAAATTGGACCGTCAACGATAGAACCTTGTATCAACTTGTGGATTAATATACACATAAAAACCTAGCATCTTCAAAAATAAATTTGATTCTATCTTGCTTGGTTCAATTGATATGTATACTTATCCCTTTTAGTCGGTTAACCCCACCCACTATGACGTAGAAATTGAACCGTTAACGATAGAACCTTGGATCAGCTTGTGGATTAATATACACATAAAAACCTATCATCTGCAAAAACAAAATCGATTCTATCTTGCTTCGTTCAATAGATATGGACACTTATCCCTTTTAGTCGGTTAACACCACCCACAATAGATATGGACACTTATCACTTTTAGTAGGTTAACCCCATCCACTTTGTCGTAGAAATTGAACCGTCAATGATAGAACCTTGTATCAACTTGTGGATTAATATACACATAAAAACCTACCATCTGCAAAAATAAAATCGATTCTATCTTGCTTTGTTCAACAGATATGGACACTTATCCCTTTTAGTCGGTTAACCCCACCCACTATGACGTAGAAATTGAACCATTAAAGATAGAGCCTTTGATCAGCTTGTGGATTAATATACACACAAAAACCTATCATCTGCAAAAACAAAATCGATTCTATCTTGCTTGGTTCAATAGATATGGATACTTATCCCTTTTAGTCGGTTAACCCCACCCACTTTGACGTAGAAATTGAACCGTTAACGATAGAACCTTGGATCAGCTTGTGGATTAATACACATAAAAACCTATCATCTGCAAAAAAAAAATCGATTCTAACTTTCTTGGTTCAATAGATATGGACACTTATCCCTTTTAGTCGGTTAACCCCACCCACAATAGATATGGACACTTATCACTTTTAGTAGGTTAACCCCATCCACTTTGACGTAGAAATTGAACCGTCAACGATAGAACCTTGTATCAGCTTGTGGATTAATATACACATAAAAACCTACCATCTGCAAAAATAAAATCGATTATATCTTGCTTGGTTCAATAGATATGGACATTTATACCTTTTAGTCGGTTAACCCCACCCACTATAACGTAGAAATTGAACCGTTAACGATAGAAGCTTAGATCAGCTTGTGGATTAGTATACACATAAAAACCTACCATCTGCAAAAATAAAATCTATTATATCTTGCTTGGTTCAATAGATATGGACATTTATACCTTTTAGTCGGTTAACCCCACCCACTATAACGTAGAAATTGAACCGTTAACGATAGAAGCTTAGATCAGCTTGTGGATTAGTATACACATAAAAACCTACCATCTGCAAAAATAAAATCTATTATATCTTGCTTGGTTCAATAGATATGGACACTTATCCCTTTTAGTCGGTTAACCCCACCCACAATAGATATGGACACTTATCACTTTTAGTAGGTTAACCCCATCCACTTTGACGTAGAAATTGAACCGTTAGCGATAGAACCTTGGATCAGCTTGTGGATTAATATACACATAAAAACGTACTATCTGCAAAAATAAAATCTATTATATCTTGCATTGTTCAATAGATATGGACACTTATCCCTTTTAGTCGGTTAACCCCAACCAGTATGACGTAGAAATAGAACCGTTAGAGATAGAACCTTGTATCAGCTTGTGGATTAATATACACATAAAAACCTACCATATGCAAAATTAAATCGATTCTATCTTGCATTGTTCAATAGATATGGACACTTATCCCTTTTAGTCGGTTAACCCCACCCAGTATGACGTAGAAATTGAACCTTTAGCGATAGAACCTTGGATCAGCTTGTGGATTAATACACACATAAAAACCTACCACCTGCAAAAATAAATTCGATTCTATTTTGCTTGGTTCAATAGATATGTATACTTATCCCTTTTAGTCGGTAAACCCCACCCACTATAACGTAGAAATTCAACCGTTAACGATAGAACCTTAGATCAGTTTGTGGATTAATATACACATAAAAACCTACCATCTGCAAAAATAAAATATATTCTATCTTGCTTTGTTCAACAGATATGGACACTTATCCCTTTTAGTCGGTTAACCCCACCCACTATGACGTAGAAATTGAACCATTAAAGATAGAGCCTTGGATCAGCTTGTGGATTAATATACAGACAAAAACCTATCATCTGCAAAAACAAAATCGATTCTATCTTGCTTGGTTCAATAGATATGGATACTTATCCCTTTTAGTCGGTTAACCCCACCCACTTTGACGTAGAAATTGAACCGTTAACGATAGAACCTTAGATCAGCTTGTGGATTAATATACACATAAAAACCTACCATCTGCAAAAATTAAATCTATTATATCTTGCATTGTTCAATAGATATGGACACTTATCCCTTTTAGTCGGTTAACCCCACCCAGTATGACGTAGAAATTGAACCTTTAGCGAAATAACCTTGGATCAGCTTGTGGATTAATATACACATAAAAACCTACCACCTGCAAAAATAAATTCGATTCTATTTTGCTTGGTTCAATAGATATGTATACTTATCCCTTTTAGTCGGTAAACCCCACCCACTATAACGTAGAAATTCAACCGTTAACGATAGAACCTTAGATCAGTTTGTGGATTAATATACACATAAAAACCTACCATCTGCAAAAATAAAATATATTCTATCTTGCTTTGTTCAACAGATATGGACACTTATCCCTTTTAGTCGGTTAACCCCACCCACTATGACGTAGAAGTTGAACCATTAAAGATAGAGCCTTGGATCAGCTTGTGGATTAATATACACACAAAAACCTATCATCTGCAAAAACAAAATCGATTCTATCTTGCTTGGTTCAATAGATATGGATACTTATCCCTTTTAGTCGGTTAACCCCACCCACTTTGACGTAGAAATTGAACCGTTAACGATAGAACCTTAGATCAGCTTGTGGATTAATACAAACATAAAAACCTACCATCTGCAAAAATAAAATCTATTATATCTTGCATTGTTCAATAGATATGGACACTTATCCCTTTTAGTCGGTTAACCCCAACCAGTATGACGTAGAAATAGAACCGTTAGAGATAGAACCTTGTATCAGCTTGTGGATTAATATACACATAAAAACCTACCATATGCAAAATTAAATCGATTCTATCTTGCTTGGTTCAATAGATATGGACACTTATCCCTTTTAGTCGGTCAACCCCACCCAGAATGACGTAGAAATTGAACCAATAGCGATAGAACCTCGGATCAGCTTGTGGATTAATATACACATAAAAACCTAGCATCTTCAAAAATAAATTTGATTCTATCTTGCTTGGTTCAATTGATATGTATACTTATCCCTTTTAGTCGGTTAACCCCACCCACTATGACGTAGAAATTGAACCGTTAACGATAGAACCTTGGATCAGCTTGTGGATTAATATACAAATAAAAACCTATCATCTGCAAAAACAAAATCGATTCTATCTTGCTTCGTTCAATAGATATGGACACTTATCCCTTTTAGTCGGTTAACCCCACCCACAATAGATATGGACACTTATCACTTTTAGTAGGTTAACCCTATCCACTTTGACGTAGAAATTGAACCGTCAACGATAGAACCTTGTATCAACTTGTGGATTAATATACACATAAAAACCTACCATCTGCAAAAAATAAAATCGATTCTATCTTGCTTGGTTCAATAGATATGGACATTTATACCTTTTAGCCGGTTAACCCCATCCACTTTGACGTAGAAATTGAACCGTTAACAATAGAACCTTGGATCAGATTGTGGATTAATACCCACATAAAACCCTATCATATGCAAAAAGAAAATCGATCCTATTTTGCTTGGTTCAATATATATGGACACTTATCTCTTTTAGTCGGTTAATCCCTCCCACAATAGATATTGACACTTATCCCTTTTAGTCGGTTAACCCCATCCACCTTGACGTAGAAATTGAACAGTTAACGATAGAACCTTGTATCGGCTTGTGGATTGATATACACATAAAAACCTACCATCTGCAAAAATAAAATCGATTATATCTTGCTTGGTTCAATAGATATGGACACTTATCCCTTTTAGTCGGTTAACCCCATCCACTTTGACGTAGAAATTGAACCGTTAACAATAGAACCTTGGATCAGATTGTGGATTAATACCCACATAAAACCCTATCATCTGCAAAAACAAAATCGATTCTAACTTGCTTGGTTCAATAGATATGGAAACTTATCCCTTTTAGTCGGTTAACCCCACCCACAATAGATATGGACACTTATTACTTTTAGTAGTTTAACCTCATCCACTGTGACGTACAAATTGAACCGTTAACGACAGAACCTTGTATTAACTTGTGGATTAATATACACATAAAAACCTATCATGTGCAAAAACAAAATCGATTCTATCTTAGTTGGTAGATATGGACACTTATCCCTTTTAGTCGGTTAACCCCACCCAGTATGACGTAGAAATTGAACCGTTAGCGACAGAACCTTAGATCAACTTGTGGATTAATATACACATAAAAACCTACCATCTGCAAAAATAAAATCGATTCTGTCTTGCTTGGTTCAATAGATATGTATACTTATCCCTTTTAGTCGGTTAACCCCACCCACAGTAGATATGGACACTTATCCCTTTTAGTCGGTTAACCCCATCCACTTTGACGTAGAAATTGAACCGTTAACGATAGAACCTTGTATCAGCTTGTGGATTAATATACACATAAAAAACTACCATCTGCAAAAATAAAATCGATTCTATCTTGCTTGGTTCAATAGATATGGATACTTATCCCTTTTAGTCGGTTAACCACACCCAGTATGACGTAGCAATTGAACCGTTAGCGATAGAACCTTGGGTCAGCTTCTGGATTAATATACACATAAAAACCTCCCATCTGCAAAAATAAATTCGATTCTGTCTTGCTTGGTTCAATAGATATGTATACTTTCCCTTTTAGTCGGTTAACCCCACCCACTATGACGTAGAAATTGAACCATTAAAGATAGAGCCTTGGATCAGCTTGCTGATTAATATACACATAAAAACCTATCATCTGCAAAAACAAAATCGATTCTATCTTGCTTGGTTCAATAGATATGGATACTTATCCCTTTTAGTCGGTTAACCCCACCCACTATAACGTAGAAATTGAACCGTTAACGATAGATCCTTAGATCAGCTTGTGGATTAATATACACATAAAAACCTACCATCTGCAAAAATAAAATCGATTCTGTCTTGCTTGGTTCAATAGATATGGACACTTATCCCTTTTAGTCGGTTAACCCCACCCAGTATGACGTAAAAATTGAACCGTTAGCGATAGAACCTTGGATCAGCTTGGGGATTAATATACACATAAAAACCTACCATCTGCAAAAATAAATTCGATTCTATCTTGCTTGGTTCAATAGATATGGACACTTATCACTTTTAGTCGGTTAACCCCAACCAGTATGACGTAGAAATAGAACCGTTAGAGATAGAACCTTGTATCAGCTTGTGGATTAATATACACATAAAAACCTACCATATGCAAACATAAAATCGATTCTATCTTGCTTGGTTCAATAGTTATGGACACTTATCCCTTTTAGTCGGTTAACCCCACCCAGTATGACGTAGAAATTGAACCGATAGCGATAGAACCTTGGATCAGCTTGTGGATTAATATACACATAAAAACCTAGCATCATCAAAAATAAATTTGATTCTATCTTGCTTGGTTCAATTGATATGTATACTTATCCCTTTTAGTCGGTTAACCCCACCCACTATGACGTAGAAATTGAACCGTTAACGATAGAACCTTGGATCGGCTTGCGGATTAATATACACATAAAAACCTATCATCTGCAAAAACAAAATCGATTCTATCTTGCTTCGTTCAATAGATATGGACACTTATCCTTTTTAGTCGGTTAACCCCACCCACAATAGATATGGACACTTATCACTTTTAGTAGGTTAACCCCATCCACTTTGACGTAGAAATTGGACCGTCAACGATAGAACCTTGTATCAACTTGTGGATTAATATACACATAAAAACCTAGCATCTTCAAAAATAAATTTGATTCTATCTTGCTTGGTTCAATTGATATGTATACTTATCCCTTTTAGTCGGTTAACCCCACCCACTATGACGTAGAAATTGAACCGTTAACGATAGAACCTTGGATCAGCTTGTGGATTAATACACATAAAAACCTACCATCTGCAAAAATAAAATCGATTCTATCTTGCTTTGTTCAAAAGATATGGACACTTATCCCTTTTAGTCGGTTAACCCCACCCACTATGACGTAGAAATTGAACCATTAAAGATAGAGCCTTTGATCAGCTTGTGGATTAATATACACACAAAAACCTATCATCTGCAAAAACAAAATCGATTCTATCTTGCTTGGTTCAATAGATATGGATACTTATCCCTTTTAGTCGGTTAACCCCACCCACTTTGACGTAGAAATTGAACCGTTAACGATAGAACCTTGGATCAGCTTGTGGATTAATACACATAAAAACCTATCATCTGCAAAAAAAAAATCGATTCTAACTTTCTTGGTTCAATAGATATGGACACTTATCCCTTTTAGTCGGTTAACCCCACCCACAATAGATATGGACACTTATCACTTTTAGTAGGTTAACCCCATCCACTTTGACGTAGAAATTGAACCGTCAACGATAGAACCTTGTATCAACTTGTGGATTAATATACACATAAAAACCTACCATCTGCAAAAATAAAATCGATTATATCTTGCTTGGTTCAATAGATATGGACATTTATACCTTTTAGTCGGTTAACCCCACCCACTATAACGTAGAAATTGAACCGTTAACGATAGAAGCTTAGATCAGCTTGTGGATTAGTATACACATAAAAACCTACCATCTGCAAAAATAAAATCTATTATATCTTGCTTGGTTCAATAGATATGGACATTTATACCTTTTAGTCGGTTAACCCCACCCACTATAACGTAGAAATTGAACCGTTAACGATAGAAGCTTAGATCAGCTTGTGGATTAGTATACACATAAAAACCTACCATCTGCAAAAATAAAATCTATTATATCTTGCTTGGTTCAATAGATATGGACACTTATCCCTTTTAGTCGGTTAACCCCACCCACAATAGATATGGACACTTATCACTTTTAGTAGGTTAACCCCATCCACTTTGACGTAGAAATTGAACCGTTAGCGATAGAACCTTGGATCAGCTTGTGGATTAATATACACATAAAAACCTACCATCTGCAAAAATAAATTCGATTCTATTTTGCTTGGTTCAATAGATATGTATACTTATCCCTTTTAGTCGGTAAACCCCACCCACTATAACGTAGAAATTCAACCGTTAACGATAGAACCTTAGATCAGCTTGTGGATTAATATACACGTAAAAACCTATCATCTGCAAAAATAAAATCGATTCTATCTTGCTTGGTTCAATAGATATGGACATTTATACCTTTTAGCCGGTTAACCCCATCCACTTTGACGTAGAAATTGAACCGTTAATGATAGAACCTTATATCATATGCAAAAAGAAAATCGATGCTATTTTGCTTGGTTCAATATATATGGACACTTATCTCTTTTAGTCGGTTAATCCCTCCCACAATAGATATTGACACTTATCCCTTTTAGTCGGTTAACCCCATCCACTTTGACGTAGAAATTGAACAGTTAACGATAGAACCTTGTATCAGCTTGTGGATTGATATACACATAAAAACCTACCATCTGCAAAAATAAAATCGATTATATCTTGCTTGGTTCAATAGATATGGACACTTATCCCTTTTAGTCGGTTAACCCCATCCACTTTGACGTAGAAATTGAACCGTTAACGATAGAACCTTGGATCAGCTTGTGGATTAATACCCACATAAAACCCTATCATCTGCAAAAACAAAATCGATTCTAACTTGCTTGGTTCAATAGATATGGAAACTTATCCCTTTTAGTCGGTTAACCCCACCCACAATAGATATGGACACTTATTACTTTTAGTAGTTTAACCTCATCCACTGTGACGTACAAATTGAACCGTTAACGACAGAACCTTGTATTAACTTGTGGATTAATATACACATAAAAACCTATCATGTGCAAAAACAAAATCGATTCTATCTTAGTTGGTAGATATGGACACTTATCCCTTTTAGTTTAACCCCACCCACAATAGATATGGACACTTTTCCCTTTTAGTCGGTTAACCCCATCCACTTTGGCGTAGAAATTGAACCGTTAACGAAAGAACCTTGTATCTGCTTGTGGATTAATATACACATAAAAACCTACCATCTGCAAAAATAAAATCGATTCTATCTTTCTTGGTTCAATAGATATGGACACTTATCCCTTTTAGTCGGTTAACCCCACCCAGTATGACGTAGAAATTGAACCGTTAGCGACAGAACCTTAGATCAACTTGTGGATTAATATACACATAAAAACCTACCATCTGCAAAAATAAAATCGATTCTGTCTTGCTTGGTTCAATAGATATGTATACTTATCCCTTTTAGTCGGATAACCCCACCCACAGTAGATATGGACACTTATCCCTTTTAGTCGGTTAACCCCACCCAGTATGACGTAAAAATTGAACCGTTAACGGTAGAACCTTGTATCAGCTTGTGGATTAATATACACAAAAAAAAACTACCATCTGCAAAAATAAAATCGATTCTATCTTGCTTGGTTCAATAGATATGGATACTTATCCCTTTTAGTCGGTTAACCACACCCAGTATGACGTAGCAATTGAACCGTTAGCGATAGAACCTTGGGTCAGCTTCTGGATTAATATACACATAAAAACCTACCATCTGCAAAAATAAATTCGATTCTATCTTGCTTGGTTCAATAGATATGTATACTTTCCCTTTTAGTCGGTTAACCCCACCCACTATGACGTAGAAATTGAACCATTAAAGATAGAGCCTTGGATCAGCTTGCTGATTAATACACACATAAAAACCTATCATCTGCAAAAACAAAATCGATTCTATCTTGCTTGGTTCAATAGATATGGATACTTATCCCTTTTAGTCGGTTAACCCCACCCACTATAACGTAGAAATTGAACCGTTAACGATAGATCCTTAGATCAGCTTGTGGATTAATATACACGTAAAAACCTACCATCTGCAAAAATAAATTCGATTCTATCTTGCTTGGTTCAATAGATATGACACTTATCCGTTTTAGTCGGTTAACCCCAACCTGTATGACGTAGAAATAGAACCGTTAGCGATAGAACCTTGTATCAGCTTGTGGATTAATATAAACACAAAAACCTACCATATGCAAAAATAAAATCGATTCTATCTTGCTTGGTTCAATAGATATGGACACTTATCCCTTTTAGTCGGTTAACCCCACCCAGTATGACGTAGAAATTGAACCGTTAGCGATAGAACTTTGCATCAGCTTGGGGATTAATATACACATAAAAACCTACCATCTGCAAAAATAAATTCGATTCTATCTTGCTTGGTTCAATAGATATGGACACTTATCCCTTTTAGTCGGTTAACCCCAACCAGTATGACGTAGAAATAGAACCGTTAGAGATAGAACCTTGTATCAGCTTGTGGATTAATATACACATAAAAACCTACCATATGCAAACATAAAATCGATTCTATCTTGCTTGGTTCAATAGATATGGACACTTATCCCTTTTAGTCGGTTAACCCCACCCAGTATGACGTAGAAATTGAACCGATAGCGATAGAATCTTGGATCAGCTTGTGGATTAATATACACATAAAAACCTAGCATCTTCAAAAATAAATTTGATTCTATCTTGCTTGGTTCAATTGATATGTATACTTATCCCTTTTAGTCGGTTAACCCCACCCACTATGACGTAGAAATTGAACCGTTAACGATAGAACCTTGGATCGGCTTGTGGATTAATATACACATAAAAACCTATCATCTGCAAAAACAAAATCGATTCTATCTTGCTTCGTTCAATAGATATGGACACTTATCCCTTTTAGTCGGTTAACCCCACCCACAATAGATATGGACACTTATCACTTTTGGTAGGTTAACCCCATCCACTTTGACGTAGAAATTGGACCGTCAACGATAGAACCTTGTAACAACTTGTGGATTAATATACACATAAAAACCTAGCATCTTCAAAAATAAATTTGATTCTATCTTGATTGGTTCAATTGATATGTATACTTATCCCTTTTAGTCGGTTAACCCCACCCACTATGACGTAGAAATTGAACCGCTAACGATAGAACCTTGGATCAGCTTGTGGATTAATATACACATAAAAACCTATCATCTGCAAAAACAAAATCGATTCTATCTTGCTTCGTTCAATAGATATGGACACTTATCCCTTTTAGTCGGTTAACACCACCCACAATAGATATGGACACTTATCACTTTTAGTAGGTTAACCCCATCCACTTTGTCGTAGAAATTGAACCGTCAACGATAGAACCTTGTATCAATTTGTGGATTGATATACACATAAAAACCTAACATCTGCAAAAATAAAATCGATTCTATCTTGCTTTGTTCAACAGATATGGACACTTATCTCTTTTAGTCGGTTAACCCCACCCACTATGACGTAGAAATTGAACCATTAAAGATAGAGCCTTTGATCAGCTTGTGGATTAATATACACACAAAAACCTATCATCTGCAAAACAAAATCGATTCTATCTTGCTTGGTTCAATAGATATGGATACTTATCCCCTTTTAGTCGGTTAACCCCACCCACTTTGACGTAGAAATTGAACCGTTAACGATAGAACCTTGGATCAGCTTGTGGATTAATATACACATAAAAACCTATCATCTGCAAAAACAAAATTGGTTCTATCTTGCTTCGTTCAATAGATATGGACACTTATCCCTTTAGTCGGTTAACCCCACCCACAATAGATATGGACACTTATCCCTTTTAGTCGGTTAACCCAATCCACTTTGACGTAGAAATTGAACCGTTAACGATAGAACCTTTGACCAGCTTGTGGATTAATACACATAAAACCTATCATCTGCAAAAACAAAATCGATTCTAACTTTCTTGGTTCAATAGATATGGACACTTATCCCTTTTAGTCGGTTAACCCCACCCCACAATAGATATGGACACTTATCACTTTTAGTAGGTTAACCCCATCCACTTTGACGTAGAAATTGAACCGTCAACGATAGAACCTTGTACAAACTTGTGGATTAATATACACATAAAAACCTACCATCCTGCAAAAATAAAATCGATTCTATCTTGCTTGGTTCAATAGATATGGACATTTATACCTTTTAGTCGGTTAACCCCACCCACTATAACGTAGAAATTGAACCGTTAACGATAGAAGCTTAGATCAGCTTGTGGATTAGTATACACATAAAAACCTACCATCTGCAAAAATAAAATCTATTATATCTTGCTTGGTTCAATAGATATGGACATTTATACCTTTTAGTCGGTTAACCCCACCCACTATAACGTAGAAATTGAACCGTTAACGATAGAAGCTTAGATCAGCTTGTGGATTAGTATACACATAAAAACCTACCATCTGCAAAAATAAAATCTATTATATCTTGCTTGGTTCAATAGATATGGACACTTATCCCTTTTAGTCGGTTAACCCCACCCACAATAGATATGGACACTTATCACTTTTAGTAGCTTAACCCCATCCACTTTGACGTAGAAATTGAACCGTTAGCGATAGAACCTTGGATCAGCTTGTGGATTAATATACACATAAAAACCTACCATCTGCAAAAATAAATTCGATTCTATTTTGCTTGGTTCAATAGATATGTATACTTATCCCTTTTAGTCGGTAAACCCCACCCACTATAACGTAGAAATTCAACCGTTAACGATAGAACCTTAGATCAGCTTGTGGATTAATATACACGTAAAAACCTATCATCTGCAAAAATAAAATCGATTCTATCTTGCTTGGTTCAATAGATATGGACACTTATCCCTTTTAGTCGGTTAACCCCACCCAGTATGACGTAGAAATTGAACCGTTAGCGATAGAACCTTAGATCAACTTGTGGATTAATATACACATAAAAACCTACCATCTGCAAAAATAAAATCGATTCTGTCTTGCTTGGTTCAATAGATATGTATACTTATCCCTTTTAGTCGGTTAACCCCACCCACAGTAGATATGGACACTTATCCCTTTTAGTCGGTTAACCCCATCCACTTTGACGTAGAAATTGAACCGTTAACGATAGAACCTTGTATCAGCTTGTGGATTAATATACACATAAAAAACTACCATCTGCAAAAATAAAATCGATTCTATCTTGCTTGGTTCAATAGATATGGATACTTATCCCATTTAGTCGGTTAACCACACCCAGTATGACGTAGCAATTGAACCGTTAGCGATAGAACCTTGGGTCAGCTTCTGGATTAATATACACATAAAAAACTATCATCTGCAAAAACAAAATCGATTCTATCTTGCTTGGTTCAATAGATATGGATACTTATCCCTTTTAGTCGGTTAACCTCACCCACTATAACGTAATAATTGAACGGTTAACGATAGAACCTTAGATCAGCTTGTGGATTAATATACACATAAAAACCTACCATCTGCAAAAATAAAATCGATTCTGTCTTGCTTGGTTCAATAGATATGGACACTTATCCTTTTTAGTCGGTTAACCCCACCCAGTATGACGTAAAAATTGAACCGTTAGCGATAGAACCTTGGATCAGCTTGCGGATTAATATACACATAAAAACCTACCATCTGCAAAAATAAATTCGATTCTATCTTGCTTGGTTCAATAGATATGGACACTTATCCCTTTTAGTCGGTTAACCCCAACCAGAATGACGTAGAAATAGAACCGTTAGCGATAGAACCTTGTATAAGCTTTTGGATTAATATACACATAAAAACCAACCATATGCAAAAATAAAATCGATTCTATCTTTGTTGGTTCAATAGATATGGACACTATGACGTAGAAATTGAACCGTTAACGATAGAACCTTGGATCAGCTTGTGGATTAATATACACATAAAAACCTGCCATCTGCAAAAATAAAATCTATTATATCTTGCCTTGTTCCACTATAACGTCGAAATTGAACCGTTAGCGATAGAACCTTGGACCAGCTTGTGGATTAATATACACACAAAACCTACCATCTGCAAAAATAAATTCGATTCTATCTTGCTTGGTTCAATAGATATGGACACTTATCCCTTTTAGTCGGTTAACCCCACCCAGTGTGACGTAGAAATTGAACCGTTAGCGATAGAACCTTGGACCAGCTTGTGGATTAATATACACATAAAACCTACCATCTGCAAAAATAAATTCGATTCTATCTTGCTTCGTTCAATAGATATGGACACTTATCGCTTTTAGTCGTTTAACCCCACCCACAATAGATATGGACACTTATCCCTTTTATTCGGTTAACCCCATCCACTTTGACGTAGAAATTGAACCGTTAACGATAGAACCTTGTATCAGCTTGTGGATTAATATACACATAAAAACCTACCATCTGCACAAATAAAATCGATTCTATCTTGCTTGGTTCAATAGATATGGACACTTTTCCCTTTTAGTCGGTTAACCCAACCCAGTATGACGTCGAAATTAAACCGTTAGCGATAGAACCTTGGACCAGCTTGTGGATTAATATACACATAAAAACCTACCATCTGCAAAAATAAATTCGATTCTATCTTGCTTGGTTCAATAGATATGTATACTTATCCCTTTTAGTCGGTTAACCCCACCCACTATGACGTAGAAATTGTACCATTAAAGATAGAGCCTTGGATCAGCTTGTTGATTAATATATACATAAAAACCTATTATCTGCAAAAACAAAATCGATTCTATCTTGCTTGGTTCAATTGATATGGACACTTATCCCTTTTAGTCGGTTAACCCCACCCACAATAGATATGGACACTTATCCCTTTTAGTCGGTTAACCCCATCCGCTTTGAAGTAGAAATTGAACCGTTAACGATAGAACCTTGGATCAGCTTGTGGATTAATATACACATAAAAACCTTACATCTGCAAAAAAACAATCGATTCTATCTTGCTTGGTTCAATAGATATGGACACTTATCCCTTTTAGTCGGTTAACCCCACCCACAATAGATATGGACACTTATCCCTTTTAGTCGGTTAACCCAATCCACTTTGACGTAGAAATTGAACCGTTAATGATAGAACTTTTGATCAGCTTGTGGATTAATACACATAAAAACCTATCATCTGCAAAAACAAAATCGATTCTAACTTGCTTGGTTCAATAGATATGGACACTTATCCCTTTTAGTCGGTTAACCCCACCCACAATAGATATGGATACTTATCACTTTTAGTAGGTTAACCCCATCCACTTTGACGTAGAAATTGAACCGTCAACGATAGAACCTTGTATCAACTTGTGGATTAATATACACATAAAAACCTACCATCTGCAAAAATAAAATCGATTCTATCTTGCTTGGTTCAATAGATATGGACACTTATCCCTTTTAGTCGGTTAACCCCACCCAGTATGACGTAGAAATTGAACCATTAAAGATAGAGTCTTGGAACAGCTTGTGGATTAATATACACACAAAAGCCTATCATCTGCTAAAACAAAATCGATTCTATCTTGCTTGGTTCAATAGATATGGACACTTATCTCTTTTAGTCGGTTAACCCCACCCACAATAGATATGGACACTTATCCCTTTTAGTCGGTAAAACCCACCCACTATAACGTAGAAATTGAACCGTTAACGATAGAAGCATAGATCAGCTTGTGGATTAATATGCACATAAAAACCTACCATCTGCAAAAATAAAATCTATTATATCTTGCTTTGTTCAATAGATATGGACACTTATCCCTTTTAGTCGGTTAACCCCACCCAGTATGACGTAGAAATTGAACCATTAAAGATAGAGTCTTGGAACAGCTTTTGGATTAATATACACACAAAAGCCTATCATCTGCAAAAACAAAATCGATTCTATCTTGCTTGGTTCAATAGATATGGATACTTACCCCTTTTAGTCGGTTAACCCCACCCACTTTGACGTAGAAATTGAACCGTTAACGATAGAACCTTGCATCAGCTTATAGATTAATATACACATAAAAACCTATCATCTGCAAAAACAAAATCGAGTCTATCTTGCTTGTTTCAATAGATATGGACACTTATCCCTTTTAGTCGGTTAACCCCACCCACTATGACATAGAAATTTAACCATTACAGATATAGCCTTGGATTAGCTTGTGGATTAATATACACATAAAAACCTATCATCTGCAAAAACAAAATCGATCCTATCTTTCTTGGTTCAATAGATATGGACACTTATCTCTTTTAGTCGGTTAACCCCACCCACAATAGATATGGACACTTATCCCTTTTAGTCGGTTAACCCCATCCACTTTGACGTACAAATTGAACCGTTAATGATAGAACCTTATATCAGCTTGTGGATTAATATACACATAAAAACCTATCATCTGCAAAAACAAAATCGATTCTATCTTGCTTGGTTCAATAGATATGGACACTTATCCCTTTTAGTCGGTTAACCCCACCCACTTTGACGTAGAAATTGAACCGTTAACGATAGAACCTTGGATCAGCTTGTGGATTAATACACACATAAAAAACTATCATATGCAAAAACAAAATCGATCCTATCTTGCTTGGTTCAATAGATATGGACACTTATCCCTTTTAGTCGGTTAACCCCACCCAGTATGACGTAAAAATTGAACCGTTAGCGATAGAACCTTGGTTCAGCTTGTGGATTAATATACACATAAAAACCTACCATCTGCAAAAATAAATTCGATTCTATCTTGTTTGGTTCAATAGATATGGACACTTATCCCTTTTAGTCGGTTAACCCCAACCAGTATGACGTAGAAATAGAACCGTTAGAGATAGAACCTTGTATCAGCTTGTGGATTAATATACACATAAAAACCTATCATCTGCAAAAACAAATTCGATCCTATCTTGCTTGGTTCAATAGATATGGACACTTATCTCTTTTAGTCGGTTAACCCCACCCACAATAGATATGGACACTTATCCCTTTTAGTCGGTTAACCCCATCCACTTTGACGTACAAATTGAACCGTTGATGATAGAACCTTATATCAGCTTGTGGATTAATATACACATAAAAACCTATCATCTGCAAAAACAAAATCGATCCTATCTTGCTTGGTTCAATAGATATGGACACTTATCTCTTTTAGTCGGTTAACCCCACCCACAATAGATATGGACACTTATCCCTTTTAGTCGGTCAACCCCATCCACTTTGACGTACAAATTGAACCGTTAATGATAGAACCTTATATCAGCTTGTGGATTAATATACACATAAAAACCTATCATCTGCAAAAACAAAATCGATTCTATCTTGCTTGGTTCAATAGATATGGACACTTATCCCTTTTAGTCGGTTAACCCCACCCACTTTGACGTAGAAATTGAACCGTTAACGATAGAACCTTGGATCAGCTTGTGGATTAATATACACATAAAAACCTACCATATGCAAAAATAAAATCGATTCTATCTTGCTTGGTTCAATAGATATGGACACTTATCCCTTTTAGTCGGTTAACCCCACCCAGTATGACGTAAAAATTGAACCGTTAGCGATAGAACCTTGGTTCAGCTTGTGGATTAATATACACATAAAAACCTAGCATCTTCAAAAATAAATTTGATTCTATCTTGCTTGGTTCAATTGATATGTATACTTATCCCTTTTAGTCGGTTAACCCCACCCACTATGACGTAGAAATTGAACCGTTAACGATAGAACCTTGGATCAGCTTGTGGATTAATATACACATAAAAAACTATCATCTGCAAAAACAAAATCGATTCTATCTTGCTTCGTTCAATAGATATGGACACTTATCGCTTTTAGTCGGTTAACCCCACCCACAATAGATATGGACACTTATCCCTTTTAGTCGGTTAACCCCATCCACTTTGACGTAGAAATTGAACCGTTAACGATAGAACCTTGTATCAGCTTGTGGATTAATATACACATAAAAACCTACCATCTGCACAAATAAAATCGATTATATCTTGCTTGGTTCAATAGATATGGACACTTATCCCTTTTAGTCGGTTAACCCCACCCAGTATGACGTCGAAATTGAACCGTTAGCGATAGAATCTTTGACCAGCTTGTGGATTAATATACACATAAAAACCTACCATCTACTCAAATTTGTTGAACAAAATGACTTACGTATTTTAACCATGCGGTCGATTAACCAAAACGAATGGGTTAAAATATTTCGTGCATTTAACTCTAGAATTAAAGAATATAAAACGAGAAACAACGTTTGACCACTTTAAAAAAGTTTTATTTTAATAACTATATCAAAAATTGTCGCTCTGCAGCAAACAACTGCTGAGTGATCTACTCAAATTTGTTGAACTAAATGACTTACGTATTTTAACCATGCTCAACCTTTAAACCGGCAAGTTTATTTAGAAAAACGTAATATGTAGAATTCACAAGGACGGAGCGATCGATTAACCAAAACGAATGGGTTAGAAAATTTCGTGCGCGGTTTTTATCATATTTAACTCCAAAATTAAAGGATATAAAACGAGAAGCAACCTTTGACAACCTTTAAAAAGTTTTCATAACTATCTCAAAAATCGTCGCTCTGAAGCGAACAACTGCTGAGTGATCTACTCAAATTTGTTGAACAAAATGACTTACGTATTTTAACCATGCTTAAACTTTAGGCCGGAGAGCTTATTTAGAAAACGCAATATGTAGGATACACGAGGACAGCGCAGTCGATTACAAATTAAAAAAAAAACGTAATATTGGGTTAAAAAAATTCGTACGCGGTATTTGTCAAGTTTAGCTCTAGAATTAAAGGATATAAAACGAGAAACAACGTTTGACAACCTTTAAAAAGTTTTAATACCTGTCTCAAAAATTGTTGCTCTCAAACAAACAACTGCTGAGTGATCTACTCAAATGAGTTGAGCAAAACGACTTAAATATTTTAAACATGCTTAACCTTTAGGCCGTTAAGTTTATTTAGAAAAACGCAATATGTAGGCTACACGAGGACGGAGCGGTCGAGTAACCAAAGCGAACGGGTTAAAAACTTTCGTACGCGGTTTTATCATATTTGAGTCTAGAATTAAAGTATATAAAACGAGAAACAACGTTTGACAACCTTTAAACAGTTTTAATAACTATCTCAAAATTGGCGCTCTGAAGCAAACAACTGCTGAGTGATCTACTCAAAATTGTTGAACGAAACGACTTACGTATTTTAACCATGCTCAACCTTTAGGCCGGTAAGTTTATTTAGAAAAACGTAATATGTAGGCTACACAAGGACGGAGTGGTCGAGTATCCAAAAAGAATTAAATTATATAAAACGAGAAACAACGATTGACAACCTTTAAAAAGTTTTAATCACTATATCAAAAATTGTCGCTCTGAAGCGAACTGCTGAGTGATCTACTCAAATTTGTCGAAAAAAACGACTTACGTATTTTAACCATGCTCAACCTTTAGGCCGGTAAGTTTATTTAGAAAAACGTAATATGAAGGCTACACAAGGACGGAGCGGTCGATTAACCAAAACGAATGGGTTAAAAAATTTCGTGGGCGGTTTTTATCATATTTAACTCCAAAATTAAAGGATATAAAACGAGAAGCAACCTTTGACAACCTTTAAAAAATTTTAATAACTGTCTCAAAAATTGTCGCTCTGAGGTGAACAACTGCTGAGTGATCTACTCAAATTTGTTGAACAAAATTACTTACGTATTTTAACCATGCCTAACCTTTAGACCGGAGGGTTTATTTAAAAACGCAATATGTAGGCTACACGAGGACGTAGCAGTCGATTACAAATTAAAAAAAAAAACCTAATATTGGGTAAAAAAAATTCGTACGCGGTATTTATCAAGTTTAGATCTAGAATTAAAGGATATAAAACGAGAAAAAACGTCTGACAACCTTTAAACAGTTTTAATACCTATCTCAAAAATTGTTGCTCTTAAACAAACAACTGCTGAGTGATCTACTCAAATTTGTTGAACGAACTTATTTTAAGTATGCTAACCTTTAACCCGATAAGCAAATTAAAAAAAAAACGCAATATATAAGCTAACGAGGAGCCGTCGAAAAACCAAAATAATTGGGTTAAAAAAAATTCGTACTCGGTATTTATCAAATTTAACTCTAGAATTAAGGGATATAAAAAGAGAAACAACGTTTGACAACCTTTAAAAAGTTTTAATACCTATCTCAAAAATTGTTGCTCTGAAACAAACAACTGCTGAGTGATCTACTAAAATTAGTTGAGCAAAACGACTTAAATATTTTAAACGTGCTTTACCTTTAGGCCGTTAAGTTTATTTAGAAAAACGTAATATGTAGGCTACACGAGGACGGAGCGGTCGGGTAACCAAACCGAATGGGTTAAAAAAATTCGTGCGCGGTTTTTATATTATTTAACTCTAGAATTAAAGGATATAAAACGAGAAACAACGTTTGACAACCTTTAAAAGTTTTAATAACTATCTAAAAAATTGTCGCTCAGAAGCAAACAACTGCTGAGTGATCTACTCAAATTTGTTGAACAAAGCGAATTACGTATTTTAAGCAGGCTAACCTTTAGACCGGTAAGCAAATTCAAAAAAAACGTAATATTGGGTTAAAGAAATTCGTACGCGGTATTTATCAAGTTTAGCTCTAGAATTAAAGGATATAAAACGAGAAAAAACGTTTGAAAACCTTTAAAAAGTTTTAATACCTATCTCAAAAATTGTGGCTCTGAAACAAACAACTGCTGAGTGATCTACTCAAATTTGTTGAACGAAACGATTTACGTATTTTAAGTATGATAACCTTTAGTCGATAAGCAAATTAAAAAAAAAAACGCAATATGTAAGCTAACGAGGACGGAGCCGCCGAGTAACCAAAACAATTGGGTTAAAAAAATTCGTACTCGTTATTTATCAAATTTAACTCTAGAATTAAGGGATATAAAATGAGAAACAACGTTTGACCACCTTTAAAAAGTTTTAATACCTATCTCAAAAACTGTTGCTCTGAAACAAACAACTGCTGAGTGATCTACTCAAATTAGTTGAGCAAAACTACTTACATATTTAAAACATGCTTAACCTTTAGGCCGGTAAGTTTATTTAGAACAAGTAAGGAAGGTTAAGTTCGGGTGTAACCGAACATTACATACTCAGTTGAGAGCTATGGTGACAACATAAGGGAAAATAACCATGTAGGAAAATGAACCGAGGGAAACCCTGGAATGTGTTTGTATGACATGTGTATCAAATGAAAGGCATTAAAGAGTATTTTATGAGGGAGTGGGCCATAGTTCTATTGGTGGACGCCATTTAGGGATATAGCCATAAAGGTGGATCAGGGTTGACTCTAGAATTTGTTTGTACAATATGGGCATCAAATGAAAGGTATTAATGAGTATTTTAAAAGGGCGTGGACCTAAGTTCTATAGATGGACGCCTTTTCGAGATATCGCGGTAAAGATGGACCAGGGGTGACTCTAGAATGCGTTTGCACAATATGGGCATCAAACGAAAGGTGTTAATGAGTATTTTAAAAGGGAGTGGGCCTTAGTTCTATAGTTGGACGCCGTTTCGAGATATCGTCATAAAGGTGGACGAGGGGTGACTCTAGAATGCGTTTGTACGATATGGGTATCAAATGAAAGGTGTTAATGAGTATTTTAAAAGGGAGTAATCCTTAGTTCCATAGGTGGACGCCGTTTCGAGATATCGCCATAAAGGTGGACCAGGGGTGACCCTAGAATTTGTTTGTACAATATGGGCATCAAACGAATGGTGTTAATGAGTATTTTAAAAGGGAGTGGGCCTTAGTTCTATAGGTGGTCGCCTTTTCGAAATATCGCCATAAATGTGGACCAGGGGTGACTCTAGAATGCGTTTGTACGATATGGATATCAAATTAAAGGTATTAATGAGTATTTTAAAAGGGAGTAATCCTTAGTTCCATAGGTGGACGCCGTTTCGAGATATCGCCATAAAGGTGGACCAGGGGTGACCCTAGAATTTGTTTGCACGATATGGGTATCAAAAGAAAGGTGTTAATGAGTATTTTAAAAGGGAGTAATCCTTAGTTCCATAGGTGGACGCCGTTTCGAGATATCGCCATAAAGGTGGACCAGGGGTGACCCTAGAATTTGTTTGTACAATATGGGTATCAAAAGAAAGGTGTTAATGAGTATTTTAAAAGGGTGTGGGGCTTAGTTCTATAGGTGGACACCTTTTCGGAATATCGCCACAAAGGTGGACCAGGGGTGACTCTAGAATGTGTTGTACGATATCGGTATCAAATTAAAGGTATTAATGAGGGTTTTAAAAGGGAGTGGTGGTTGTTGTATAGGTGGTCGCATTTTCGAGATATCGCCATAAAGGTGGACCAGGGGTGACCCTAGAATTTGTTTGTACAATATGGGCATCAAAAGAAAGGTGATAATGAGTATTTTAAAAGGGAGTATTCCTTAGTTCCATAGGTGGACGCCGTTTCGAGATGTCGCCATAAAGGTGGAGCAGGGGTGACCCTAGAATTTGTTTGTACAATATGGGTATCAAAAGAAAGGTGTTAATGAGTATTTTAAAAGGGTGTGGGGCTCAGTTCTATAGGTGGACGCCTTTTCGAGATATCGCCATAAAGGTGGACCAGGGGTGACTCTAGAATGAGTTTGTACGATTTGGGTATCAAATTAAAGGTATTAATGAGAGTTTTAAAAGGGAGTGGTGTTAGTTGTATATGTGAAGGCGTTTTCCAGATATCGACCAAAATGTGGACTAGGGTGACCCAGAACATTATCGGTTGGATACCGCTAATTTATTTATATATGTAATACCTGGCAAGATTTTAAGGGTGTTTTATTTCGCCCTGCAGAACTTTTTCATTTTCTTCTACTTAATATGGTAGGTGTCACAACCATTTTATAAAGTTTTTTCTAAAGTTATATTTCGCGTCAATAAAACAATCCAATTACCTTACCATGTTTCATCCCTTTTTTCGTATTTGGTATAGAATTATGGCATTTTTTTCATTTTTCGCAATTTTCGATATCGAAAAAGTGGGCGTGGTCATAGTCGGATTTCGTTCATTTTTCATACCAAGGTAAAGTGGGTTCAGATAAGTACGTGAACTGAGTTTAGTAAAGATATATCGATTTTTGCTCAAGTTATCGTGTTAACGGCCATGCGGAACGACAGACGGACGACTGTGTATAAAAACTGGGCGTGGCATCAACCGATTTCGCCCATTTTCACAGAAAACAGTTAGCCCCATAAAATCTATGCCCCTACCAAATTTCAAAAGGATTGGTTAATTTTTGTTCGATTTATGGCATTAAAAGTATCCTAGACAAATTAAATGAAAAAGGGCGGAGCCACGCCCATTTTTAAATTTTCTTTTATTTTTGTATTTTGTTGCACCATATCATTACTGGAGTTGAATCTTGACATAATTTACTTATATACTGTAAAGATATTAAATTTTTTGTTAAAATTTTACTTTAAAAAAATTTTTTTTTTTAAAGTGGGCGTGATCCGTCTCCGATTTTGCTAATTTTTATTAAGCGTACATGCAGTAATAAGAGTAACGTTCCTGCCAAATTTCATCATGATATCTTCAACGACTGCCAAATTACAGCTTGCAAAAGTTTTAAATTACCTTCTTTAAAAAGTGGGCGGTGCCACGCCCATTGTCCAAAATTTTACTAATTTTATATTTTGCGTCATAAGTTCAACTCATCTACCAAGTTTCGTCGCTTTATCGGTCTTTTGTAATGAATTATCGCACTTTTTCGGTTTTTCGAAATTTTCGATATCGAAAAAGTGGGCGTAGTTATAGTCCGATATCGTTCATTTTAAATAGCGATCTGAGATGAGTGCTCAGGAACCTACATACCAAATTTCATCAAGATACCTCAAAATTTACTCAAGTTATCGTGTTAACGGACGGACGGACGGACGGACGGACGGACATAGCTCAATCAAATTTTTTTTCGATCCTGATTATTTTGATATATGGAAGTCTATATCTATCTCGATTCCTTTATATATGTACAACCAACCGTTATCCAATCAAACTTAATATACTCTGTGAGCTCTGCTCAACTGAGTATAAAAACGCAATATTTAGGCTACACGAGGACGGAGTGGTCGGGTAACCAAAACGAATGGGTTAAACAAATTCGTGCGCGATTTTTATACTATTTAACTCAAGAATTAAATGATATAAAACGAGAAACAACGTTTCACAACCTTTTATAAGTTTTAATACCTATCTCAAAAATTGTTGCTCTGAAACAAACAACTGCTGAGTGATCTACTCAAATTTGTTGAACGAAAGGATTTACGTATTTTAAGCATGCTAATCTTTAGCCCGGTAAGCAAATTAAGATAAAACGCAATATGTAAGCTTACGAAGACGGAGCCGTCGAGTAACCAAAACAAATGGGTTAGAAAAATTCGTACGCGGCATTTATCAAGTTTAACTCTAGAATTAAAGGATATAAAAGGAGAAACAACGTTTGACAACCTTTAAAAAGTTTTAATACCTATCTCAAAAATTGTTGTTATGAAACAAACAACTGCTGAGTGATCTACTCAAATTTGTTGAACGAAACGATTTACGTATTTTATAAAAAGTTTTAATAACTATAGGGCTGTACGCCGTTCAAAAGAAAAGTAAAAAATCCATATAAAATGACAGATAAGAAAAGCTCAAGAAAAATTTCGTTTGGCTAAATTTCTTACGCAGTACGCAGTTCTAAAGTAATTTCGTACATTTTCTACTACTATTTTCTAAAGTTTTTTTAAGAAACAGACGCCATGACAACTCTGTTTTGGCAAGAAAAAAATTACTTTGCATTTATTTCTTCAAGAAAAGTGACAGTTACTGCAGGACGTTTAAATATATTATTGTTTCAATTGAATATTTTAATACTAAAACATTTAAATATGGAAAATATACGCCCCAGCCAGCAAAAGCGCCAAAAGCGTGCATTTAACTTTTCTTCAGAAGAAAAGTTAAGTCTGATTGAGGAGGTAAAGGCTAGACCACGTATCTGGAATATCGGCGACCCCTTACATTCCAACAAAAACGCAGTGGAGCAGTCTTGGGAGCAAATTGGTATCGTTCTATCAAAGCCTGGTAAGTGAGTAAAGCTTTTCTAGGTAATATCCATTAACAGACGACTAAAATTTGTAGGTGAAGAATGCAAAGCAGCTTGGATCAGTTTGAGGGAGAGCTACAGATATAGGGAAAAGGTGGCTCGGAAAGCTAAAAGCGGGAGTGATGGGGGAGAACCGCTAAGCGAACCATCAATAAGCGAAAGCGTAGATTGGGAGTTCGCTGCTGAAATGTCGTTTTTGCCAAATGTTTCGCAAAAAAGAAAGTAAGCAATATGAATTTTAAATTTATATACATATTTAATTATGTTAATTTCCAGAACGTTTACGTCAACCACTGATGCCGAAGCCGGAACACCTGATGCCCCTAGTCCCCAATATGATTATGTAAGTTTATGTTTAGTACAATATGTTTTTGTTGAGGGAATCCAAAATTTGGGCTCCTCGAAAAAAGAACAAAACTATACGTTCAATTATGAGTGTTGGCGGCCTCTAGTTTATCCCCCACAAGCCATTCTATAACATAGGAATGTGCCCGCGGTAGGTATGCCTGTAGTAAGAGGCGACTAAAAATCCAGATTCAAGGGGTTGTGTAGCGCAAACTTTTCAGGTTGCCAGCGCAAAATAAAGCTTATCCAAACCCAATTGTCAACCTCACATTCGAGCGGCGAATCCCGTTTCACTAACAGACGAGGCTCTGGCGACCCCAAGCACTCGTGGGCCTGAAGGTTTAATTGGCCCATATAAATCCTTCCCAAGATGGTTGGGCTATCACCTTAATGGAGCTGCATTACCGGAGCGTACCGGATCTGTATCCGGCAAAGGACCATCACATCGATAACACTCCCCAAAGCCTTCAGGGAGCAACCTTATCGCTACAACAACAACAACCGTTTGCTTACACTCAGTAAGAGTTTCACCTTTGGATTTGCTCTCCTTAACCAGCATATTTCTATTGACTTGTTGCAAAATGCATTCCAATCTCCTTTCACATTTATCTTTCACACAGGCTCCAACACCGTATTCACGCCCAGCAGGCCAATCACAAAGCGAAGAGGTATGGAAGAAGTTTGACAGCCTTTTGCAACAACAACAAGATCTCATAAAGGGTAGGGAACAATCCGAGTCTGAGTCGCATTTCAAGCAGGCCTTTACAGGTTTTGAATATCTTCTGAAACAGCTTCCTAGGCCGGTAGCTGACGAAGCGTGCTGTGACTTCATGAACACATTATTGGAGAAGATAGCCCAGCAAAGACATAGATCGTCCCAAAACTGAATGAACCTACTTTTTTTCTACTATATAAAAAGAATGATTTAATTTATTGAAAGACCCATATTATTACTGATTTTATTTTTATGTTTTTATTTATCATTGTCCAGCATTTGGATGATTAATTTTTTAATTTTTCTTCTTTTCAATACAATTTGATTTCTTCTTTCGAATAAATACTGAGCTTTCATACAGTTGAACAAAATAAATGACAAAATAAGATTACTTATGTATATTTTAAGCTACGCAGATCTATTGTGTTGGGTGCAAATAAAAATAAGAATAAAGATTATTCCACCTTTCAGCTCGACGTTTCGACAAATTTCCTTGGCATCTTCAGGAGCGTGACACTGTATTTATTTAATAAAACAACAAAGAACACAATCAGATACATATAGATTTGAAATTTAAAATATTGCAAATAAATATTGATTGCACAAAATTTTTCTTACTTACAATGATTAACGAAAAACACAATTTTTACTAAAACATTTAAACATTTAAAACATTTGAATATTAAAAAATTGCGGAAAGTTAATAAAGTACCACCTACATGCGGTAAACTTGTCATACTAAAAATTAAATTACAAACATAATAGGTACGCGGCGGCGATATTGTCTGTATCTTCTTTTTTGTTTATTGTGTTTCCTCTTTTATGCAAAATTCTTAGGCTTTCTAAGGTGTAACGCGCTTTTTCTCTCCTTTCGGTGTCTATTATTTTTATGTTTTCAAAATCAGCTGTGTGTTTGTTTTCTATTGCATGCTGTGCCAAAGCTGTGCTTTGTTTTTGTTTACGTATATCTGCTTCGTGCTCAGCTACCCGCGTGCCGAGCGCCCGCTTTGTGCTCACAATGTAGACCTTATTGCAGCTATCTTCTTTATTCCGTTTACAATGAATTTCGTAAACTACATTGCTACATTGTTGGAGATCTATGGGTGTTTTTGTTTTTGTAAAGCCAACCGCCGCCGCGTACCTATTATGTTTGTAATTTAATTTTTAGTATGACAAGTTTACCGCATGTAGGTGGTTTCGATTTTTTGTACTTTATTAACTTTCCGCAATTTTTTAATATTCAAATGTTTTAAATGTTTAAATGTTTTAGTAAAAATTGTGTTTTTCGTTAATCATTGTAAGTAAGAAAAATTTTGTGCAATCAATATTTATTTGCAATATTTTAAATTTCAAATCTATATGTATCTGATTGTGTTCTTTGTTGTTTTATTAAATAAATACAGTGTCACGCTCCTGAAGATGCCAAGGAAATTTGGCGAAACGTGGAATAATCTTTATTCTTATTTTTATTTGCACCCAACACAATAGATCTGCGTAGCTTAAAATATACATAAATATTATCCAAACAGATCGGAAGAAAATTATATAAGATTACTTTTAATAATCAAAAACTGAAAATCATTTTTCGATCACTTTTTTAAATCATTTTTTAATATCTTTGATGAATAAATTTAAGATTTTATAAAAATGAACAAAGAGAATAATAAAACTTGTTTACTTTTGATGACCGATAACTGAAAACAATTTTTCAATCACAATTTGGAATAATTTTTGAATTTAATTTGTCTACCTTCTGTGATAAAAAATTTAAAATCATTTTTCAATCAACATTCTTAATCTTTTCATAGTACCTTTGTTGGCTAAATAATGAATTTTATATTTGTTAAAACTATACTTCTCATTGAAAATCAAATTTTTCTTCATTATTTCACATTTTTTCAATCATAAAATTCAAAAAAAATTACAAATATACAAAACATTTTCAAACTAAAATTAGTGTAAATGGTGTTCTTAACCTAAGATGTCCCCTAGCATTTTTCCAGATACATAGACATAGTAAAATCGTGATTTTTAAAGCGACTTCGTTACCATAACTTAAGATAACCATATGACAGATGATGTTGGCTATTTTGGTCGTATGTGTATACATCAGTCAAGTTAATTATTGCCTGCGGTTCAAAAAGCTTACTTCCGAACTTCGGGATGCTATCACCCCGTGATGAAATATGATATTTATATAGTACTAGTCTTTACCCGCGGCCCGTCCGCAAGGAGAAATAAAATATATGTGCTATTCACGTTGGCCTGCTTATCAAGTTATCTGTTTAAAAATTATTTTTGTCTAATATACATATATTTCTTGTAACAAAGTAAAAAAAATACTAAATGAGGTGATAACCTATAGGACACGCTTACGTGAATACTACAATACAGTTTTTTTTATCTAGGAAAATATTAAATATTATGGAAAAATTAATTACAATCGAATTCACAAATGATTGAAAACCCTCATTTAATATGCCTCAAAAATGTTATTAAATGTGATCAAAAAATTACTGTGAAAATATTCTGCCTGTGTGATATCCGTTATCCAAAAGAAATGATCTCTAATTAAATAAAAAACAATTTAAACCAATGTTAAATTCTTCTTGAATGTAATCTTACCACATATGTATATCTGTTATTGTTGTAATTTGCTTAGCAATAAAAAACATCAAGTAAAAAGTATAAAGAATGCAATTAGTTTCAAGTATTTTGTACATCTCAGGGATTATGCTGGGTGAACTCGCCTGTGTAAATATTAAAAGTAAATGATTAATTTCAATCGTACCTATAAAATATTATGTAAAGCAGTGTTGATAAAATTAAATGAAAAAATGAATTTACTAAATAAATCTAAATGGCGAGTTCCATAACAAAATATGATATAGTTTTTCAGAATATTGATGAAACCCCAACTTTACTTACATATTTCAATGACTATCAAGACATATAGAAACGTAAAACTTATACTGCAATTAAAAAATTGAGATAAAAAGTACACGCTACCTTCATGGGACTATTTATAGTCAAAATTAGTAGGAAATACATTTTAGTTCCACCTATTTTGACATATCGAACATTGAAAGTTAAGACAAAAAGCTGTAACTATATTTTGGCTATTGGTACTCTGCAATGTGTTATGTTTTGGAACTTAACGTGGTAAGTTGAAAACATAATTACTTTTGTCAATAACCAAAATGTGTACATCTCCTAAGTCTGTTGCAAATACATACCATGGTTAAACAAACGCCACATCATTTTGCCATGGGACGGATCCCTCGTTTGAGTTAACGTACTCCTTGAGCAAATCCCGTATATATTTTCCATATTCAGATGGCCTTCCATGAAATAAACTTGATTCGTTTTGGTCCTCCCAGATTTCATGATCTCCACGTATCCATTCTCCGCTGCTGATTTCATGACCAGAAAATGTGTTCGGACAGTATTCAGAACCAGCTTTGTTTAACAAGAAGTTGTGAAGAAAGCAGCACGCTGATACTATTTCCTGAGCACGTTGAGGGGTACAAAAAAGTATTTTTCGCAAGCATAACCATTTTGTGCTTAATATTCCAAACGCATTTTCAATACATCTACGTGCTCGGCTCAGCCGATAATTGAATATTTTTTCAGATCTTTTCAGCGATCTATGAAAATAGGGCTTCATTATTCGTTTACTCAATGGGAAGGCGTCGTCCGCAACGATGAAATGTGGTACGTTTTTCCCGTTGATATTTGTGTCAGGGGGAAATGGCAACTGGTCTCTTATTATCTTTGAGCCGAATTCAGAGTTCTTGAAAATGTTGGAATCACCCTCACTACCGTATGCTCCTACGTCTACATAAGTAAATTTATAGCACGCGTCACAAGCAGCCAAAAGAACTATAGAGTGAAACCCCTTCATGGAAAGAAAAAGATATAAATATATCAAATATAAATCTCATGATCACACAATTTATAATCAGGCTAAAACTTTCGTGAATAGCCCAATGTAACGCGCCAGTATACGATCTAAATGTACTTAATTAGCTTAGAAATTCGTATGTTCCTGCATCTCCCCTCATACAGCATCTCTGCCCTCTCAGCAACTCCCTTAACCGTCAGGCCCTCTATGTTTTCTACCTCCTTCCCTACATCTTAAGATCTTGATGTATATTGGAACGATTTTCTGTCATCCCTTGTCAAAGTTGGTTTAGAGACAGAACGAACGAAAATCGACACTGATGATGGCACAAAGCCGAAACCGGTTTGTCTCGAACAAACTTTGACAACGAATGACGAAAAATCGTTCCAATATACATCATTTATCCACCCTGTCAGAAAATCAACAAAACAAAATAAGTCTTTAGATCTTCTTTCTCTCGGTCTTACCTTACCCAAAATACAGCATGTCTATCGAGCTTCGCTTTTCTACCCCTTGACTTATTTTCTACCATCCCCTCTCTCTTCCGTTTTCTTCCCTATACCACCACCAGACTTTCAGCTCGTTTAGACAAAAACACACTCATAAAAGTTACAGCCTGTTATTTATAGCACAACCAAAACAATTGTAAGCTATGTCCGTTTTTGGTTATGAAGAGAGTATGGGCATCTCACCTTGTAATTAAAAAATATGCTTCCGCTTTTTGGAGGCGCTTTAATGGCCACATGCTTACCGTCGATGGCACCAACGCAATTTGGAAAATTCCATTTTTCTTTGTAGCCCTTAGCTACTGCGGACATGGTTTGTTGGTTGAATGGTGATATTTGGCTCTTCAAAGCTGTGCATATAGCTTGACAGACGTGCGATATTATAGTGCCAAAATGTTGCTTACTCACTCTGTAGCAGGAGGCTATATGTCGACCCAAATCACTTGTTGCTAAGTACCTTTTTATATCATTAACTTCACGAAAGAAACTTAAAAGTTAATAGCTACTTACTCTAACACCATTGCTAATTTTGCTTTTTCCGGTATGAAGTCGTTTGGTCTATTGTTTCGCTTCCTCCGTAAATGTGGAAGTAGTTCTTCGTACAAGATATCAAACGTTTGTGGACTCATCCGGAAATTACCATTAAAAAGGGTAGGTGAGTGTCGCAAGTTCTCAAAATCCGTCTCAAACCTCCCTTTTTGATTTCTCTCAAGGAGGTAAGGGCTTACACGGTACCTTGGTGCTTTTTGACGAACACAATGACTCTTCATTACTTCAGCGCCAGCCATTAAAAGCCCTATGTTCAATGTTGTCATTAAATCTTCCCTTAAGCCAAATAAAAATGTATATAAGTAAATACATCTAAAGGGACCTTACTAGGTGACGATTCAAAACTTAATTATGTTGATGGCGGTATCAAATTACGCATTTTGGAATATTTTTAAAAAACAATAAAAATACCCTGAGCCAATCCAACACAGCTTGCTCGATCCATAAAGAAATAGCAGTGCACCGCCACCTAGTAAATGGCCTAACATAAACACAGTATAGGAGTTTAAATTTTACCAATGAGCCATACTGAAATTATGGAAATGTATATTTAATATTATGAATGTTTGTATTCCACTCCCTGAAGGATCTTCCACTGGTTGAACTTATATTTATTTGCAGCTTTTGAAGGTGTTTTTTACTTCGTGAACGTTTCACTCGTTAACTTGCTCACTAATTTGCACAATTATTTACCTCCCGACACTGTTTCTCAATTAATATTCTTTATTTTACGAAAACTAAAAAATATACATGAATTTCACCAATTATTATGCAAAAACGTTTTGTTTTTATTTCTTCTTCTTTCCTTGACCTAGTTCAGCGTTACAATGAAACGTCAACATTTCTTGGCTACTACTTTTTCATGCTGAAGAAACAATAGAAAATATTTTCTTGTGGTTTTCTTTTGAACTGCGTACAGCCCTTATGTCAAAAATTGTCGCTCTGAAGCAAACTACTGCTGAGTTATCTACTCAAATTTGTTGACTAAAGAACTTACGTATTTTAAGCATGCTAACCTTTAGCCCAGTAAGCAAATTTAAAAAAAACGCATTATGTAAGCTAACGAGGACGGAGCCGTCGAGTAACCAAAACAATTGGGTTAAAAAAATTCGTACGCGGTATTTATCAAGTTTAACTCTACAATTAAAGGATATAAAACGAGAAAGAACATTTGACAGCCTTTATAAAGATTTAATAACTATCTCAAAATTTGTGGCTCTGAAGCAAACAACTGCTGAGTGATCTACTCAAATTAGTTGAAAATAACGACTGTTACGGTCTGCTGCTACGGTCTACGGCTACGATCCACTTGGGAGCGTGTTCACGCGAACACACCTAGTGATGTGGCGAAAGTTGCGATAAAAAGTATCGAAAAACAAGGAAAAAGACAGACGGGCGATCGCTAACGAAAAAAAAAAGACCACGAGTTCCGGAGGAAGAAAAAAGATCTTTTCCTTTTTTCGAGCTGAGTTGGTTAAACGTGGTGATTTTGTGCTCTTAAATTTTCCAATTAAGGGCTAAGCGTACTTTAAATTGAATTGGTTTTAAGCCGATAAGCATTGTACATATGAAACAATCCTATACTATATTTCGAACATAAAACTGAATTAATTTTCTGCAAGAAACATTTGATATTATTAAAATCGGAATCGTGACGCGTCTGGAAGAAATGCAGCGACAGTCAGCTCCGCAGCTACAAAGGAAACGAGTTAAAGGAACCATGGAATCAAAAGACTTATCAAAGGCAGTGTAAATAATCCTCCACTAATAACCAAAATTTGTTCATCGTACACCAAATCTAACCTGCATTTCAAAGTGGTTAATTTACCTACATTTGCCATTCCGACTGTTTTACTACTAGCCGCAATTTCACTTTTTCCTTATGGCAACATACAACGGCCACCTATTATTGTGACGTGGTCTGCGCTGACTGCATGGTACCCCAAAACCACCACAAACTCCATACGCAATAGCATATGATAAAGCGCCAACCACCACCAACGGCGCCCACTATTATCACGAGCATCACCATCGGTAGTACCTTCCCCAACCCTTTTATTAGCGCCAACCACGAGCGCAACAACCACCAGATGTACCGCTACCACCAGTTGCAACGCACACAACGGGGCCGCGAACATAGGTCCGAGGCCACTAATGTTAACACCTACAACAGGCGGTACCACCGACACCAATACTAGCCGCATCCTTATCAGCTGCGTCCATACCGGCGATAATAATACTAGCGCATCTTTATTAGCTGCATCCATACCGGCGATAACAATACTACCACATCTTTATCAGCTACGACCATACGGGCTACAATAAACCAGCTACAATGACAACCACAGGGCAGCGAACATAGGCCTGCGGCCAGGCCAATTGCGACAACGAATGTCAGCGGGTAAAGCGGTGAATTCGTTCCATTACTGAACCAAATATACGTATTTGTAGCCTCAACCTTGTCTTTTAAAATTTTTTTTTGACTCTGCAACATTATATAATGTTAATATACAAACATATTCAAATTTAAGGCTATCACCCTAGTATAGAATTAAAACGAATATGAATACGAATGCAATATGCATAATGAGCGAAGAAAATGAAAAGTTAAGAAAGCAATTCTTGTTATACGTTCGAAATTGTTGCATACAGAAAAATTAACAAAAAAAAAAAAAACAAAGCATATCTTAATGGTCATAGGTGGGCAATTTTTACTGTCTGTGAAACAAAAAAAAGTGTTCCAGGTATTAAAATTTGCTTTGCGTTATGGTAAAATTTTACTAGTACTTTTTTAATTAATGCAATTGTTGCGGATATGATTTTGGAATGAGCAAAAAGTATTGATATTGTTTCGGTAAGGAATAAAGTTTTATTGGTAATTAAAGTTCAATTGCATTATCAGTTAAAACGCCTTAAATTTATATTAAGGGACGCAAATAACGAGTAATGCGGATTAGCTTACATTATCAACAAAAACAAAAAAAATTTGTATACATTTTTTTGACTGAGTTGAACTAAACCCAAAACAATACCAGCACTGACTGATACATGCAAAACAGTTTACGTTTCACCTGAACAAGTAAAACGATTTCATTAATTTTATTATAAGTTTAAAAAGTTCACGTTTTACCTGAACCTGTAAAACGATTTCGTTAATTTTACCATAAATTTAAAAGCCCATGTTCTATCTGAACAGGTAAATGACTCCGGTAATTTTTCTATGAATTTAAAAGCTTACGTTTTACTTGAACATGTGAAACTATTTTTTTGAGGAGTATGATTTACCCCAAATTTAGTCTTAGTTGCGTTTATAACAAATTTCTTAGTACATAGTACATATTAGTGTCATTATACTATGTGTTATACCAAATTGATGTTTTGTTAAACTCAAAGTAAGTCTAATACAACAACATATTAATTTTGTAAGGGGGCCCCAATTATCGGAAGTTGTATCCGAACTGTACAGCCCTAAGATAGGTTTGTGAATGAAAAAAGAAAATGGCATTTAACCAAATTTCTACCAAAAAAAAAAAAAAAATTTTATTATATATATAATATATTAGATTATACAACAAACCAATTATTATTACATTCAATGAACCGTCACAAAACGCAGCTCACAATAATTTTTCTAAAAACTTACAAAAAAAATAGGGTTCCTCTCCAATTAGGCACGCATTGATTGCTACTTTTTTTTAAATAAAAATATTTATAAGCATAAATATATATAAAAAAAAAAAACCTTGCAGTAAGATCAAAAGAAGTTTATAGAAAGAAATGCTATATTAGTAATAATGAAACTTGAAACTGTTATTGTTGTAATTTGCTTAGCAATAAAAAACATCAAGTAAAAAGTATAAAGAATGCAATTAGTTTCAAGTATTTTGTACATCTCAGGGATTATGCTGGGTGAACTCGCCTGTGTAAATATTAAAAGTAAATGATTAATTTCAATCGTACCTATAAAATATTATGTAAAGCAGTGTTGATAAAATTAAATGAAAAAATGAATTTACTAAATAAATCTAAATGGCGAGTTCCATAACAAAATATGATATAGTTTTTCAGAATATTGATGAAACCCCAATTTTACTTACATATTTCAATGACTATCAAGACATATAGAAACGTAAAACTTATACTGCAATTAAAAAATTGAGATAAAAAGTACACGCTACCTTCATGGGACTATTTATAGTCAAAATTAGTAGGAAATAAATTTTAGTTCCACCTATTTTGACATATCGAACATTGAAAGTTAAGACAAAAAGCTGTAACTATATTTTGGCTATTGGTACTCTGCAATGTGTTATGTTTTGGAACTTAACGTGGTAAGTTGAAAACATAATTATTAAAAGTATTTTTCGCAAGCATAACCATTTTGTGCTTAAGATTCCAAATGCATTTTCAATACATCTACGTGCTCGGCTCAGCCGATAATTGAATATTTTTTCAGATCTTGTCAGCGATCTATGAAAATTTCAATATAAACCTTTACAAGAGCACAACTTATAGTAAACAGTTAGTTGACTTATTTCGATCCTTTGCTATGGAGCAAAAAATAGATTTTTATACACGAAAGGGCGATAAGACAGATACATTGATCGACTTGTTATTTACAGATAGTAGCTCTATATCATGTTTAAAATTAGAAGAGTTTCAGATTTCAGATCATGAAACGATTAAATTCAAAATCAAATTACATAAGTTATTTCAGATGAGAACGAAGAGAACAATAATTTCCTGGGAAAATTATACAAGCGACAGCCTTGTTGATGAATTACGCCAGCTTAACTACACTGACTTTGAAAATCTGAGCATCGAAAATAAGGCAACATTCCTATATAATACACTATCAAGCGCAGTGACCACCCTGACATACTCTAAAGAAGTCAGTGTCAAACTTATGAACAAGTGGTATGATTTTGAGCTGGCTAACTTAAATAAACGTAAGCTAAATCTTTACAAGATCAGCCTATCCACTGGAGAATGGAGTGAATATTATAGTGCGAAACGCCAATATAAACGGCTAATTAAGATAAAAAAAGCCAAGTACATGGAAAACAAAATCAACCATAGTGCTGGTGATAGTAAGGTCATGTGGAAAAACTTGAAAAATTCCATAAGCATGGCTAAAGAAAATAATGGTATTAAAAAAATTAAAATAAACGACCAACTCTACACAGAGGAAAATGAAATAGCGCAGTCTTTGAATGACTATTTCATTGATAGTATATTGGAGATTAGCATGAATATTCCTACTTCTTTTAGTAATGAAGGTACTATAGATGAGCAAAATGGCCCTAATGTTTTTAAGTTTCAGAAAGTATCCACTTCAGAGATAGTTGATATAGTAAGTAAGTTTAAAAATAAAATTGGAGGGAAGAAACTTGTGTCGGAAGGAGTCGTTAAATACTCCATAACGTATACAGGTTTCTTCTATTCTCAACTTGTTAATGAGAGCTTAGATAAAGGTCTCGTTCCTAGTTTATGGAAATCTTCTATAGTTGTGCCATTAGAAAAAGTTAAAAATACCATCAAAGCTGAGGAGATAAGACCTATTAACACGTTACAATGTGATGAAAAAATTTTGGAAACAGTGGTAAAAAATCAGCTGGTAAAATATTTAGAAGATAATGTAATTATTATACCTCAACAATCTGGTTTTCGAAAGAAACATTCATGTGAAAGTGCTTTGAATTTGGTTGTAGCTAACTGGAAAGAAGACTTAAGCAGGAAAAAACACATATTAGCTGTGTTTTTGGATTTAAAGCGTGCATTCGGGACGATCGACCAAAACTTAATGCTGAAAAAGCTTTCTTGCATTGGCGTTTCTGGTATAGAACTAAAATGGTTTCAAGACTTCCTAATTAACAGATACCAAAGAACAGTGATTGGAACGTCCGTATCGGATAAAAGGGAGGTACCTGTTGGTCTACCTCAAGGGTCTGTGCTGGCACCCATACTGTTCAATATATATATTAATGATATAACTAGCTCCATTAAGCACTGTGAAATAAAATTGTTTGCTGATGATACATTGCTGATGATAAGTGGGAACAATATTACTGAAATATATGCTAAGCTGCAAGAAGATCTTAACAGCGTATATGGTTGGTTATGCGTAAACAGACTAAAAGTGAATGTCAATAAAACGAAATTTATGGTTATATCTAGACGCAATTTTCAAAACAGTGAGCTACAAAACTTAAATATAAATAACGAACTAATTGAAAAAGTCAGCACCTTAAAATACTTGGGAATAAAAATAGATGATAAGCTGAATTTCAACGAGCACGTGGATTATACGGTAGGAAAAATAGCGAAAAAGTTATATTTTACACAACGAACCTGCAAATATTTAAATAGAAGGTATAAAATCATCGTCTACAGATCTATAATCGAACCTCATTTTATTTATTGCCCAACTATATTTTTCATCTTGCGAGATAGTCAGATATACAAGCTACAAAAGCAACAGAACCGCGCTATGAGATTCATTCTCAAAAAACGGTATGACACACCTATCAGAGACATGCTATGCTCTCTTAATTGGCTTAGCATTAGACAGCAACTTTTTTATTATACCATAAAATTTATTAAAAACATAATAGAAGGAACTTTGCCTGCGTATTTGAAGACGAATATAAAATATGTAAAAGATATACACTCTGTAAATACTCGTAATAAAAATGATTTTAATCTGCCGGCTTATAAAACTGAAGCAGACAAATGTAATCTGTATTATAAAGGTCTTAAATCCTATAATGAACTACCGAATGATATTAAGTCATGTTATTCCAATAAATTTAAACAAAAATTGTACAATTATTGCAGAACACTACCAATTTAGTGCTGGACAGGCGGACTTCCATAGCATCGATAGAAGTGCAGCGAAACTATACTCTATATTGCTATGTAGCGCCAAGACTTCCAAGCTCTTGTACGCATACAAAAAAGGTTGCCGAAGCACATACTGAAGCGCATCACTCGATTAACTCAGTGCATCGCCGTGCAGATGTTGCCTTCGCGCTTTACTAACATGCGTAAAATGCCTACATACTACACAAGCACAACGCTTTGTTCGCATGATCTGGAAGTCTCCCATCCATAGTACTCCAAGGTAGGACATAGATGTAACTATTCTAGATTGCATAGTCCAGAAGACAATTATAAACATGTAAAATAGATTTAAGTTAGGCTTAGGAAAGCCGTAATAAATAAATACATTTATACAAAATAGGGCTTCATTATTCGTTTACTCAATGGGAAGGCGTCGTCCGCAACGATGAAATGTGGTACGTTTTTCCCGTTGATATTTGTGTCAGGGGGAAATGGCAACTGGTCTCTTATTATCTTTGAGCCGAATTCAGAGTTCTTGAAAATGTTGGAATCACCCTCACTACCGTATGCTCCTACGTCTACATAAGTAAATTTATAGCACGCGTCACAAGCAGCCAAAAGAACTATAGAGTGAAACCCCTTCATGGAAAGAAAAAGATATAAATATATCAAATATAAATCTCATGATCACACAATTTATAATCAGGCTAAAACTTTCGTGAATAGCCCAATGTAACGCGCCAGTATACGATCTAAATGTACTTAATTAGCTTAGAAATTCGTATGTTCCTGCATCTCCCCTCATACAGCATCTCTGCCCTCTCAGCAACTCCCTTAACCGTCAGGCCCTCTATGTTTTCTACCTCCTTCCCTACATCTTAAGATCTTGATGTATATTGGAACGATTTTCTGTCATCCCTTGTCAAAGTTGGTTTAGAGACAGAACGAACGAAAATCGACACTGATGATGGCACAAAGCCGAAACCGGTTTGTCTCGAACAAACTTTGACAACGAATGACGAAAAATCGTTCCAATATACATCATTTATCCACCCTGTCAGAAAATCAACAAAACAAAATAAGTCTTTAGATCTTCTTTCTCTCGGTCTTACCTTACCCAAAATACAGCATGTCTATCGAGCTTCGCTTTTCTACCCCTTGACTTATTTTCTACCATCCCCTCTCTCTTCCGTTTTCTTCCCTATACCACCACCAGACTTTCAGCTCGTTTAGACAAAAACACACTCATAAAAGTTACAGCCTGTTATTTATAGCACAACCACAACAATTGTAAGCTATGTCCGTTTTTGGTTATGAAGAGAGTATGGGCATCTCACCTTGTAATTAAAAAATATGCTTCCGCTTTTTGGAGGCGCTTTAATGGCCACATGCTTACCGTCGATGGCACCAACGCAATTTGGAAAATTCCATTTTTCTTTGTAGCCCTTAGCTACTGCGGACATGGTTTGTTGGTTGAATGGTGATATTTGGCTCTTCAAAGCTGTGCATATAGCTTGACAGACGTGCGATATTATAGTGCCAAAATGTTGCTTACTCACTCTGTAGCAGGAGGCTATATGTCGACCCAAATCACTTGTTGCTAAGTACCTTTTTATATCATTAACTTCACGAAAGAAACTTAAAAGTTAATAGCTACTTACTCTAACACCATTGCTAATTTTGCTTTTTCCGGTATGAAGTCGTTTGGTCTATTGTTTCGCTTCCTCCGTAAATGTGGAAGGAGTTCTTCGTACAAGATATCAAACGTTTGTGGACTCATCCGGAAATTACCATTAAAAAGGGTAGGTGAGTGTCGCAAGTTCTCAAAATCCGTCTCAAACCTCCTTTTTGATTTCTCTCAAGGAGGTAAGGGCTTACACGGTACCTTGGTGCTTTTTGACGAACACAATGACTCTTCATTACTTCAGCGCCAGCCATTAAAAGCCCTATGTTCAATGTTGTCATTAAATCTTCCCTTAAGCCAAATAAAAATGTATATAAGTAAATACATCTAAAGGGACCTTACTAGGTGACGATTCAAAACTTAATTATGTTGATGGCGGTATCAAATTACGCATTTTGGAATATTTTTAAAAAACAATAAAAATACCCTGAGCCAATCCAACACAGCTTGCTCGATCCATAAAGAAATAGCAGTGCACCGCCACCTAGTAAATGGCCTAACATAAACACAGTATAGGAGTTTAAATTTTACCAATGAGCCATACTGAAATTATGGAAATGTATATTTAATATTATGAATGTTTGTATTCCACTCCCTGAAGGATCTTCCACTGGTTGAACTTATATTTATTTGCAGCTTTTGAAGGTGTTTTTTACTTCGTGAACATTTCACTCGTTAACTTGCTCACTAATTTGCACAATTATTTACCTCCCGACACTGTTTCTCAATTAATATTCTTTATTTTACGAAAACTAAAAAATATACACGAATTTCACCAATTATTATGCAAAAACGTTTTGTTTTTATTTCTTCTTCTTTTCTTGACCTAGTTCAGCGTTACAATGAAACGTCAACATTTCTTGGCTACTACTTTTTCATGCTGAAGAAACAATAGAAAATATTTTCTTGTGGTTTTCTTTTGAACTGCGTAAAGCCCTTATGTCAAAAATTGTCGCTCTGAAGCAAACTACTGCTGAGTTATCTACTCAAATTTGTTGACTAAAGAACTTACGTATTTTAAGCATGCTAACCTTTAGCCCAGTAAGCAAATTTAAAAAAAACGCATTATGTAAGCTAACGAGGACGGAGCCGTCGAGTAACCAAAACAATTGGGTTAAAAAAATTCGTACGCGGTATTTATCAAGTTTAACTCTACAATTAAAGGATATAAAACGAGAAAGAACATTTGACAGCCTTTATAAAGATTTAATAACTATCTCAAAATTTGTGGCTCTGAAGCAAACAACTGCTGAGTGATCTACTCAAATTAGTTGAAAATAACGACTGTTACGGTCTGCTGCTACGGTCTACGGCTACGATCCACTTGGGAGCGTGTTCACGCGAACACACCTAGTGATGTGGCGAAAGTTGCGATAAAAAGTATCGAAAAACAAGGAAAAAGACAGACGGGCGATCGCTAACGAAAAAAGACCACGAGTTCCGGAGGAAGAAAAAAGATCTTTTCCTTTTTTCGAGCTGAGTTGGTTAAACGTGGTGATTTTGTGCTCTTAAATTTTCCAATTAAGGGCTAAGCGTACTTTAAATTGAATTGGTTTTAAGCCGATAAGCATTGTACATATGAAAACAATCCTATACTATATTTCGAACATAAAACTGAATTAATTTTCTGCAAGAAACATTTGATATTATTAAAATCGGAATCGTGACGCGTCTGGAAGAAATGCAGCGACAGTCAGCTCCGCAACAAAGGAAACGAGTTAAAGGAACCATGGAATCAAAAGACTTATCAAAGGCAGTGTAAATAATCCTCCACTAATAACCAAAATTTGTTCATCGTACACCAAATCTAACCTGCATTTCAAAGTGGTTAATTTACCTACATTTGCCATTCCGACTGTTTTACTACTAGCCGCAATTTCACTTTTTCGTTATGGCAACATACAACGGCCACCTATTATTGTGACGTGGTCTGCGCTGACTGCATGGTACCCCAAAACCACCACAAACTCCATACGCAGTAGCATATGATAAAGCACCAACCACCACCAACGGCGCCCACTATTATCACGAGCATCACCATCGGTAGTACCTTCCCCAACCCTTTTATTAGCGCCAACCACGAGCGCAACAACCACCAGATGTACCGCTACTACCAGTTGCAACGCACACAACGGGGCCGCGAACATAGGTCCGAGGCCACTAATGTTAACACCTACAACAGGCGGTACCACCGACACCAATACTAGCCGCATCCTTATCAGCTGCGTCCATACCGGCGATAATAATATTAGCGCATCTTTATTAGATGCATCCATACCGGCGATAACAATACTACCACATCTTTATCAGCTACGACCATACGGGCTACAATAAACCAGCTACAATGACAACCACAGGGCAGCGAACATAGGCCTGCGGCCAGGCCAATTGCGACAACGAATGTCAGCGGGTAAAGCGGTGAGTTCGTTCCATTACTGAACCAAATATATGTACGTATTTGTAGCCTCAACCTTGTCTTTTAAATTTTTGTTTGACTCTGCAACATTATATAATGTTAATATACAAACATATTCAAATTTAAGGCTATCACCCTAGTATAGAATTAAAACGAATATGAATACGAATGCAATATGCATAATGAGCGAAGAAAATGAAAAGTTAAGAAAGCAATTCTTGTTATACGTTCGAAATTGTTGCATACTGAAAAATTAACAAAAAAAAAAAAAAAACAAAGCATATCTTAATGGTCATAGGTGGGCAATTTGTACTGCCTGTGAAACAAAAAAAAGTGTTCCAGGTATTAAAATTTGCTTTGCGTTATGGTAAAATTTTACTAGTACTTTTTTAATTAATGCAATTGTTGCGGATATGATTTTGGAATGAGCAAAAAGTATTGATATTGTTTCGGTAAGGAATAAAGTTTTATTGGTAATTAAAGTTCAATTGCATTATCAGTTAAAACGCCTTAAATTTATATTAAGGGACGCAAATAACGAGTAATGCGGATTAGCTTACATTATCAACAAAAACAAAAAAAATTTTTATACATTTTTTTGACTGAGTTGAACTAAACCCAAAACAATACCAGCACTGACTGATGCATGCAAAACAGTTTACGTTTCACCTGAACAAGTAAAACGATTTCATTAATTTTACTATAAGTTTAAAAAGTTCACGTTTTACCTGAACCTGTAAAACGATTTCGTTAATTTTACCATAAATTTAAAAGCTCACGTTCTATCTGAACAGGTAAATGACTCCGGTAATTTTTCTATGAATTTAAAAGCTTACGTTTTACTTGAACATGTGAAACTATTTTTTTGAGGAGTATGATTTACCCCAAATTTAGTCTTAGTTGCGTTTATAACAAATTTCTTAGTACATAGTACATATTAGTGTCATTATACTATGTGTTATACCAAATTGATGTTTTGTTAAACTCAAAGTAAGTCTAATACAACAACATATTAATTTTGTAAGGGGGCCCCAATTATCGGAAGTTGTATCCGAACTGTACAGCCCTAAGATAGGTTTGTGAATGAAAAAAGAAAATGGCATTTAACCAAATTTCTACCAAAAAAAAAAAAAAATTTTTATTATATGTATAATATATTAGATTATACAACAAACCAATTATTATTACATTCAATGAACCGTCACAAAACGCAGCTCACAATAATTTTTCTAAAAACTTACAAAAAAAAATAGAGTTCCTCTCCAATTAGGCACGCATTTTTGATTGCTACTTTTTTTTTAAATAAAAATATTTATAAGCATAAATATATATAAAAAAAAAAAAAACCTTGCAGTAAGATCAAAAGAAGTTTATAGAAAAAATGCTATATTAGTAATAATGAAACTTGAATAAATTTGTTAACAATATGGGAATGCTGGCGTCGCCATTTATTTAGAAGACACGTAGGGTTACCAGGTAAGGGGCCATCGAAATTTAGGTGTGTCGGTGGCCATGGTTTTTTGAGGGTGGGACATAGCACCGGGCGTCGCAACACCACCCGCGGCGCCCCTATGTATATTCGGTCCGTTTATTTTCCTTTTTGTTTTCTTTTAATTTTCAGCGGTTATTTTGATTTCAGAGCAGTAACCGGCCATGTCCGGTTCGGTAAATTTTCTTGCGTCAGTCTTTTTTTTTTGAATTTGAATTTTTTAATGTTGGAATGTTAACGGTTTGTCCGTGGCATCCGGTTCGACCGGATGTCGTTTTGATTTGAATTATAAGCGTTTTGAGTCGGTCTCTGCGCTTCTGTCAGTTTGTTTTGAATTTGACAGCTGCTCGTTTTGATAGGCATGATAGGAACTTTTTCTCTGTTTATGGCGCAGGAACAGTAAGGTTGGCAAGGACCCGCCCCAGCCGACAATGACTAGCCACTGTGCATCACAACATCATGCCGACCGTTTTCCTTACTGCTTCCCGTAGAAAATGCGATACCATAACAGATGGCGCCCAACATGGCGCCTGAGGCGCTGTTCGCAGGGGTCAGTCCGGTCAACTTGTGATGTTGACCATCCCACCAGTCCGAATGAGCAGCCACAGGAGCTGCCACCTACGTTGCGGTGGGATGGTTGGACGGATCAGGTTGTCCGGGCTGGTCATCGGGGGCAGTGGCCGAAGGAGCCACCGACTTAACGTCAGTTATCCGGACTTTGTATTCACCCGAAGAGGCAGTGCTGCAAGCACTTTATTTTTTTTTTTTGTAATTGGGGTTTTTATTTTGCCGAAATGTTGTCCGTTAGTCGGCTTTGGAAATATTTTGTCCGATAAATTGGGTTTTTTTTTTAAAGTAGTTTTTTTTAGTTTATCTGCCGAATTTGTGTTGTTAGAGTGACTGTGTGTGTGTATGTGTTGAAAGAACCCCAGCTCATCCCACGTCCCAGGTGGTAGTTTCGAATACCACCTGGACTGTGACGGGTTGAGCTGGGATTCAGAGTGGCACTCCTTCCTGTCCCACCAGACTGGGGAGCGGTTTCGAAACCGCTCCACCCATTGCGGCGGAGACAGGAGGGGTGTCCAGTAAGAATGGACGGGAGGCCTCAACACCCCCAACCAGTCCCAGGGGCAAGCCCCTGGAAACTGCCCCTGCGTTGCAGCTGGGCGTGTTGAGACCAACCCGCGTGTGCCTGGAACTGACCCTAGTGGCCCCAACCAGTCTCGGAGGGGGGCCTTAAGACTCCCTCGCATTGCGGTTGGGAGCACTAGGAACAAGTATGAATGAATTTATGTAATTTTTTTTCCTGTAGCCTACTGCCTTTTGGGAATGGGATGTCAGCATTCCCATGGGTTACTTAAGACATATTTATCTAATCATTTTTTTTGCAGCTTTTGACCTCTTCTATCCGATACGACTATCGATAAGAGGTTTCAGCAATTATTTTCGCTCAATTTTTTTTTATATATAATTTTTTTGTATCCCTAAGCGCCTTACGTGGCAAAAGTTTTTTTTTGCTTGACCAAATTTTTTTCCCTTGAACATGTCGCGCGACCAGTCATTCGGGCAATCGGACCGAACACTCCGTTCGGGAGTGCGGGGAATCCCCAGAGAAACCAGCAACGGGGTAATAAAAATAGAGGGGCCTTCTCTCAGGCCAGGCGTCCCTTGGTGGTGCACACCCCAGTAGGGGGACGATACGGAGATCCCGCGTTAATAAACATGGGCTCGGACCTGAATAACCCTCGCGAGAAACTGGACCGACCGGGAAGCACCAGTTACGATATCTCGGGGCTAATGACCAATGTGTCGACCTATGAACCCGAAGGAGCTGGTACTTTACCACCAAATCAGGAGATGGGAAATTTTGGGGACGCTACAAGTGATCGGGGAATACCCTAGGAATGCAGGACAAAACCACTCGTGGAGGCTCGTGGGTGGACGTGCTACACCAACTGTTCCAGGCTTCGCAGGAGGAAATGCGGAGAGAGATGGGCTCAATTAGAGCCAATATGGCCCAGCTCAACGCCGCTCTTGAATCCGCGCAGCAATTAAATCAGCAAAACAGGAACGCAAGTAGGATGGACCGTAACCCATTTCCAACGGTAGTACCGCCAATATACCCTGCTCCGAGCAACATAGTAGTGAAGCCGCAGGAGTGGAAAATCTCGTTCGACGGCACTGGGAGCGTGGCCGATTTCCTTTTTAAACTGAACACCTTGTGTGAGCGCACACAATGCACGGACGAACAAATAATGGCTAGTTTCCACCTGTTTCTTTCCGGGCGGGCCGAAGAATGATACTGTCTTTTCACGAAACAAAACCCAAACGCGACTTATGCCTTTTTGTGCTACTCATTGAAAATATAGTTTGGCACTTTGAAAACTGACCACGAGATCATGATGGAGATCTCCATGCGGAAGCAGAAAGCAAGTGAGTGCTATGACGTGTTTCACACGGACATAATCTCCTTGAACGCGCGCTTAAGAGAGCCAATGTCGGAGCTTCTACTGATTGACATAATAAAAAGAAACGTCAACAGTAGCCTTAAGCTGATGCTTTTCAACGCAGATGTAAGGACCCTTCATGATCTACGCGATGTAGCACGCAGAGGTGAACAAGTGCTGAAAGAAAGCTAGCTGTTGGGAGCCACTTACACAGGACGGCAGGTAAACGAAGCACGCGCGACAACCCCAGACATGAGGGGGGAAAGCGAGGACGGCGAAATGGATCCACAAATACAGGCGCTGGAATATCGACGCAACAGAAGACCGGACTATTCGGTAATCCAATGCTGGAATTGCCAGGCAATGGGGCACTCCTATATATATTGTGAGGAACCCATAAAAAATCCTTTTTGTTTTAAATGTGGGTATAAGGGTATATTTACTCCTAAATGCCCTACGGACCATCGCAGGCAGGGAAACCAGTACCCGAGCGAGAAGGCGGGGGAACCTCGTTCGGCTTCATAGCTCCCAAATCAGCCAGTGCTCGAGGCATCGTCCCGTGCGCTGAACCAGAGGGTGAATCTCTGCATAGAGGTGACACGCTTCCGAGGTGAAGTAGTACCCTGGCAGAAGAGCCCTCAAACGTGATAATAACTTACCCTGACAGTACGGACAATTCGAATAGTTCCGAATCCGAGAGTCAAACATCCTCATCCGCGATGGGCGAGCGTATCAAGATTCTGCGACGCCAGCATAGGGATGTCGCGTGCCAAACGCATTTTTCACCAAACCCTGAAGAAAGGGAACATAGGTACGAACAAATAAGACATTCCATTTTTAAACAATACCCGGTGTCGGACAATATTTTGAAGTGTAGAAAGAGATACCACAGGAGAGTACAGGAGCGTAGACTGCTGCAAGCCACCACGTTAACGCTTACAGAGGATGAAAGGCCTCTAGTAAAGGCTAAAATTAGAGATAGCTTTCTTGTAGGGCTGTTGGACTCGGGAGCCAACGTCTCTATCTTAGGGAAAAATGGATTAGAATTCCTAGAGGATAACGGCTTCGAATATCAGCCCTTTCACGCGTTCGTATATACCGCGGGCGGCAACAAGCAAAAAATTTTAGGCTCAGTATCCCTACCAGTCACCTTCAAAAATATCACAAAGGTTATTCGTTTTTACCTTGTTCCCTCATTGCTCCAAGAAGCGTACTTCGGGGTAGATTCTTGGAGAGCATTTGCGTTAGCTCCCGAAATATTCCCAAGCGTAGAGTGCCTAGAGATTAGACTTGGAAAGGAAGAGGAACTTAACCTCCATGAATTGTCACCAGAACGAAAATTATAATTGCAAAAGGTCATCGAGACGTTTCCTTCGTACGAGAAGTTAGGCCTAGGGCAAACTAAATTAGTGGAGCATCACATCGACACCGGTGATGCCGTTCCCATAAAAAGCAAAAATTTCCCTCTTTCGCCACCGAGGCAAGCCGAAGCTTTTAGCGAACTAGACAGGTTACTCGAATTAGGAGTTAAAGAAGAATCGAACTCCCCGTGGTGTAGTCCTGTAGTACTGGTCCGGAAACCAGGTAAAGTTAGGCTGTGCATAGATTCCAGGAAGGTCAACGCGGTGACTAAGAAAGACTCGTACCCCCTGCCTCATATCAACGGCTTATTGAGCAGACTGAAAGATACGCATTTTATTAGTGGCATTGATCTGAAGGACGCGTTCTTCCAGATCTAATTGACAGAGTCCTCTAAGGAAAAAACAGCATTCGCAGTTTCGGGGAGGCCTCTGTACCACTTCAAAGTAATGCCATTTGGTCTGTGCAATGGACCGCAGACTATGAGTAGGCTGATGGACAAGGCAATCCCTTCGCGTCTGCGATAGAACGTCTTTGTCTATCTGGACGATCTGATGGTATGTAGCACTAATTTTGAGGATCACCTAAGATTGCTAGCGGAAGTGGCCCAATGTTTGAGAGACGCAGGGCTGACAATAAACGTGGAAAAAAGTAAATTTTTTCAGAAGGAAATACGCTACTTAGGGTACTTGATAGGCAGCGGGTGTCTGAAAGTGGATCCGGGAAAAATAGAGGCAATGCAAAACTTTCCGATCCCTTAATCGGCAAGTGCGTAGGTTTGTGGGCATGGCGAATTGGTACGGGGCGTTTATTACCAATTTTGCTGACTTGGCAGGTCCCTTGACCGACTGTCTCCGTAAGTCAGCAGGCCCGTTCAAGCTTACCTCTGAAGCTATAGAGGCCTTCGAAAAGCTAAAAGTAGCTTTAAGTTCCGCCCTGTTTTGGCCCAACCAGACTTTTCAAGGGAATTTGTGATACAATGCGACGCTTCCAAAATAGGTGTTGGCGGAGTGTTGTTCCAGGTCGATGTCGAGGGCGCTGAGCATCCGATCGCGTTTGTGTCGAAAAAACTGAATAATGCTCAACGCAATTACACGGTAACCGAGCTGGAATGTCTCGCCGCCATAATCAGCGTGAAGCGTTTCCGACCCTATGTGGAGGGATTACCGTTTCGTATTATCACGGACCACTCCAGTCTCAAGTGGTTAATGACACAAAAGGACTTGAGCGGGAGGTTGGCGAGGTGGTCGCTCTTACTACAAAGATACGACTTCAAAATGGAACATCGTAAGGGCACCCTGAATGTAGTACCAGATGCGCTGTCGCGGTTTGATGCCGATGAGTTGTCTTTCACTACCACACCCGGGGAAATAGACTTAGTCTCTCCCGAATTTAGCACCAACGAATATTTAGACTTAATTCGGACCGTCACCGAAAATGAGGAATCGCTTCCGGATTTGCGAGTGGTGGACGGAGTAATTTTCAAACGAGTTAAATTTCGTAAGGGAGTGGAAGGGGAAGAAGACTCGCTGTGGCGATTATGGTTGCCGAAAGGGCTGACTGAGGAAGCAGTGAGATTAGCACACGACGCTAACGGAAGTTACCATGGCGGGGGCAGAAAACCTTAGAACGTGTTAGGCAGAAGTACTTCTGGCCGCAGCAGGCTAAGGACGTCAGGGACTACGTCCAGCGTTGTGACACCTGCAAAGCTGTAAAACCCACTAATCAGCAGTCGAGACCGCCTATAGAGAATACCTTTGCATCCGAGAGGCCATTTCAGCGATTATATTGCGACCTCCTATGGCCGTATCCGAGATCTAAGCGGCGAAATCAATTTCTTTTCATAGTACTAGACCATTTTTCAAAATACGTTTGGCTAAAGCCCATGCAGAGAGCCACAACTGTAAACGTTATAAATTACTTCGCTTCAGAAATTTTTCCGGCTGTAGGGGTCCCTGAGTTTATTCACAGTAACAATGGTAAACAGTTTATCTCGAAGGAAATGAACCAATTTTTTGCAAATTACGGGGTGACGCACGTGAGGACGGGGTTATATTCTCCCCAAGCAAACGCATCCGAGCGCGTTAATAGAGAGATTGTTTCGAAGATTAGGATTTTCCTGAAAGATAAACCTGACCATACCGATTGGGATAAGCATATACCCGAGATTTTATCAGTTTTGAGAAGTGATTTTCATACGGCGATTCAGTGTTCTCCATACTTTGCATTATATGGCCAAAATATGGTCCAACATGCCTCAACGTACAACATTTTAGAGCAACTCGGCAGCCTTCGGGAGGACCAGGTTACGGTAGTAAGCAGAGCTGACAAGTTGACTAATATCCGTGAGCAGATCCGTAGAAATTTAGATCAGGCCAAGGATAGGGGAGTAACCACCTATAGCAAGCGCTCCAGCCAAGTCAACTATAAGGAAGGTCAGGAAGTTTTTCGGAAAAACTTTGCCTTAAGTAACTTCAAACAGGGCATTAACGCCAAATTCCTACCAAAATACCTAAAGTGTCGTGTGCTTCGAAAAATAGGCAATGCACTGTACGATCTCGAAGACCTAAACGGGAAATTGATAGGTCGCTTTCACGCTTCGGACATTCGTCCGCAAAAACCAGAAAACGTTTCCTTGCCAAATTACAATTTGACTTTTTTTATATACCTACCAGTTGCACTTTTTTTGTCTGGGCGTTTTGGCGGTCGGGGACATCTCGCCCAGTATTCTCCCCGACCAATGACCTCATAGGATGTTCACACGCGTAATTACCGAGGACCGTGAACACCCTGGCAGTCCACGCTTAGGTCGGACTAGCCTTTCGGAGTTTGGACGAGTTCTCCAGATCAAAATTTCTACACCTTTTTTTATTTTTCTTTCCTGTGGGAGCGATACCCACTAGTAATCATCTTTCGGAGTTTTGACGAGTTCTCCATAACAAATGTATAATTGCCGCAAAGCCCTTTTAACTAGGAAACAGAAATTATTCCCAACTTGACTTAACTTTTTTTTGATAGACCTATGTTGCCCGGCTAGCTTCGTAGTAGGACTTTGAGACTCTTATCTCAGGGGTGAGTCGTGCCCCACGTTGCTTGTCGTCGGAGATCCCTGGCAGTGGCTTCCCACAGATGATCCGGTTTCCTGTTCGCTTCATCGTCAGGCCTTCAAAGCGAAGCAGGTTTGTTACGGTCTGCTGCTACGGTCTACGGCTACGATCCACTTGGGAGCGTGTTCACGCAAACATACCTAGTGATGTGGCGAAAGTTGCGATAAAAAGTATCGAAAAACAAGGAAAAAGACAGACGGGCGATCGCTAACGAAAAAAAGACCACGAGTTCCGGAGGAAGAAAAAAGATCTTTTCCTTTTTTCGAGCTGAGTTGGTTAAACGTGGTGATTTTGTGCTCTTAAATTTTCCAATTAAGGGCTAAGCGTACTTTAAATTGAATTGGTTTTAAGCCGATAAAAATTGTATTTATGAAAACAATCCTATACTACTTTTCGAACATAAAACTGAATTAATTTTCTGCAAGCATCATCGTGACGCGTCTGGAAGAAATGCAGCGACAGTCAGCTCCGCAGCTACAAAGGAAACAAGCTAAAGGCACCATGGAATCAAAAGACTTATCAAAGGCAGTGTAAATAATCCTCCACTAATAACCAACATTTGTTCATCGTACACCAAATCTTACCTGCATTTCAAAGTGGTTAATTTACCTACATTTGCCATTCCGACGGTTTTACTACTAGCCGCAATTTCACTTTTTCGTTATGGCAACATACAACGGCCACCTATTATTGTGACGTGGTCTGCGCTGACTGCATGGTACCCCAAAACCACCACAAACTCCATACGCAGTAGCATATGATAAAGCGCCAACCACCACCAACGGCGCCCACTATTATCACGAGCATCACCATCGGTAGTACCTTCCCCAACCCTTTTATTAGCGCTAACCACGAGCGCAACAACCACCAGATGTACCGCCACCACCAGTTGCAACGCACACAACGGGGCCGCGAACATAGGTCCGAGGTCACTAATGTTAACACATACAACAGGCGGTACCACCGACACCAATACTAGCCGCATCCTTATCAGCTGCGTCCATACCGGCGATAATAATACTAGCGCATCTTTATTAGCTGCGTCCATACCGGCGATAACAATACTACCACATCTTTATCAGCTACGACCATACGGGCTACCATAAACCAGCTACAATGACAACCACAGGGCAGCGACCATAGGCCTGCGGCCAGGCCAATTGCGACAACGAATATCAGCGGGTAAAGCGGTGAGTTCGTTCCATTACTGAACCAAATATACGTATTTGTAGCCTCAACCTTGTCTTTTAAAATTTTTTTTGACTCTGCAACAGTATATAATGTTAATATACAAACATATTAAAATTTAAGGCTATCACCCTAGTATAGAATTAAAACGAATATGAATACGAATGCAACATGTATAATGAGCGAAGAAAATGAAAAGTTAAGAAAACAATTCTTGTTATACGTTCGAAATTGTTGCATACAGAAAAATTAACAAAAAAAAAAACAAAGCATATCTTAATGGTCATAGGTAGGCAATTTTTACTGCCTGTGAAACAAAAAAAAGTGTTCCAGGTATTAAAATTTACTTTGCGTTACTGTAAAATTTTACTATTACTTTTTTAATTAATGCAATTGTTGCGGATATGATTTTGGAATGAGCAAAAAGTATTGATATTGTTTCGGTAAGGAATAAAGTTTTATTGGTAATTAAAGTTCAATTGCATTATCAGTTAGAACGCCTTAAATTTATATTAAGGGACGCAAATAACGAGTAATGCGGATTAGCTACATTATCAACAAAAACAAAAAAAAATTGTATACATTTTTTTGACTGAGTTGAACTAAACCCAAAACAATACCAGCACTGACTGATACATGCAAAACAGTTTACGTTTCACCTGAACAAGTAAAACGATTTCATTAATTTTACTATAAGTTTAAAAAGTTCACGTTTTACCTGAACCTGTAAAACGATTTCGTTAACTTTACCATAAATTTAAAAGCTCACGTTCTACCTGAACAGGTAAATGACTCCGGTAATTTTTCTATGAATTTAAAAGCTTACGTTTTACTTGACCATGTGAAACAATTTTTTTGAGGAGTATGATTTACCCCAAATTTAGTCTTAGAGCCACAGAGAGCCACAACTGTAAACGTTATAAATTACTTCGCTTCAGAAATTTTTCCGGCTGTAGGGGTCCCTGAGTTTATTCACAGTAACAATGGTAAACAGTTTATCTCGAAGGAAATGAACCAATTTTTTGCAAATTACGGGGTGACGCACGTGAGGACGGGGTTATATTCTCCCCAAGCAAACGCATCCGAGCGCGTTAATAGAGAGATTGTTTCGAAGATTAGGATTTTCCTGAAAGATAAACCTGACCATACCGATTGGGATAAGCATATACCCGAGATTTTATCAGTTTTGAGAAGTGATTTTCATACGGCGATTCAGTGTTCTCCATACTTTGCATTATATGGCCAAAATATGGTCCAACATGCCTCAACGTACAACATTTTAGAGCAACTCGGCAGCCTTCGGGAGGACCAGGTTACGGTAGTAAGCAGAGCTGACAAGTTGACTAATATCCGTGAGCAGATCCGTAGAAATTTAGATCAGGCCAAGGATAGGGGAGTAACCACCTATAGCAAGCGCTCCAGCCAAGTCAACTATAAGGAAGGTCAGGAAGTTTTTCGGAAAAACTTTGCCTTAAGTAACTTCAAACAGGGCATTAACGCCAAATTCCTACCAAAATACCTAAAGTGTCGTGTGCTTCGAAAAATAGGCAATGCACTGTACGATCTCGAAGACCTAAACGGGAAATTGATAGGTCGCTTTCACGCTTCGGACATTCGTCCGCAAAAACCAGAAAACGTTTCCTTGCCAAATTACAATTTGACTTTTTTTATATACCTACCAGTTGCACTTTTTTTGTCTGGGCGTTTTGGCGGTCGGGGACATCTCGCCCAGTATTCTCCCCGACCAATGACCTCATAGGATGTTCACACGCGTAATTACCGAGGACCGTGAACACCCTGGCAGTCCACGCTTAGGTCGGACTAGCCTTTCGGAGTTTGGACGAGTTCTCCAGATCAAAATTTCTACACCTTTTTTTATTTTTCTTTCCTGTGGGAGCGATACCCACTAGTAATCATCTTTCGGAGTTTTGACGAGTTCTCCATAACAAATGTATAATTGCCGCAAAGCCCTTTTAACTAGGAAACAGAAATTATTCCCAACTTGACTTAACTTTTTTTTGATAGACCTATGTTGCCCGGCTAGCTTCGTAGTAGGACTTTGAGACTCTTATCTCAGGGGTGAGTCGTGCCCCACGTTGCTTGTCGTCGGAGATCCCTGGCAGTGGCTTCCCACAGATGATCCGGTTTCCTGTTCGCTTCATCGTCAGGCCTTCAAAGCGAAGCAGGTTTGTTACGGTCTGCTGCTACGGTCTACGGCTACGATCCACTTGGGAGCGTGTTCACGCAAACATACCTAGTGATGTGGCGAAAGTTGCGATAAAAAGTATCGAAAAACAAGGAAAAAGACAGACGGGCGATCGCTAACGAAAAAAAGACCACGAGTTCCGGAGGAAGAAAAAAGATCTTTTCCTTTTTTCGAGCTGAGTTGGTTAAACGTGGTGATTTTGTGCTCTTAAATTTTCCAATTAAGGGCTAAGCGTACTTTAAATTGAATTGGTTTTAAGCCGATAAAAATTGTATTTATGAAAACAATCCTATACTACTTTTCGAACATAAAACTGAATTAATTTTCTGCAAGCATCATCGTGACGCGTCTGGAAGAAATGCAGCGACAGTCAGCTCCGCAGCTACAAAGGAAACAAGCTAAAGGCACCATGGAATCAAAAGACTTATCAAAGGCAGTGTAAATAATCCTCCACTAATAACCAACATTTGTTCATCGTACACCAAATCTTACCTGCATTTCAAAGTGGTTAATTTACCTACATTTGCCATTCCGACGGTTTTACTACTAGCCGCAATTTCACTTTTTCGTTATGGCAACATACAACGGCCACCTATTATTGTGACGTGGTCTGCGCTGACTGCATGGTACCCCAAAACCACCACAAACTCCATACGCAGTAGCATATGATAAAGCGCCAACCACCACCAACGGCGCCCACTATTATCACGAGCATCACCATCGGTAGTACCTTCCCCAACCCTTTTATTAGCGCCAACCACGAGCGCAACAACCACCAGATGTACCGCCACCACCAGTTGCAACGCACACAACGGGGCCGCGAACATAGGTCCGAGGTCACTAATGTTAACACCTACAACAGGCGGTACCACCGACACCAATACTAGCCGCATCCTTATCAGCTGCGTCCATACCGGCGATAATAATACTAGCGCATCTTTATTAGCTGCGTCCATACCGGCGATAACAATACTACCACATCTTTATCAGCTACGACCATACGGGCTACCATAAACCAGCTACAATGACAACCACAGGGCAGCGACCATAGGCCTGCGGCCAGGCCAATTGCGACAACGAATATCAGCGGGTAAAGCGGTGAGTTCGTTCCATTACTGAACCAAATATACGTATTTGTAGCCTCAACCTTGTCTTTTAAAATTTTTTTTGACTCTGCAACATTATATAATGTTAATATACAAACATATTAAAATTTAAGGCTATCACCCTAGTATAGAATTAAAACGAATATGAATACGAATGCAACATGTATAATGAGCGAAGAAAATGAAAAGTTAAGAAAACAATTCTTGTTATACATTCGAAATTGTTGCATACAGAAAAATTAACAAAAAAAAAAACAAAGCATATCTTAATGGTCATAGGTAGGCAATTTTTACTGCCTGTGAAACAAAAAAAAGTGTTCCAGGTATTAAAATTTACTTTGCGTTACGGTAAAATTTTACTATTACTTTTTTAATTAATGCAATTGTTGCGGATATGATTTTGGAATGAGCAAAAAGTATTGATATTGTTTCGGTAAGGAATAAAGTTTTATTGGTAATTAAAGTTCAATTGCATTATCAGTTAGAACGCCTTAAATTTATATTAAGGGACGCAAATAACGAGTAATGCGGATTAGCTTACATTATCAACAAAAACAAAAAAAAATTGTATACATTTTTTTGACTGAGTTGAACTAAACCCAAAACAATACCAGCACTGACTGATACATGCAAAACAGTTTACGTTTCACCTGAACAAGTAAAACGATTTCATTAATTTTACTATAAGTTTAAAAAGTTCACGTTTTACCTGAACCTGTAAAACGATTTCGTTAACTTTACCATAAATTTAAAAGCTCACGTTCTACCTGAACAGGTAAATGACTCCGGTAATTTTTCTATGAATTTAAAAGCTTACGTTTTACTTGACCATGTGAAACAATTTTTTTGAGGAGTATGATTTACCCCAAATTTAGTCTTAGTTGCGTTTATAACAAATTTCTTAGTACATAGTTCATATTAGTGTCATTATACTATGTGTTATACCAAATTGATTTTTTGCTAAACTCAAAGTAAGTCTAATACAACAACATATTAATTTTGTAAGGGGGCCCCAATTTTCGGAAGTTGTATCCGAACTGTACAGCCCTAAGATAGGTTTGTGAATGAAAAAAGAAAAGGGCATTTAACCAAATTTCTACCAAAAAAAAAAAAAAATTTGTTATTATATATATAATATATTAGATTATAAAAACAAACCAATTATTATTACATTCAATGAACCGTCACAAAACGCAGCTCACAATAATTTTTCTAAAAACTTACAAAAAAAAAATAGAGTTCCTCTCCAATTAGGCACGCATTTTTGATTGCTACTTTTTTTTTAAATAAAAATATTTATAAGCATAAATATATAAAAAAAACCTTGCAGTAAGATCAAAAGAAGTTTATAGAAAGAAATGCTATATTAGTAATAATGAAACTTGAATAAATTTGTTAACAATATGGGAATGCTGGCGTCGCCATTTATTTAGAAGGCACGTAGGGTTACCAGGTAAGGGGCCACCGAAATTTAGGTGCGTCGGTGGCCATGGTTTTTTTTGAGGGTGGGACATAGCACCGGGCGTCGCAAGACCACCCGCGGCGCCCCTATGTATATTCGGCCCGTTTATTTTCCTTTTTGTTTTCTTTTAATATTCAGCGGTTATTTTGATTTCAGAGCAGTAACCGGCCATGTCCGGTTCGGTAAATTTTCTTGCGTCAGTCATTTTTTTTTTAATTTGAATTTTTAAATGTTGGAATGTTAACGGTTTGTCCGTGGCATCCGGTTCGACCGGATGTCATTTTGATTTGAATTATAAGCGTTTTGAGTCGGTCTCTGCGCTTCTGTCAGTTTGTTTTGAATTTGACAACTGCTCGTTTTGATAGGCATGATAGGAACTTTATCTCTGTTTATGGCGCAGGAACAGTAAGGTTGGCAAGGACCCGCCCAGCCGTCAATGACTAGCCACTGTGCACCAACACATCATGCCGACCGCCTTCCTTACTGCTTCCAACGTAAATGCGATTCCATTACACGACTCACATATTTGAAACATGCTCAACCTTTAGGCCGGTAAGTTTATTTAGAAAAACGCAATATGTAGGCTACACGAGGACGGAGCGGTCGAGTAACCAAAACGAATGGGTTAAAAAAATTCGTGCGTGGTTTTTATACTATTTAACTATAGAATTAAGGGATATAAAACGAGAAACAGCGTTTGACAACTTTAAAAGTTTTAATAACTATATCAAAAATTTTCGCTCTGAAGCAAAAAACTGCTGAGTGATCTACTCAAATTAGTTGAGCATAACGGCTTACATATTTGAAACATGCTCAACCTTTAGGCAGGTAAGTATATTTAGAAAAACGAAATATGTAGGCTACACGAGGACGGAGCGGTCGAGTAACCAAAACGAATGGATTAGAAAAATACGTGCGCGGTTTTTATATTATTTAACTATAGAATTAAAGGATATAAAACGAGAATCAGCGTTTGACAGCCTTTAAAAGTTTTAATAACTATCTCAAAAATTGTCGCTTTGAAGCAAACAACTGCTGAGCGATCTACTCAAATTTGTTGAACAAAACGAATTACGTTTTTAAACAGGCTAACCTATAGACCGGAAAGCATATTAAAAAAAAAAACGTTATATGTAAGCTAACGAAAACGGAGCCGTCGAGTAACCAAAACAAATGGGTTAAAAAAATTCGTAGGCGGTATTTATCAAGTTTAACTCTAGAATTAAAGGATATAAAACGAGAAAGAACGTTTCACAACCTTTAAAAAGCTTTAATAACTATCTCAAAAATTGTTGCTCTGAAACAAACAACTGCTGAGAGATCTAGTCAAATTTGTTGAACGAAACGATTTACGTATTTTAAGCACGCTAACCTTTAGCCCAGTAAGCAAATTAAAAAAAACGCAATATGTAAGCTAACGAGGATGGAGCCGTCTGTGAGGACCAAATATAATCCATTAATTTGGCCCACACAAAACCACCACCCCATAACACAGGAGCAGTACTACAGACAACACGAGACTCAAACAAGTCTCTGAAACATCATAAAAACACGACTAGCAACATTGCCAACACAACACGGGACACAAACAAGTGTCAGAAACATAACTAGTGCAACAAGTTGCCGCAACACGCCACACCAACACCGTAACCATGGCAGCACAACGAACAATGCTAGCAACATCAAGAGCATTGGCTATAAAAAGGGCAACACGAGAAGACAGGAGTCAGTCAGCACGCGGTTGTGGTTGCGACCGGAGCTACTATTGGAGCGCTCTGGAAGGCATATCGGTTTTGACCATTGCAAGCCAGTCCGTTTCATAGGAGAAAGTCGTGGACTGAATATTGTGGTTAAGCAGGTTTTGACCGCTCTACAACGCTTTAGATCACGCTTGCTCCCTCGCAAGCAAACGCCCTCCACAGCATCGTGATCCCGCGCTCAGCCAAACGTCGTCCGCGGCAGAAGTACGTCGGCAACCGCAGTAGGGGTGAGTCGAGGTGAAACGCAACAACGTGACTGTACCAAGGCTAACGGATCTCACCTAACGGGGCGCAAAGTTGCGACTGTCACCTGAGCAGCAATTGAAGGGCATCTGAAAGGCGTATCGGTTTTGACCATCGCAAGACAGTTCCCGTCATAGGAGAGAGCCGTGGGTTGAGGATTGTGGGTAAGCTGGTTTTGACCGCTCTACAACGCCTTAAACTACGCTCGCTCCCCGCTAAGCGAAGACCCACAACGTCACGAGCCCGCGCGCCATCGCCATAAGCCTCGGCGGCAGAGTCACGCATACACACGACGCCAGCAGAGTTACGCATACACACGGCGTTGGCCACAGCAGAGTCACTCTTACATACGACGTTGGCCGCAGCAGAGCTACGCAAATATACGACGTTGGCCACAGCAGAGTCACGCATACACACGACGTTGGCAGCAGAGCCACCCATAAATACGACGCTGGCAGGACCACGAATACGCACGACGTTGGCAGCAGCAGAACTACGCGTACATACGACGTTGGCCGCAGCAGAGATACGCAGGCATACGACGCTGGCCGCAGGAGGCTTAGCACTGCCACTAACCATAATAGGAACACGCCGGCGCAAGGCGTCACCGAGACACATTCACACATACCTAGACGGCGACCAGTACGGCGCCCTAACAGAACGTTCCTAACGGGACACGAGGGGCCGCAAGCCCATCACGAATTATAAAGCAAGCAATGAAATTAGGTGAATTATAGATACACATTTTATACATTTTATATTATAGTTTAGGGAATTTACCAATAAAGTGAATTTATATGAAAACGATTTGCAAGGCGCCCCGAAATACAAATTCATTGTAAACGAACCTTGGACACGGCGAGTATACCCCAGCAGTTACTGAAGAAGCACCGGGGCAAGGAAAAGCTTCGTTACAATTGGCGCCCGAGCAGGGACCCTGCAAATCGTACAACGTCAGAAGGAACATTCCTGACTAGAAACCTAACAGAAAAATGGCCGAACAGATTGACACCACGTGGCTAGACAATATTTCAAAGGATCGGCTGATATCCATTACACAGGAGCTGGGCATTTAGCAGACAGGCACCACCCGAGAAATCAGAAAGCGCATAGCAGCCGTGGATTCAAAAGCAAGTGTTGACTCGGAAATACACACAAAATTTTTATCCTTAGAAGCCGCGTATAGGAAGGAAAATACAGCAAACACGAGTGAGGAAAATGAGTATAAGACACCGATCCCGCCGAACGGAGGCGGAGCCATGAATATCGCCGATAGACCAGCTGAGCACAACCAGTTTGCGTTCCCTCCCAGGAACACAGTACCCCCACAACAGTGCGCATCATCCGGAGTAGCGGTACCACCCAACGGTGCATCTCAGGCACCGACCGTTATATTCGCACCCATCATCGACCAGGTAAGAAAGTGGTCAGTGAAATATGAAGGTGGACGGGACCCTCTAGCTTTCGTCGAACGGCTGGAAGAACTAGCCGATGTCTATACGCTAAACGTAAACTTGCTCCCAAAAACGATGCCCGAATTGCTAGGTGGCACCGCTCTTCAATGGTACCGCAATAACAACGTACACTGGAGCAACTGGACGACCTTCAAGCGCGACTTTTTAAGCTTCTTTCTACCAGCCAGGTACTTCGAGCGCCTCGAAGACGAAATGCGGCAACGAATGCAGCACGCCCGCGAAAGATATAAAGATTATGTCCTAGGGATAAAAAGCTTGATGAGACACGCCGGATACAGCAACGAGCAACGCCTGGAAAGAATTTTCCGAAATAGCCACCCCGATTATTTACTCTACATTCGCCGAAGAGATTTCAACGCCCTAGGAGAACTCATCTCTCTCGCCGAGGAATATGAAGGTATCCACGAAGGTTACCGACGGACATCAGATGGATCACGTCGCGAAATAGCGAGACACGTCGTTGGTGACAAAACTATAGCTTCATCACCGCAGTCGCAACGATCATCCCACCAGCAGCCACCGAGGTTACAGCGCCACTCACCACCAGAAACTCGGGTTTTCGATCCGAGCAGGGTATGTAGAAGGTGTGGCCAAGAAGGACACTATGCAAGGAGATGTCGTAACCCACGGAAAATTTTTTGTTGGGAGTGCGGTCGAAACGATATACGCACGATTGAATGCTGCCGTCGACGTCAGGGAAACGACGGAGGGCTTCACCAAGGACAAGGCGCGGTGAGCCCACTGAACCCAGCGCCGAATCAGCGGTAGTCATGTACCAGGAACACGGTCGCCTATATGCCCCAGCTCAGATTGGAGCAGTATCATCGGAGGTAGTTATCGATACAGGGGCCTCAAGAAGCTTCGTTTCAGCCACCCTTGCGAATCACGTGGTGAGTTCTGGAAGCGGGGAGAGGGTAAGAGTGGCCATCGAAATAACAATGGCTAACGGAGTCAGCACACGATTTTCGATGCCGTAAGGACAGAGGTACGCCTCGGAGATTCGTCATTGCACACAGTCCTACATGTGATGCCCGGGGCAATCGACGACATTATACTTGGCCTAGATACGTTGGGGAGCCTAGGAGCAGCCATATCATGTGGAGGAGGACACCTCGTGCTAACCAGACCCCTTGCTCAGCACAAACCGCCTCCTGGAGCCACGGCGGAGACCATTCAGAGTATAACACCACCGAGTGCGAAGAACGGCAAGTACGACGTCAGGAACGGAATTAACGGCGACACAACCAGCAATGAACATAGTGGTATAGAAGGCAAGGGGATTGCATACGACAATTTCTGGCAGTAGAACTCAAAAAGTTCGAGGCCATGAGCGGAGTGACGACGGTAGCCGAACACAAGATCATCCTGACTGACGACCGTCCCATCAAGCAACGGTATTTCCCGCGCAATCCAGCGATGCAGAGCATAATTAACAACGAGATCGACGAGCTCCTCCTGCAGCCGACATAGCGCCCCGATCGTGTTAGCTAAGAAAAAGAACGGTAAGTGGAGGCTTTGCGTGGACTACCGGCAGCTCAATGCCAAGTCAGTTCCCGACGCATACCCGCTGCCAAGGATACAGCACATCTTGGACAAACTACGACAAGCGAAATATATAAGTAGCCTCGACCTGAAGAACGGCTACTGGCAAATACCGCTGGAATCAAACAGTCGCCCCTACACGGCTTTCACGGTACCCGGACGCGGCCTGTTCCAGTGGCGTGTCATGCCCTTTGGTTTGCACTCGGCACCCGCAACGTTCCAGAGGGCGCTCGACCAGGTCATTGGGCCAGAAATGGACCCCCATGCTTTTGCGTACCTGGATGATATTATCGTCATAGGCGCAACTTTAGAGGAACACATCCGAAATTTAAGAGATGTGATGTTACGACTACAGCGCGCCAACCTCAGGATCAATCCAGAGAAGTGTGATTTCTTTAGGAAAGGACTGAAGTACCTGGGCCACGTGGTCAGCGATAAAGGGATCCACACGGACCCAGAAAAGGTTGCCACTATTCAGGAACTGAAGCCACCGACCAGCGCGAAAGAAGTACGCCAATACCTAGGAATAGCCTCGTGGTACCGCCGTTTCGTGCCCGATTTCGCCACTATAAGCCGCTCACCGCCCTGTTAAAGAAAGGCAAGCATTGGAGATGGGGAACCGAGCAGCAAGAAGCCTTCGACATCATCAAACGGAAACTCACTGAAGCACCCATACTTGCATGCCCGGATTTCACGAAAACGTTCACCCTGCAGACGGACGCGAGTAACTACGGCCTGGGGGCAGTGCTGACACAGGAGTTAGAAGAGGGCGAGCGAGTGATCGCTTACGCCAGCCGGAAGCTCAACCAGGCAGAGGCCAACTATTCACCCACCGAAAAGGAGTGTCTGGCCATCGTTTGGGGAATCCGTAAGATGAGGCCATACTTGGAAGGCTACAAATTTAAAGTAATAACTGACCACATGTCACTAAGGTGGCTAAATTCCATTGAGAGCCCTTCTGGCCGCATAGCGCGATGGGCCTTAGAACTACAGCAGCACACCTTCGACATTGAGTATCGTAAGGGAAAGCTCCACCTGGTGGCGGACGCTCTATCTCGACAGCCGCTGGAAGCATTACGATTTACCACGACGACGGAACCACAATGCAAGTAGTGGCACAAGCGGGTCAGCGAGGTACGCACCAACCCGGAGAAATACGCCGACTATACGATACAGGATGGACACTTATACCGCCATATTCCCTGCCGGTCACACGACGAAGAGGCGGTACCATGGAAATTGTGTGTGCCCACACCACTCAGACAGCGAGTGTTACAGGAAAATCATGACATACCAAGAGCGGGACACATGGGTATCCGCCGGACAGTAGCACGAGTCGCCAACCGATATTATTGGCCCGGTATGTTCCGTGACATCAGCCCGTATGTACGTCAATGCGAATCCTGCCAGAAATACAAGGAAACACAACAAAAGCCAGCCGGAAAAATGCTCTCACAGGTAGCCCAGGAACAATTTGCCAAGGTCTGCGTCGACTTCGTTGGACCCCTACCACGGTTTACCCACGGAAACACCATGTTACTGGTATTTTTCGACCGATTCAGCAAGTGGGTGGAATTGATCCCCATGAGGCGTGCTACCGCAGACGGCCTTCGCCGAGCTTTCAGGGAACGGATACTCGCAAGGTTTGGCGTCCCCAAAGTACTCATATCCGACAACGGCGCACAGTTCTGTAGCACGCTCTGGCAGCGCTACCTTAAGGAAGTTGGCGTACGTCAACAATACACCGCACCCTATACTCCCCAAGAAGACCCAACAGAACGAGCAAACAGGACCATCAAACGGATCATAGCGCAGCTCACCAACGCAAGGACGAGAGCCACGACTGCCAGGAGCCCTATTCGATGAAGTCAACGTTGGGACGGGTGCAGCTCTCGCTACGGCCGAGGAGAAGTCCAACAGAATGCAGGAGGCCTTCAGAATAGTGAGGCAGAATATGGAGCGGGCAGCAGTAGATCAAGCACGTCATTACAACCTACGGCGGAGAAAATGGACCCCCGTAGTCGGCGAGTTGGTCCTTTCCAAGGAGCACCACTTGTCAAAGGCTGCGGAGGGATTTGCAGCGAAATTGGCACCCAAGTATGATGGCCCTTACCAAATCCTGGGGTATGTCTCCCCAGTAATTGTCAAACTAAGGAAAATCGATAGCGGGAAGGAGAAGACGGCAAGCATTGCCGAACTAAAGGCATACCATTCATCGGAGACCGGAGAGGCCACGAAACCAGGAAATAATAAACACAATCGAAATTATAATAAATTCAGGGGAAAACAAACATATATTAATTAATGGCAAGGATGGGAGAATAAGCAAGCACCGGTCATTCTATCGCAAACCACCGAGGTGACAACACGTTCTTTTGCTACGAATTTCTTGACAAACCAACAATCTACAATGGAGGGTTATAACGCAAAATTATCCAACAGCGCCAAGCGTATGCGCAGCGCTACGAGGAGGAGGAAGCAAAACGCCCTAGGGTCGTGCTGCTGGAAGGAGCTACTGGCGCCGACGTCAGCAACGCGCCTGGACCTACACACGCAAACTCGTACGCTGACGTCGCACGCAACATCACACCACTGAAAACTACGGGCGGCGACGTCAACAACATGCGTGCAACTACTCGCGCAAATACGTACGTTGACGTCGCACGCACCATTACACCAACAAATGCTGCGAACACGACGCCAACGGCACGCGTACTACGGAACAAGACCGAGCAGCGATCGCTGCCTACGCCAGCGCCGCCGGTATGCAGGCACACGCAGACGCCCGAACGCCACCGCCGACAATATGCGCCCCGCAGCACGCGCAACCGCTCAGGACGCCGACAGTGATCCCAAGGCAGCCGTATATGCCATTCGTATAGCTGCGGCAAACGCAGCCACCATCGTCACGGCGAACACAGCTATCGCCGGATCCATAGCCAGACGCGCAATTGCTTCGTTTGCGAACGCCACACTCGCAGCAGTACGGGAGGTTGCCTCGGTCGAGGCCGACATGCCAACAACTGGACCACCGACAACAACCAACATCCTGGGAAGGGTACGGGTAGACCAGGCCGCCACAATTGGCAAGGGCAATGCCAAGCGGCCACATAGCCCAATAAAACAGGCCGACACGATCGAGCTATCATCGGACGATGAGCAATTAGCGCAGGAGAAGGAAGGGCCGGAGATAAGTTTCCCACCGGGACCACGAGGTATCGCACTCTACGCGCCCGATCTCCGTTCCCTCGAGGGAAGCCGCTGGCTCACCGACACGGTCATCGACGCGTGGGCGAAGGAACTGGATATCATGTACGGGCAACAGGGTACAACATTAAGCCCATTCGTAATTTGGCAACTCACCCAGAAGGATAACGAGGATGAAAATCATCGGCGCATACACCGATGACTGAGGAATACGGACCTGTTTGGTAAGCGCATCATACTGGCACCCCACAATGTACCGAACCATTGGTACTTACTGGCGCTAGCGAATCGGGAAATGACCCACCACGTGGCTGATGTGGAGTGCTGGCAAGAGCGCTACATATGGATAGCCGATTCCAGGGTCAGGGGCAAGGTCACATACGCGACTGAGGCGTGGCTGAAGTTTCTGCAGTGGGAGTACCAGCAGAGATACGGGAGTTCGGACTTCATGACCCAGGAGTTACAGTTAGCCGTGCCGCTGCAGAGTAATGACAACGACTGTGGCATATACTTGCTGGAAATCATCGACAGAGTCCTACGCTATACAGGACGGCGAGATGGGGGACCTGGGGCCCCTATTACTCAATCAAAAGGGATCGGTTAGTTTGGTTACAGCAATGATCCCGGTTGGTTAGTTTCAGTTTAGCAATGCTCCAGCTACGTGCTTTATTTTATGGGCCCCTATTACTCAAGCAAAAGTGATCGCTTAGTTTGGTTTCAGCAATGATCCCGGTTGGTTAGTTTCAGTTTAGCAATGATCCAGGCTTTATTTTATGCGCCCCAATTGCTCAAGCAAAATGGCTCGGTTAGTTTGGTTTCAGCAATGATACCGGTTGGTTTGTTTGGCTTTAGCAATGAGCCCGGTCGGTAAGTTTCAGTGTAGCAATGTTCCCAGCTATGTGCTTAATTTTATGGGCGCCTATTACTCAAGCAAAAGGCTCGGTTAGTTTGGTTGCAGCAATGAGCCCGGTTGGTTATTTTCAGTTTAGCAATGTTCCTAGCTACGTGCTTTATTTTATGGGCCCCTACTTCTCAAGCAAAAGGGATCGGTTAGTTTGGTTTCAGCAATGATCCCGGTTGGTTTGTTTCAGTTTAGCAATGATCTGGGCTTTATTTTATGCGCCTCAATTGCTCAAGCAAAATGGCTCGGTTAGTTTGGTTTCAGCTATGATACCAGTTGGTTAGTTTGGCTTTAGCAATGAGCCTGGTCGGTCAGTTTCAGTGTAGCAATATTCCCAGCTACTTGCTTTATTTTATGCTTGCCTCTTACTCAAGCAAAATGGCTCGGTTAGTTTGGTTTCAGCAATAATCCCGGTTGGTAAGTTTTGATTTGGCTATGAGCCCGGTCGGTCAATTTCAGTGAAGCAATATTCCCAGCTACGTGCTTTATTTTATGGGAGCCTATTACTCAAGCAAAAGGGGTCGGTTAATTTCGTTTTAGCAATGATCCCGGTCGTTCAGTTTCAGTTTGGCGATGTTTCCAGCTACGTGCTTTATTTTATGGGCGCCTATTGCTCAAGCAAAATGGATTGGTTAGTTTGGTTTCAGCGATGATCCCGGTTGGTTAGTTTGGCTTTAGCAATGAGCCCGGTCGTTCGATTTCAGTGTAGCAATGTTCCCAGCTACGTGCTTTATTTTATGGGAGCCTATTACTCAAGCAAAAGGGCTCGGTTAATTTCGTTTTAGCAATGATCCCGGTCGTTCAGTTTCAGTTTGGCGATGTTTCCAGCTACGTGCTTTATTTTATGGGCGCCTATTGCTCAAGCAAAATGGATTGGTTAGTTTGGTTTCAGCGATGATCCCGGTTGGTTAGTTTGGCTTTAGCAATGAGCCCGGTCGTTCGATTTCAGTGTAGTAATGTTCCCACCTACGTTATTTTATGGGCGCCTATTGCCCAAGCGAAAGGAATCGGTTAGTTTGGATTCAGCAATGTTCCCGGTTGGTTAGTTTGGCGTTAGAAATGGGCCCGGTCGTTCAGTTTCAGTGTAGCAATGTTCCAGATACGTGCTTTATTTTATGGGCGCCTATTTCTCAAGCAAAAGGGGTCGGTTAATTTCGTTTTAGCAATGATCCCGGTCGTTCAGTTTCAGTTTGGCGATGTTTCCAGCTACGTGCTTTATTTTATGGGCGCCTATTGCTCAAGCAAAATGGATTGGTTAGTTTGGTTTCAGCGATGATCCCGGTTGGTTAGTTTGGCTTTAGCAATGAGCCCGGTCGTTCGATTTCAGTGTAGCAATGTTCCCAGCTACGTGCTTTATTTTATGGGAGCCTATTACTCAAGCAAAAGGGCTCGGTTAATTTCGTTTTAGCAATGATCCCGGTCGTTCAGTTTCAGTTTGGCGATGTTTCCAGCTACGTGCTTTATTTTATGGGCGCCTATTGCTCAAGCAAAATGGATTGGTTAGTTTGGTTTCAGCGATGATCCCGGTTGGTTAGTTTGGCTTTAGCAATGAGCCCGGTCGTTCGATTTCAGTGTAGTAATGTTCCCACCTACGTGCTTTATTTTATGGGCGCTTATTGCTCAAGGAAAATGGCTCGGTTAGTTTGGTTTCAGCGATGATCCCGGATGGTTAGTTTGGCATTAACAATGAGCCCGGTCGGTCAGTTTCAGTTTAGCTATGTTCCCAGCTACGTGCTTTATTTTATGTGCGCTATTACACAAGCAAAATGGCTCGGTTAGTTTGGTTTCAGCAATGGTCCGGTCGTTCGATTTCAGTGTAGCAATGTTCCCAGCTACGTGCTTTATTTTATGGGCGCCTATTACTCAAGCAAAAGGGCTCGGTTAATTTCGTTTTAGCAATGATCCCGGTCGTTCAGTTTCAGTTTGGCAATGTTCCCACCTACGTGCTTTATTTTATGGGCGCCAATTTCTCAAGCAAAATGGCTCGGTTAGTTTGGTTTCAGCGATGATCCTGGTTGGTTAGTTTGGCATTAGCAATGAGCCCGGTCGGACAGTTTCAGTTTAGCTATGTTCACAGCTACGTTCTTTATTTTATGTGCGCATATTACACAAGCAAAATGGCTCGGTTAGTTTGGTTTCAGCAATGGTACCGGTTGGTTAGTTTGTCTTTAGCAAAGAGGCCGGTCGGTTAGTTTCAGTGTAGCAATGTTACCTGATACGTGCTTTATTTTTTTGGCACCTATTACTCAAGCCAAAGGGCTCGGTAATTTCGTTTTAGCAATGATCCCGGTCGTTCAGTTTGAGTTTGGCAATGTTCCCAGCTACGTGCTTTATTTTATGAGCGCCTATTACTAAAGCAAAAGGGATCAGTTAGTTTGGTTTCAGCAATGATACCGGTTGGTTAGTTTGGCTTTAGCAATGAATCCGGTCGATAATTTTCAGTGCAGCAATGTTCCCAGCTACCTGCTTTATTTTATGGGCGCCTATTCCTCAAGCCAAAGGGCTCGGTTAATTTCATTTTAGCAATGATCCCGGTCGTTCAGTTTCAGTTTCAGTTTGGCAATGTTCCCAGCTACGTGCTTTATTTTATGGGCACGTATTACTCAAGCAAAAGGGATCGGTTAGTTTGGTTTCAGCAATGGTACCGGTTGGTTAATTTGGCTTTAGCAATGAATTCGGTCGATCATTTTCAGTGCAGTAGTGTTCCCAGCTACCTGCTTTATTTTATGGGCGCCTATTCCTCAAGCCAAAGGGTTCGGTTGATTTCGTTTTAGCAATGATCCCGATCGTTCAGTTTCAGTGTAGTAATGTTCGCTGCTACGTGCTTTATTTTATGGGCGCCTATTTATCAAGCAAAATGGCTCGGTTATTTTAGTTTCAGCGATGATCCCGGTTGGTTAGTTTGGCTTTAGCATTGAGCCCGGTCGGTCATTTTCAGTTTAGCTATGTTCCCAAATACTTGCTTTATTTTATGTGCACCTATTATACAAGCACAATGGTTCGGTTAATTTGGTTTCCGGAATGGTACCGGTTGGTTAGTTTGTCTTTAGCAATGAGCCCGGTCGATCATTTTCAGTGCAGCAATGTTCCCATCTACCTGCTTTATTTTATGGGCGCCTATTCCTCAAGCGAAAGAGGTCGGTTATTTTCGTTTTACAATGATGCCGGTCGGTCAGTTTCAATGTAGAAATGTTCCCAGCTACGTGCTTTATTTTATGGGCGCCTATTACTCAAGCAAAAGGGCTCGGTTAGTTTGGTTTCAGCTATGATCCCGGTTTGTTAGTCTTTAGCAATGAGGCCGGTCGGTCAGTTTCAGTGTAGTAATGTTCGCTGCTACGTGCTTTATTTTATGGGCGCCTATTGCTCAAGCAAAATGGCTCGGTTAGTTTGGTTTCAGCGATGATCCCGGTTGGTTAGTTTGGCTTTAGCAGTGAGCCCGGTCGGTCATTTCAGTTTAGCTATGTTCCCAAATACTTGCTTTATTTTATGTGCGCCTATTACACAAGCACAATGGCTCGGTTAATTTGGTTTCAGCAATGATACCGGTTGGTTAGTTTGGCTTTAGCAATGAGCCCGGTCGGTCAGTTTCAGTGTAGCAATGTTCCCAGCTACGTGCTTTATTTTATGGGCGCCTATTACTCAAGCAAAATGGCAAGTTAGTTTGGTTTCAGCAGTGATCCCTGTTGGTTATTTGGCTTTAGCAATGAGCCCGGTCGATCATTTTCAGTGCAGCAATATTCCCAGCTACCTGCTTTATTTTATGGGCGCCTATTCCTCAAGCAAAAGGGGTCGATTAGTTTCGTTTTAGCAATGATGCCGGTCGGTCAGTTTCAATGTAGCAATGTTCCCAGCTACGTGCTTTATTTTATAGGCGCTAATTACTCAAGCAAAAGGGTTTGGTTAGTTTGGTTTCAGCAGTGACCCCGTTTGCTTAGTTTGGCTTTAGCAATGAGCCCGGTCGGTCATTTTCAGTGTAGCAATGTTCCCAGCTACGTGCTTTATTTTATGGGCGCCTATTAATCAAGCAAAAGGGCTCGGTTAGTTTGGTTTCAGCTGTGACCCCGTTTGGTTAGTTTGGCTTTAGCAATACGCCTGTTCGGTCATTTTCAATGTAGCAAATTTTCGAGCTACGTGCTTTATTTTATGGGCGCTTATTACTCAAGCAAAAGGGCACGGTTAGTTTGGTTTCAGCAGTGATCCCAGTTGGTTAATTTGGCTTTAGCAATGAGCCCGGTCGATCATTTTCAGTGCAGCAATGTTCCCAGCTACCTGCTTTATTTTATGGGCGCCTATTCCTAAAGCGAAAGGGGTCGGTTAGTTTCGTTTTAGCAATGACCCCGGTCGTTCAGTTTCAGTGTAGCAATGTTCCCAGCTACGTGCTTTATTTTATGGGCGCCTATTGCTCAAGCAAAATGGCTCGGTTAGTTTGGTTTCAGCGATGATCCCGGTTGGTTAGTTTGGCTTTAGCCATGAGCCCGGTCGGTCGTTTTCAGTTTAGCTATGTTCCCAAATACTTGCTTTATTTTATGTGCGCCTATTACACAAGCACAATGGCTCGGTTAATTTGGTTTCCGCAATGGTACCGGTTGGTTAGTTTGTCTTTAGCAATGAGGCCGGTCGGTCGGTTTCAGTGTAGCAATGTTACCTTATACGTGCTTTATTTTTTGGGAACCTATTACTCAAGCAAAAGGGCTCGGTTAGTTTGGTTTCAGCTATGATCCCGGTCTGTTAGTCTTTAGCAATGATCCCGGTCGTTCAGTTTCAGTTTGGCAATGTTCCCAGCTACGTGCTTTATTTTACGGGCGCCTATTACTCAAGCAAAACGGATCGGCTAGTTTGGTTTCAGCAATGATACCGGTTGGTTAGTTTGGCTTTAGCAATGAGCCCGGTCGGTCAGTTTCAGTGTAGCAATGTTCCCAGCTACGTGCTTAATTTTATGGGCCCCTATTACTCAAGCAAAAGGGGTCGGTTAGTTTCGTTTTAGCAATGATCCCGGTCGTTCAGTTTCAGTTTGGCAATGTTCCCAGCTACGTGCTTTATTTTATGAGCGCCTATTACTGAAGCAAAAGGGATCGGATAGTTTGGTTTCAGCAATGATACCGGTTGGTTAGTTTGGCTTTAGCAATGAGCCCGGTCGGTCAGTTTCAGTGTAGCAATGTTCCCAGCTACGTGCTTTATTTTATGGGCGCCTATTACTCAAGCAAAATGGCAAGTTAGTTTGGTTTCAGCAGTGATCCCTGTTGGTTATTTGGCTTTAGCAATGAGCCCGGTCGATCATTTTCAGTGCAGCAATATTCACAGCTACCTGCTTTATTTTATGGGCGCCTATTCCTCAAGCAAAAGGGGTCGGTTAGTTTCGTTTTAGCAATGATGCCGGTCGGTCAGTTTCAATGTAGCAATGTTCCCAGCTACGTGCATTATTTTATAGGCGCTAATTACTCAAGCAAAAGGTTTTGGTTAGTTTGGTTTCAGCAGTGACCCCGTTTGCTTAGTTTGGCTTTAGCAATGAGCCCGGTCGGTCATTTTCAGTGTAGCAATGTTCCCAGCTACGTGCTTTATTTTATGGGCGCCTATTAATCAAGCAAAAGGGCTCGGTTAGTTTGGTTTCAGCTGTGACCCCGTTTGGTTAGTTTGGCTTTAGCAATACGCCTGGTCGGTCATTTTCAATGTAGCAAATTTTCGAGCTACGTGCTTTATTTTATGGGCGCTTATTACTCAAGCAAAAGGGCACGGTTAGTTTGGTTTCAGCAGTGATCCCGGTTGGTTAATTTGGCTTTAGCAATGAGCCCGGTCGATCATTTTCAGTGCAGCAATGTTCGCAGCTACCTGCTTTATTTTATGGGCGCCTATTCCTCAAGCGAAAGGGGTCGGTTAGTTTGTCTTTAGCAATGAGGCCGGTCGACCGGTTTCAGTGTAGCAATGTTCCCAGCTACGTGCTTTATTTTATGGGCGCCTATTGCTCAAGCAAAATGGCTCGGTTAGTTTGGTTTCAGCGATGATCCCGCTTGGTTAGTTTGGCTTTAGCCATGAGCCCGGTCGGTCATTTTCAGTGTAGCAATGTTCCCAGCTACGTGCTTTATTTTATGGGCGCCTATTAATCAAGCAAAAGGGCTCGGTTAGTTTGGTTTCAGCTGTGACCCCGTTTGGTTAGTTTGGCTTTAGCAATACGCCTGGTCGGTCATTTTCAATGTAGCAAATTTTCGAGCTACGTGCTTTATTTTATGTGCGCCTATTACACAAGCACAATGGCTCGGTTAATTTGGTTTCCGCAATGGTACCGGTTGGTTAGTTTGGCTTTAGCAATGAGCCCGGTCGGTCAGTTTCAGTGTAGCAATGTTCCCAGCTATGTGTCTAATTTTATGGGCGCCTATTACTCAAGCAAAATGCTCGGTTAGTTTGGTTTCAGCAATGATCCCGGTTGGTTTGTTTCAGTTTAGCTATGTTCCCAGCTACGTGCTTTATTTTATCGGCCCCTATTACTCAAGCAAAAGGAATCGGTTAGTTTCGTTTTAGCAATGATCCCGGTCGTTCAGTTTCAGTTTGGCAATGTTCCCGGCTACGTGCTTTATGTTATGGGCGCGTATTACTCAAGCAAAAGGGATCGGTTAGTTTGGTTTCAGCAATGGTACCGGTTGGTTAGTTTGGCTTTAGCAATGAGCCCGGTCCGTCAGTTTCAGTGTAGCAATGTTCCAAGCTACGTGCTTTGTTTTATGGGCGCCTATTACTCAAGCAAAAGGGCACGGTTAATTTGGCTTCAGCATTGATCCCGGTTGGTTAATTTGGCTTTAGCTATGAGCCCCGTCGATCATTTTCAGTGCGGCAATGTTCCAATCTACCTGCCTTATTTTATGGGCGCCTATTCCTCAAGCCAAGGGCTCGGTTAATTTCGTTTTAGCAATGATCCCGGTCGTTCAGTTTCAGTTTGGCAATGTTCCCAGCTACGTGCTTTATTTCACGGGCGCCTATTACTCAAGCAAAAGGGATCGGTTTGTTTGGTTTCAGCAATGATCCCGGTTGGTTAGTTTCAGTTTAGCAATGATCCGGGCTTTATTTTATGCGCCCCAATTGCTGAAGCAAAATGGCTCGGTTAGTTTGGTTTCAGCAATGATACCGGCTTTAGCACTGAGCCCGGTCGATCAGTTTCAGTGTAGCAATGTTCTCTGCTACGAGCTTTATTTTATGGGCACCTATAACTCAAGCCAAAGGGCTCGGTTAATTTCCCTTTAGCGATGATCCCGGTCGGTCAGTTTCAGTCTAGCAATGTTCCCAGCTATGTGTCTAATTTTATGGGTGCCTATTACTCAAGCAAAAAGCTCGGTTAGTTTGGTTTCAGCAATGATTGCGGTTGGTTAGTTTCAGTTTAGCAATGTTCCCAGCTACGTGCTTTATTTTATGGGCTCCTATTACTCAAGCAAAAGGGATCGGTTTGTTTGGTTTCAGCAATGATCCCGGTTGGTTAGTTTCAGTTTAGCAATGATCCGGGCTTTATTTTATGCGCCCCAATTGCTGAAGCAAAATGGCTCGGTTAGTTTGGTTTCAGCAATGATACCGGCTTTAGCAATGAGCCCGGTCGATCAGTTTCAGTGTAGCAATGTTCTATGCTACGAGCTTTATTTTATGGGCACCTATTACTCAAGCCAAAGGGCTCGGTTAATTTCGTTTTAGCGATGATCCCGGTCGGTCAGCTTCAGTCTAGCAATGTTCCCAGCTATGTGTCTAATTTTATGGGCGCTTATTACTCAAGCAAAAGGCTCGGTTAGTTTGGTTTCAGCAATGATCGCGTATGGTTAGTTTCAGTTTAGCAATGTTCCCAGCTACGTGCTTTATTTTATGGGCCCCTATTACTCAAGCAAAAGGGATCGGTTAGTTTGGTTTTAGCAATGAGCCCGATCGGTCAGTTTCAGTGTAGCAATGTTCCCAGCTACGTGCTTTATCTTATGGGCGCCCATTACTTAGGCAAAAGGGATCGGTTAGTTTGGTTTCAGCAATGATACTGGTTGGTTAGTTCGGCTTTAGCAATGAGCCCGGTCGGTAAGTTTTAGTGTAGCAATGTTCCCTGCTACGAGCTTTATTTTATGGGCACCTATTACTCAAGCCAAATGGCTCGGTTAATTTCGTTTTAGCAATGATCCCGGTCGTTCAGTTTCAGTTTGGTAATGTTCCCAGCTACGTGCTTTATTTTATGGGCGTCTATTACTCAAGCAAAAGTTATCGGTTAGTTTGGTTTCAGCAATGATCCCGGTTGGTTAGTTTCAGTTTAGCAATGTTCCCAGCTACGTGCTTTATTTTATGGGCCCCTATTACTCAAGCAAAAGGGATCGGTTAATTTAGGTTTCAGCAATGATCCCGGTTGGTTAGTTTCAGTTTAGCAATGATCCGGGCTTTATTTTATGCGCCCCAATTGCTGAAGCAAAATGGCTCGGTTAGTTTGGTTTCAGCAATGATACCGGCTTTAGCAATGAGCCCGGTCGATCAGTTTCAGTGTAGCAATGTTATCTGCTACGTGCTTTATTTTATGGGCACCTATTACTCAAGCCAAAGGGCTCGGTTAATTTCGTTTTAGCAATGATCCCGGTCGGTCAGTTTCAGTTTGGCAATGTTCCCAGCTACGTGCTTTATTTTACGGGCGCCTATTACTCAAGCAAAAGGGATCGGCTAGTTTGGTTTCAGCAATGATACCGGTTGGTTAGTTTGGCTTTAGCAATGAGCCCGGTCGGTCAGTTTCAGTGTAGTAATGTTCCCAGCTATGTGTCTAATTTTATGGGCGCCTATTACTCAAGCAAAATGCTCGGTTAGTTTGGTTTCAGCAATGATCCCGGTTGGTTAGTTCAGTTTAGCAATGTTCCCAGCTACGTGCTTTATTTTACGGGCGCCTATTACTCAAGCAAAAGGGATCGGCTAGTTTGGTTTCAGCAATGATACCGGTTGGTTAGTTTGGCATTAGCAATGAGCCCGGTCGGTCAGTTTCAGTGTAGCAATGTTCCCAGGTACGTGCTTTATTTATGGGCGCCTATTACTCAAGCAAAAGAGATCGCTTAGTTTAGTTTCAGCAATGATACCTGTTGGTTAGTTTGGCTTTAGCAACGAGCCCGATCGGTCAGTTTCAGTGTAGCAATGTTCCCAGTTATATGCTTAATTTTATGGGCGCCTATTACTCAAGCAAAATGCTCGGTTAGTTTGGTTTCAGCAATGATCCCGGTTGGTTAGTTTCAGTTTAGCAATGTTCCCAGCTACGTGCTTTATTTTATTGGCGCATATTACTCAAGCAAAAGGCTCGGTTAGTTTGGTTTCAGCAATGATCACGGTTGGTTAGTTTCAGTTTATGATCCGGGCTTTATTTCATGCGCCCAAATTGTTCAAGCAAAATGGATCGGTTAGTTTGGTTTCAGCAATGATACCGGTTGGTTAGTTTGGCTTTAGCAATGAGCCCGGTCGGTCAGTTTCAGTGTAGTAATGTCCCTGCTACGTGCTTTATTTTATGGGCACCTGTTACTCAAGCGAAAGGGCGCGGTTAGTTTCGTTTTAGCAATGACCCCGGTCGGTCAGTTTTGGTGTGGCAATGTTCCCAGCTATTTGCTTTATTTTATGGGCACCTATTACTCAAGCCAAAGGGATCGGTTAATTTCGTTTTAGCAATGATCCCGGTCGTTCAGTTTCAGTTTGGCAATGTTCCCAGCTACGTGCTTTATTTTACGGGTGCCTATTACTCAAGCAAAAGGGATCGGCTAGTTTGGTTTCAGCAATGATACCGGTTGGTTACTTTGGCTTTAGCAATGAGCCCGATCGGTCAGTTTCAGTGTAGTAATGTTCCCAGCTATGTGCTTTATTTTATGGGCCCCTATTACTCAAGTAAAAGGGATCGGTTAGTTTGGTCTCAGCAGTGATCCCGGTTGGTTAGTTTCAGTTTAACAATGATCCGGGCTTTATTTCATGCGCCCCAATTGCTCAAGCAAAATGGGTCGGTTAGTTTGGTTTCAGCAATGATACCGATTGGTTGGTTTGGCATTAGCAATGAGCCCGGTCGGTCAGTTTCAGTGTAGCAATGTTCCCAGCTACGTGCTTTATTTTATGGGCGCCTATTAGTCAAGCAAAAGAGATCGCTTAGTTTAGTTTCAGCAATGATACCGGTTGGTTAGTTTGGCTTTAGCAATGAGCCCGGTCGGTCAGTTTCAGTGTAGCAATGTTCCCAGCTATATGCTTAATTTTATGGGCGCCTATTACTCAAGCAAAATGCTCAGTTAGTTTGGTTTCAGCAATGATCCCGGTTGGTTAGTTCAGTTTAGCAATGTTCCCAGCTACGTGCTTTATTTTATGGGCCCCTATTACTCAAGTAAAAGGGATCGCTTAGTTTGGTCTCAGTAGTGATCCCGGTTGGTTAGTTTCAGTTTAACAATGATCCGGGCTTTATTTCATGCGCCCGAATTGTTCAAGCAAAATGGATCGGTTAGTTTGGTTTCAGCAATGATACCGGTTGGTTAGTTTGGCTTTAGCAATGAGCCCGGTCGGTCAGTTTCAGTGTAGTAATGTCCCTGCTACGTGCTTTATTTTATGGGCACCTGTTACTCAAGCGAAAGGGCTCGGGTAGTTTCGTTTTAGCAATGACCCCGGTCGGTCAGTTTTGGTGTGGCAATGTTCCCAGCTATTTGCTTTATTTTATGGGCGCCTATTACTCAAGCAAAAGGGCTCCGTTTGATTGGTTTCAACAGTGATCCCGGTTGGTTAGTTTGGCTTTAGCAATGAGCCAGGTCGTTCAGTTTCAGTTTAGCAATGCCACCAGCTACTTGCTTAATTTTATGGGTGCCTATCCCTTCAATGTTTCCAGCTGCCTGCTTTATTTTATAGGCGCCTATTCCTCAAGCAAAACGGCTCGGTTAGTTTGGATTCATCAATGAAAGCTGCTGCCTTCACTACCCGTCAAGCCGTGTGTGTGTGTGTGTATTCGTCATTAACACATAACAACTGTGTTCTTATTAAGTGGGGGCTTGTGGGACCTCTACTTGACCCTGGATTGACTGAGTGCTACCTCAGCCTTCGACAAAACTCACCTCATAAATGGCGAAAGGGCTCGGTTAGTTTGTTTCAGCAATGACCGCGGTTGGTTAGTTTGGCTTTAGCAACTTCCCAGTTAAGTGCTTTATTTTATGGGCGCTTATTACTCAAGCAAAAGGGCTCGGTTAGTTTGGTTTCAGCAATGATCCCGGTTGGTAAGTTTTGATTTGGCAATGAGCCCGGTCGGTCAGTTTCAGTGTAGCAATGTTCCCACCTACGTTATTTAATGGGCGTCTACTGCTCAAGCGAAAGGTGTTTAGGCCACAGGCCTAAATATATCTCCCCTCCCTCGTAACATAATTTCCTTAGTTATTTTCCTCCGTTTACTGCCACCTACATATGCTTGTACTAATACACACAGGCATGTGTGAGTGGTTGTACGTATGTATCTTAGATTTTTACCGCTGTGAGCCCGCGGTACAGCAACTTTGTTGCCGGGAAACCCAACGAAGGAGCTGTATCGTGGGTTTATCGGCTCATGTGGAAAAGAGTCTCGTCCTCTTTTAATCCAGCAGCCAGCAAAGGAACACGTAATCGCCCGTTCACGTAAGTTCAACTTTTCAAAATTATTATGACATATATGTCATTTTCCACAACATTTGTTAAACCTTTTCTTAACACTTGTTGTATTTATATAAATAAAAGCACTTTGTGAATTCTTTTTATTAATACGAAATCCTTTTGGTGTTTTTATTTTCTTCCCCCTCTTTCGCCTTAACTATTATTTAACAAATTCGTGGGTGCGCGCCGTTGCCACCACGCATTTGTACATGGTCCTTCGAGCCGGATTAGTAGATTGACTTTTGTGGATTGTCGGTGTTGTTGATGTTGTTTGGAGGTTGGATGTCGCTCAAATCTGTTTGTGTATGCCAATTGCTGATGAATATATTATCACTATCGTAAATCTCTTCTTCCTCGATTTAATTGCCTAGGGAGTGGAGTGGACTGTAGTTCTTGGTGATTGGCTCTTCTTACCGGCGTGGTAAGGACCATGAACAAATGCGTGGTGGCAACGGCGCGCGTGAAAACAAAGTTCACCACAAACCAAAAAATAAATCTATAGGACTACTTCGGCGACATCTACCGACATAAAATAAATTATAAAATCCCCACAAAAATTTGATCACAAAACCTAATCACGCCCATGCAAGTGTGACTAGGAATATAACCTATGACCTGGTAAAATGACTAGTCAAATGACGTGGAGTGACGAGAGCGTTTTTGCAGGGATGTACTAGAGGCGCTAAAGCACCAGCCACATCGTATGGATGCGTGCTAAATCCGTTTTTTCTTCGTATTTACTTATGGCCCTTAACTTTTATTTCAATAAAATGTTTTTTTTTTTTTCTCTTGCGAAAATATATGAGAGATAATATTTTTTTTGGTTTACGCCACCCAAACAACATTCCGCCAACCTCAATTTGGGCATGATCAATGATATCAACATTCTTTCAGATCATGACCCGCTACGAAACTCTATTGGCCAAGTCAGAGGGGGGCGCCAAGCGCTTCGATGTCGCCTGCCAGCTCTGCAGTAGAAACCATAGTATGAGGCTCTGCGCTGAGTACAGAAGCAAGTCGCCCGAAGAAAGGTTACGGGCTGTCCTACTACATAAATACTGCCCCAATTGTTTGTCGCCGTTTCATCGCGTTAACAACTGCAAAAGTAAATATCAATGCAAAAGGTGTAACGAGAAGCACCATACTACGCTTCACCTCGAAGACCAACGTCCTGCACGCGCAGAAACCATTGTCGTCGGCGACGACAGCCAATCGGACGACGAGTTGTCGATCCACTTATCGGGACCAACTAAGTCTTGGGCCCAACAAGTCGAGGAGGCAGAGTTGGAAGAAGAAATGGCTAGAGCCGAACAAAACCCCTCAACCAGCAATCTTGGGATGCATAGTTTTCGGCCGCTGCTACAGCATGAACGGAAGGCGGAAAAGTTCAAGAAAGAACGACAAGAACAAGACAATTGGCGGCAGCAGGACACCGAACTCCATACCACATCATCGAAGGGAAACGTTGCCCATGGTCGGCCCAGAGCAGCTAAACGCGTAACGAGGCAAAATCGAAACAAAACCGCGCCATATCAAAGCCACGCGAGCAAAGTCGACAGTAGACGAGCGCTATTACAAGCCGTACCAGCCGGCTTCCGAACGGGACGCCTATCCCAGACAACGACCCCATCACCCATCATGCGACCATTTGTGCCCATCGCACCGAATGCCGTCGTACGGATCGAATCGCGGGGCCACTTGCATTTGGTTCGAGCTATAGTCGATCCCTGCGCCACAAGTACAATTGTCGATGCAGAGCTGGTGCGCGACCTACAGTTAGAGCGTCAAGGATCAGGGCAATGCACAATAATCCTGCGCGGGAAATTCGGGTCATCCACACACTTGACCACTCAAGCCAGCATTGTTGCAAGCCACTATCGGTTGAGTCCGCCATCAAATGTAGATCCAAAGATTGCCGCTCCATTCCAATTCATGCGGCTGGCCGACCCACAGTTCTACCGCTCATCGCCAATTCGGCTTACACTCGGCGCAGATATATACGCCGAAATGATGGTGAGCGTAACGCCAGCAACAACAGTTGGCGGTCTCCTGACCCAACCGACCGTATTCGGGTTGGTAGTCTCAGGAGCCTGCCAAAAATAGGAGTTTTTTTCCTCATAATAAGTAATTACAGCACGGAATTTAAAACCACGTACGTATATCTAATAACTTCTTTTCTCTTTCCACAGGAGAGCGAAACGTGAGGTCAATCATCTGGCGTGTAGTGCTTGCAGTCCGCATCTGCACTGCCTTCTTTCGTTACAGCGCCTTACTGGACGTGCGATCACGTGGCATCCTTTTTTTTTAATTTTTTCTTTGTTGCTTACGGCAAGGGGGCCGCTATGTTTAGGCCACAGGCCTAAATATATCTCCCCTCCCTCGTAACATAATTTCCTTAGTTATTTTCCTCCGTTTACTGCCACCTACATATGCTTGTACTAATACACACAGGTATGTGTGAGTGGTTGTACGTATGTATCTTAGATTTTTACCGCTGTGAGCCCGCGGTACAGCAACTTTGTTGCCGGGAAACCCAACGAAGGAGCTGTATCGTGGATTCATCGGCTCATGTGGAAAAGAGTCTCGTCCTCTTTTAATCCAGCAGCCAGCAAAGGAACACGTAATCGCCGGTTCACGTAAGTTCAACTTTTCAAAATTATTATCACATATATATTTTTCCACAACATTTGTTAAACCTTTTCTTAACACTTGTTGTATTTATATAAATAAAAGCATTTTGTGAATTCTTTTTATTAATACGAAATCCTTTTGGTGTTTTTATTTTCTTCCCCCTCTTTCGCCTTAACTATTATTTAACAAATTCGGGGGTGCGCGCCGTTGCCACCACGCATTTGTTCATGTTCGGATCAGCAATTTATTGGAAGGTACGTGGTTTGAAAATATTCCGTGCTAGGTAGGGTTTTCCTTTTCACTTTTAATAAAATTTCACAAAATAAAATTACAAATTACAAAGTGACCTTTTTATATGTAATAGTGCAAGTGATTTTGTTTTTTTTTTTCGTGAAGTGAGAAGTCTCATCTTGTGCAAAAATAGGAAAAGGCGCTTAACGCAGTTATTTAAAGTTTGTGCAACACGCCTTGTGACTATCCGGAACTATCCCCCACCAGCGGTAAGATTTTCCGGACACAGCTCAAGGTAGCACAACACTGCTCTAAAAGGTTAACATAACCTCAAGCACCGATTTGCGTCACTTTTCGATTTTCACCTTTGCAGGATTTATCTGAAAAAATTAATTTAATCCACTGCACAAAAATTCGATTTGTTAAGGTTGCTTATTCAGAAACCTGTAAATTTATTTTAGGGGCACATTTAATTAAATAAAATTTTCTTCCACATAAAAATCACTTGCACTTATTTACACGGGCAATACGTTTGCAAGTTAGTTTGGTGCTATAGTACAAAGTGCACTTAGTTACATACACATATATTGTTGTTGTTGTTTGGGTGGCCAAAAGGCTTATTTCCTGTTCAATTTTTTAAAAATTGAATTATTTTTATTTTTCACTTGCGGCAGTACACAAATCAGTTTTTGAGTGATCTAATTTTTTGTGATACAAAAGATCACAGCCCTTGGTTAAATTACCAAAAAGTCCATAACGAACGTTCATACATTTCTTTATTTTTTCACTAACACCACTTTCTTCACTAGCCATTACTTATTGGCTTACACAAGTCATTGGCACATCTGCATTAGAGCATTCTTTGAATAATTACTTGGGTGCGCGCCGTTGCCACCACGAAAATTGCACATTCTTTAAATTAATTCCTAGCTTTCTCGCAAGCTTCAAGACCACTTCCTCGAGAGATCTCTCTCAAACACAGTCCTTCGTTTCAGTTCATTTTCACTCAATACTCTCTGCAAAGGCAATTAATTAATTAATATTTCAATAAATTTTCATATAATGGATACCTATACACGCCAAGCAGATGCAGTGACGGAGTATGAAAATGACTTCAACGACATGTCACCTTCACAACACAGTAAACACTCCCTAATATACCAAAGGGATGAGTTAAAAACTCTGTGGGAAGCTACGAAGGTGACATACGAAAAGCTCTTAGGTTCATCAGAGCTTGATTCAAAGGACTTATCGGCTATCAAGAAGAAGCATAAAATGTGCTATTTCAGCTTCCTAAAGTGTCAGGCGGCAATAGCTGAGCTTTTGGAAAATTTTGAAAAGAAAGATAAGAAAGTAGATGTCTCAGATAACATGGAATATCATGTGCGCCTGCCAGCATGTGATACGGATATTTCATGGCCGTCTTTTAGGGACATGTTCACTGCCATATATATTAATAATAGTAAACTCCATGCAGTGCAAAAACTATACTATTTAAGGCAAAAAACTCAAGGGGAGGCCAAGGAGATAGTGGAGCGGTGTTCCTTAACAACAGACGGTTTCGATACAGCGTGGAAAAATTTATGTGACCGATACGAAAACAAACGTATCTTGATCAATGCCCAATTAAAAATTCTTTTTAGTTTAAAAGCAGTTGAGAGCGAATGCGGTAGCTCCATTAAAAAACTGCAACGTGAAATAAACAATTGTATCTCAGCGCTTCAATGTCACAAGATTGACATATCAAACTGGGATGCAATTCTAACGTATTTGTGCTCCACAAAACTGCCAGAAACCACACTGGCTCTATGGGAACAAACCATAGAAAATAAAACAGAAATTTCAAAATGGGCAGATATGGATAAATTCTTATCCAGCAGATTCCAAACCTTGGAAACTGTCGTAGATATAAGAGGGGATACGGTTTCAAAACCCTCTAAGCCACATGCTTCTCGTTCCTCGGCAGATACATCGTCGAAACGATTAGGGTCCTACCAGGCAAGTGCAACAGTAGCCAAACCTACGTGTAAGATGTGCAAAAGTCCTGCACATCGAATTTCAAAGTGTGAAAAGTTCTTACGTTTAACATCCCATAAACGGTTTGAACAAATTAAAAGCAGCCGTGGGTGCATAAACTGCCTTTCTGCTGGCCATTCGGTGACAAAGTGCACCAGTAATATGAACTGTGCCACATGTCATTTAAGACATCATACGCTGCTTCATATTTCGAATCAGCCAAAACCAACAAATACTCCTGACACTATAAGAGCATCTACCTCACGGGAAGCTCAAATACGACGCAATGCTGAAAGAGAAAACGCTCCGATTAATAATGTGAACTCATGTTTCGCAAACACAAATAAAGGGGTATTACTAGAGACAGCTCAGGTCAATATTCGTTTTAATGGTGTTGACTATTCGGCGAGAGCCCTAATAGACTCGGGATCTGAATGTTCATTCATTACCGAGAAACTAAAGCGCAGAATTAATCTGCCATCCAAACGCCTGCATGCCCAAGTTTCGGGCATCAGTAATACAATGTCTGCACAAGTAAAAGAAGCGTGCAACATACAATTGCGGTCACCAACAGACCCATTAATCGAGATCAATACGATCATGCTGGTTTTACCACAATTAACAGGGAATCTTCCAACTTGCCAAATAAACGCAATGACTAGGCAAGCATTCCCTGACTTAGTACTGGCTGACAAAAGATTCTTTGTCAATGAGCCAGTCGACTTAATTCTGGGCGGAGACATATACCCCCAAATTATGCTAGGCGGTATCAGGAAGGACGTGCTAAACACATTAATAGCACAGGAAACGGTGTTCGGCTGGATTTTGACAGGCCGGACAGATGCGGTTGATACAAATAAGACCCTAGTTTCATATTTCAATGAGGTCACTTTAGATAAACAATTGGCGGCTTTTTGGGAGATAGAGGAAATTCCAAAGAAAAGGAGCATCAATAACGATGACACTTACTGCGAGGAGCTATACAAATCCACAACAGTTCGGAACAACGATGGCAAATACGTAGTCTCCTTACCCTTTAGGAAAGAGTTTAACTTAGGCCCCTCATTAAGAGGTGCGTGCTCTCAATTCTATCTCAACGAGACACGACTTGCGAAAAACCCAGTCCTTCAAACGGAATACAATAGAGTTGTATCCGAATATGAAACTTTAGGGCACATGAAACAAATAGGCAATATTTCGCCAGACTCAAATGACTGTTACTTCCTACCTCACCATGCTGTTATAAAGGAGGGAAGTACAACGACAAAAGTCAGAGTCGTATTTAATGCATCTTGTCCTACCACTAATGGCAAAAGTCTAAATGATGCCTTATATCCAGGTCCGATTCTTCAATCCGACCTGACAGTTCTTATACTACGTTGGCGGCTGCTCAAATACGTATTTAACAGCGACATAGAGAAAATGTATCGCCAAATATGGGTCAATGAAGACCAAACAAAATATCAGCGAATCATATTTCGCAAATGCCCCAAAAACCCAATTAACATTTATGAATTGAAAACGGTCACCTTTGGGGTTAATTGTGCTCCGTATCTTGCGATTCGAACGCTGCACCAACTAGCTGATGACGTGGAGGCATCGCATCCAATGGCAGCAGATATACTGCGAAATTGCATGTACGTTGATGACGTACTCGCCGGTGGACACAGCATCGAAATTGCAATCAAGGCAAGGGACGAAATATCATTGGCATTGCAATCGGCAGGTTTCCCATTGCGAAAATGGACGTCCAACTGCAAGAAAATCCTACAGGGTATACCGAAGCAACACCTATTAAGCGAGGATTTTCTTGAGTTTGAAGACACCAGCATGGTAAAAGCACTCGGTATCAGGTGGAACGCCCATTTCGACTACTTTTACTTCACAGCGAAACCCTTTGACAATAACCACGCCGTAACAAAAAGGTCAATACTTTCTGCGATCGCAAAACTTTTCGACCCTCTTGGCTGGCTGGCACCAGTCGTAATTGTAGCCAAAATAATAATGCAAAATATTTGGTTGGAAGGGACAGGCTGGGATGAAGATGTGTCTGAAACTACTCTACATCGGTGGCAATCATTCATGACGGACTACGAAAAGATCAACGATATACGCATACCGCGATGGGTTCACTACACATTGAAGGACAATGTCGAAATACATGGATTCAGCGATGCCTCGGAAAAAGCATATGCCGCCACTGTTTTCCTGAGGGTACAAACAAAGGATCAAGTCTTCACCAACCTGTTGATGGCCAAAACGAGAGTAGCCCCGGTCAAAACCATATCATTGCCACGACTGGAACTCTGCGGCGCAGTCCTACTTGCAGAAATTATAGAGTCGGCCATAGAAAATATGCAAGTTTCAAACATTAAAGTAACCCTTTGGACAGATTCGACTATAGTACTGGCGTGGATCCGAAAACCACCATGTTCGTGGTCAACGTTTGTGGCATATCGAATAACGAAAATCATCGACAAAGTTGGAGACAAAGTATGGCGGCATGTAGACTCTGCGTCAAACCCTGCAGATTTGGCGAGCAGAGGCCTCCTCGCTTCGGATCTAATCGAAAATTCTTTGTGGTGGCAGGGACCTTCTTGGTTACAAGAAGACTACGAAAATTGGCCAACACAAGAAGAAGATTACAATACGAATATGGAGGAAAAGAGGGTGAAAGTTCATACAACTTCGGTCAAAAATAACTTTGATATTCTGGATAGGTTTTCCGATCTACCGAGGGCTTTGCGGGTTATATCCTTTATTCTTCGGTTTTTCCAGAATACGCACCCAACAACTAAAGTCTCTTTTAAAAGGGATTCTCATTCAATAGCTCCTGACGAAATAGAAAAAACAACACGAAGATTGATAACAATATGCCAGAGGCAACATTATCAAGAAGAGTACGCAAATTTGAAATCAGGAAAACTAATAAATGGGAAGAGTGAGATTTTACCCCTGAACCCATATATAGATGACGAAGGCATCATTCGAACTGGGGGGCGGACTGGGGCATCGAAAGACATATCCCATAATGAAAGTCATCCCATTATTCTTCCTTATACCTGCAGGTTATCCAGACTTATAGTCCAATCCTCTCATGAGACCACCCTGCATGGAGGGAACCAGCTGATGCTACGTCATATCCGCACTCAGTACTGAATCCCACGCGTTAAAGTCATGATAAGGTCGGTTATCCACAACTGTAAAGTCTGCACTATTTACAGGAAGCGGACGCAAACGCAACTTATGGGGATCCTTCCGAAAGAGCGCACCACCTTTACTAGGGCCTTCACTAACACTGGGGTAGATTTCGCGGGACCATTCGATATAAAATCCTACCGAGGGAGGGGATGTCGAATTTCAAAAGGATACGTTTGCCTGTTTGTCTGCTTTTCGATGAAAGCCATCCATCTAGAACCGACAAACGATCTTAGTACCGGGTCCTTCCTAGCTGCCTTCGCCAGATTCGTATCCAGACGAGGCTGTCCGAAAAACGTTCACTCCGACAATGGTACTAACTTTGTCGGAGCTTCTCGATCTTTACGATCCGAGTTTAAAGCATTTCTGCGTGAAGCAAGGGACGGAACGTTGACTAAATATAGCCATCACATTATAGAATGGCATTTTATACCGCCAAGCGCTCCTCACATGGGAGGTTTGTGGGAAGCGGGGGTAAAAAGTTTTAAGACCCACTTTAAAAAGATCGCGTCTGATCATAAATATACTCTCGAAGAGTTTACAACCCTCTTATGTCGAATTGAGGCCTGCCTCAACTCGAGACCTCTAAGTCCCTCATCCAACGAACCTTCCGACCTGGAGCCGCTTACTCCAGGCCATTTTCTCGTAGGTGGGCATCTTTTAGCTCCACCTGAACTCGACTGTAGTGAAAACCCTGCCTCCATTGTAAACCGATGGCAAAAGATGAAAGCCCTTCATCAAACCTTTTGCAAAAGATGGAAATCGGAATATCTCACCGAAATCCAGAAACGGTATAAGTGGAAACATCCACAATCCAACGTAAAACCCGGGGTCCTAGTGGTCATAAAGGAGGACAACCTACAACCAAACGAGTGGAGAATGGGGAGAATCGTCAACACTCACCCAGGTTCCGATAACCGTGTACGTGTTGTTGACGTCAATACAATTAAAGGACAGATTACGAGACCAATCGCGAAATTGGTACTACTTCCGCCCAACGACGAGGAAAATGAACTTTAATAGTCCACATTCCTCTAATCCAAATAACCAGCTCTCGTTCCACCGAACGAGGCCAACACATCCGATAACCCAGCTCTCGTTCCCCCGAACGAGGCCAACATACCCTAACGCAGATAAACTATCTGCCCCAGAATACAATTTAAGCAGCAAGTACACCCCCCAAAATCCATCGAAACTCTGTCAAATTACGCAGATATCGATTCTACAAAAAGGAATTTGGCTAATGTGCATGGAGAATTTCTTCGGTGTTCTAGAAATTCATAACAGCCGAAGAAAAGTTTCCTTGCGTATTGCAAAATCCCTCAAAGTTCTTTTCCTTTGCGTGTTTACCATATTTGGCATATTGCGGCCACAACTTAAATCGTTTAAGTTTGAGGGATCTTGCTTCTTTTGATTATATATTGTATTTAAAGTTATGTTTTTTAAAAGGACATAGAAACAAACTATCACTGACAAGCCCTTCATTATCCAGCTTAGCTTTATACCTGGTTGCTGTTCTAATAAAGCTGTTATATAAGTTTGAAATGCAATGTCGTCTACCGGAACAGGAAAGACCTTTACGTAAGGAATTAGTTGAGTCATTTGAAAAGAAATTAGACGAAAAACAAAATATTGAAAACCATTCCCAAGAGTGCAGTAAGTCCAGCAAAAATTAAGCCTAAGACTTCACCACATAGGTTAACCCCAACAAAGCGCAAAGCCACTCCTATAGAACGCAAGATCGCTCCTCCAACCGTACACAACAGTTACACATTAAAGCCCTAAAATTATATTTATTTGGGTAAAAAGTGATGTGCGATTACATGCATTACTCATAAAAAATTCACTTTGTAAAAAATGATATGACCCAGTCACTGAGGCATAAAGTCGCGTAGAACATATTCAGTAGTTTGGTGCAATTGTTTTAAAACCGATCTAACCAGGAAATGTTTAAAAAAAATATATGAGGATTCGGGTCTTATCAAATGTTAAGTAATTTTTACAATGGTATTGCTTGCCAAACACTGCCGAGGGGCGGCCCCGCTTAGAAAAATTTTCGTCTAATGGAACAAACTTGTTTCTAAAAAGTTGATGTTAGTGTGGCTTTAGCAATGAGCCTGCTCGGTCAGTTTCAGTGTAGCAATGTTCCCAGCTACGTGCTTTATTTTATGGGCGCCTATTACTCAAGTAAAATGGCTCGGTTGGTTTGTTTTCAGCGATGATCCCGGTTGGTTAGTTTAGCATTAGCAATGAGCCCGGTCGGTCAGTTTCAGTTTAGCTATGTTCCCAGCTACGTGCTTTATTTTATGTGCGCGTATTACTCAAGCAAAAGGGATCGGTTATTTTGGTTGCAGCAATGGTACCGGTTGGTTAATTTGGCTTTAGCAATGAACCCGGTCGATCATTTTCAGTGTAGCAATGTTCCCTGTTACGTGCTTTATTTTATGGGCACCTATCTCTCAAGCCAAAGGGCTCGGTTAATTTCGTTTTAGCAATGATCCCGGTCGTTCAGTTTGAGTTTGGCAATGTTCCCAGCTACGTGCTTTATTCTATAGGCGCCTATTACTCAAGCAAAAGGGATCGGTTAGTTTGGTTTCAGCAATGATACCGGTTGGTTAGTTTGGCTTTAGCAATGAGCCCGGTCGGCCAGTTTCAGTGTAGCAATGTTCCCTGTTACGTGCTTTATTTTATGGGCACCTATTTCTCAAGCCAAAGGGCTCGGTTAATTTCGTTTTACCAATGATCCCGGTCGTTCAGTTTGAGTTTGGCAATGTTCCCAGCTACGTGCTTTATTTTATAGGCGCCTATTACTCAAGCAAAAGGGGTCGGTTAGTTTGATTTCAGCAATGATACCGGTTGGTTAGTTTGGCTTTAGCAATGAGCCCGGTCGGTCAGTTTCAGTGTAGCAATGTTCCCTGTTACGTGCTTTATTTTATGGGCACCTATTTATCAAGCCAAAGGGCTCGGTTAATTTCGTTTTAGCAATGATCCCGGTCGTTCAGTTTCAGTTTCAGTTTGGCAATGTTCCCAGCTATGTGCTTTATTTTATGGGCGCGTATTACTCAAGCAAATGGGATCGGTTAGTTTGGTTTCAGTAATGGTACCGGTTGGTTAATTTGGCTTTAGCAATGAACCCGGTCGATCATTTTCAGTGCAGCAATTTCCCAGCTACCTGCTTTATTTTATGGGCGCCTATTCATCAAGCCAAAGGGTTCGGTTAATTTCGTTTTAGCAACGATCCCGATCGTTCAGTTTCAGTTTGGCAATGTTCCCAGCTACGTGCTTTATTTTATGGGCGCCTATTACTCAAGCAAAAGGGATCGATTAGTTTGGTTTCAGCAATGATACCGGTTGGTTAGTTTGGCTTTAGCAATGTGCCCGGTCGGTCAGTTTCAGTGTAGCAATGGTCCCTGTTACGTGCTTTATTTTATGGGCACCTATTTCTCAAGCCAAAGGGCTCGGTTAATTTCGTTTTAGGAATGATCCCGGTCGTTCAGTTTGGGTTTGGCAATGTTCCCAGCTACGTGCTTTATTTTATAGGCGCCTATTACTCAAGCAAAAGGGATCGGTTAGTTTGATTTCAGCAATGATACCGGTTGGTTAGTTTGGCTTTAGCAATGAGCCCGGTCGGTCAGTTTCAGGTCGGTCCGGTCGGTGTAGCAATGTTCCCAGCTATGTGCTTAATTTTATTGGCGCCTATTACTCAAGCAAAAGGCTCGGTTATTTTGGTTTCAGCAATGATCCCGGTTGGTTAGTTTTAGTCTATTATTTTATGGACCCCTATTACTCAAGAAAAAGGGATCGGTTAGTTTGGTTTCAGGAATGATCCCGGCTGGTTAGCTTCAGTTTAGCAATGATCCGGGCTTTATTTTATGGCGATCTCCGTGGTGTGATGGTAGCGTGCTGCGCCTACCACACCGTATGCCCTGGGTTCACACCCCAGACAAAGCCACATCAAAATTTAAGATATAGGGTTTTTCAATTAGAAGAAAATTTTCTAAGCGGGGTCGCCCCTCGGCAGTGTTTGGCAAGCGCTCCAGGTGTATTTCTGAAAAGCTCTCAGTGAAAACTCATCTGCCTTTGCAGATGCCGTTCGGAGTCGGCATAAAACATGCAGGTCCCGTCCGGTCAATTTGTAGGGAAAATCAAGAGGAGCACGACGCTAATTGGAAGAGAAGCTCGGTCTTAGATCCCTTCGGAGGTTATCGCGCCTTATATTTATTTATTTTATTTTTAATTGCTCAAGCAAAATGGCTCGGTTAGTTTGGTTTCAGCAATGATACCGGTTGGTTAGTTTGGCTTTAGCAATGAGCCCGGTCGGTCAGTTTCAGTGTAGCAATGTTCCCAGCTACGTGCTTTATTTTATGGGCGCCTATTACTCAAGCAAAATGGCAAGTTAGTTTGGTTTCAGCAGTGATCCCTGTTGGTTAATTTGGCTTTAGCCATGAGCCCGGTCGATCATTTTCAGTGCAGCAATATTCCCAGCTACCTGCTTTATTTTATGGGCGCCTATTCCACAACCAAAAGGGGTCGGTTAGTTTCGTTTTAGCAATGATGCCGGTCGGTCAGTTTCAATGTAGCAATGTTCCCAGCTAAGTGCATTATTTTATGGGCGCCTATTACTCAAGCAAAAGGGCTCGGTTAGTTTGGTTTCAGCTGTGACCCCGTTTGGTTAGTTTGGCTTTAGCAATACGCCTGGTCGGTCATTTTCAGTGTAGCAAAAGGGCACGGTTAGTTTGGTTTCAGCAGTGATCCCGGTTGGTTAATTTGGCTTTAGCAATGAGCCCGGTCGATCATTTTCAGTGCAGCAATGTTCCCAGCTACCTGCTTTATTTTATGGGCGCCTATTCCTCCAGCAAAAGGGGTCGGTTAATTTCGTTTTAGCAATGATGCCGGTCGTTCAGTTTCAGTGTAGCAATGTTCCCAGCTACGTGCTATATTTTATGGTCGCCTATTGCTCAAGTAAATGGCTCGGTTAGTTTGGTTTCAGCGATGATCCCGGTTGGTTAGTTTCGCTTTAGCCATGAGCCCGGTTGGTTATTTTCAGTTTAGCTACGTTCCCAAATACTTGCTTTATTTTATGTGCGCCTATTACGCAAGCACAATGGCTCCGTGAATTTGGTTTCCGCAATGGTACCGGTTGGTTAGTTTGTCTTTAGCACTGAAGCCGGTCGGTCGGTTTCAGTGTAGCAATGTTGCCTTATACGTGCTTTATTTTTTGGGCACCTATTACTCAACCCAAAGGGCTGGGTTAGTTTCATTTTAGCAATGATCCCGGTAGTTCAGTTTCAGTTTGGCAATGTTTCCGGCTACGTGCTTTATTTTATGGGCGCGTATTACTCTAGCAAAAGGGATCGGCTAGTTTGGTTTCAGCAATGATACCGGTTGGTTAGTTTGGCTTTAACAATGAGCCCGGTCGGTCAGTTTCAGTGTGGCAATGTTCCCAGCTATGTGTCTAATTTTATGGGCGCCTATTACTCAAGCAAAATGCTCGGTTAATTTGGTCTGAGCAATGATCCCGGCTGGTTAGTTTCAGTTTAGCAATTTTCCCAGCTACTTACTTTATTTTATGAGCCCCTATTACTCAAGCAAAAGTGCTCGGTTAATTTCGTTTTAGCAATGATCCCGGTCGTTCAGTTTCAGTTTGGCAATGTTCCCAGCTACGTGCTTTATTTTACGGGCGCCTATTACTCAAGAAAAAGGGATCGGCTAGTTTGGTTTCAGCAATGATACCGGTTGGTTAATTCGGCTTTAGCAATGAGCCCGGTCGGTCATTTTCAGTGCAGCAATGTTCCCATCTACCTGCCTTATTTTATGGGCGCCTATGCCTCAAGCCAAAGGGATCGGTTAATTTCGTTTTAGCAAAGATCCCGGTCGTTCAGTTTCAGTTTGGCAATGTTCACAGCTACGTGCTTTATTTTATGAGCGCCTATTACTCAGTTTCAGTGTAGCAATGTTCCCAACTACGTGCTTTATTTTATGGGCGCCTATTACTCAAGCAAAATGGCAAGTTAGTTTGGTTTCAGCAGTGATCCCTGTTGGTTAATTTGGCTTTAGCAATGAGCCCGGTCGATCAGTTTCAGTGCAGCAATATTCCCAGCTACCTGCTTTATTTTATGGGCGTCTACTCTTCAAGCAAAAGGGGTCGGTTAGTTTCGTTTTAGCAATGATGCCGGTCGGTCAGTTTCCATATAGCAATGTTCCCAGCTAAGAGCATTATTTTATAGGAGCTAATTTCAAATTACGTGTTTCATTTTATGGGCGCCTATTACTCAAGCAAAAGGGCTCGGTTAGCTTGGTTTCAGCTGTGACCCCGTTTGGTTAGTTTGGCTTTAGCAATACGCCTGGTCGGTCATTTTCAGTGTAGCAAATTTTCGATCTACGTGCTTTATTTTATAGGCGCCTATTACTCAAACAAAAGGGCACGGTTAATTTGGTTTCAGCAGTGATCCCGGTTGGTTAATTTGGCTTTAGCAATGAGACCGGTCGGTCAGTTTCAGTGTAGTAATGTTCCCTGCTACGTGCTTTATTTTATGGGCACCTGTTACTCAAGCGAAAGGGGTCGGTTAGTTTCGTTTTAGCAATGACCCCGGTCGTTCAGTTTCAGTGTAGCAATGTTCCCAGCTACGTGCTTTATTTTATGGGCGCCTATTGCTCAAGCAAAATGGCTTGGTTAGTTTGGTTTCAGCGATGATCCTGGTTGGTTAGTTTGGCTTTAGCCATTAGCCCGGTCGGTCATTTTCAGTTTAGCTATGTTCCCAAATACTTGCTTTATTTTATGGGCACCTGTTACTCAAGCGAAAGGGGTCGGTTAGTTTCGTTTTAGCAATGACCCCGGTCGTTCAGTTTCAGTGTAGCAAGCTACGTGCTTTATTTTATGGGCGCCTATTGCTCAAGCAAAATGGCTTGGTTAGTTTGGTTTCAGCGATGATCCTGGTTGGTTAGTTTGGCTTTAGCAATGAGCCCAGTCGGTCCTTTTCAGTGTAGCAATGTTCCCAGCTACGTGCTTTATTTTATGGGCGCCTATTACTCAAGCAAAAGGGCTCGGTTAGCTTGGTTTCAGCTATGACCCCGTTTGGTTAGTTTGGCTTTAGCAATACGCCTGGTCGGTCATTTTCAGTGTAGCAAATTTTCGATCTACGTGCTTTATTTTATAGGCGCCTATTACTCAAACAAAAGGGCACGGTTAGTTTGGTTTCAGCAGTGATCCCGGTTGGTTAGTTTGTCTTTAGCAATGAGGGCGGTCGGTGGGTTTCAGTGTAGCAATGTTACCTTATACGTGCTTTATTTTTTGGGCACCTATTACTCAAGCCAAAGGTCTGGGTTAGTTTCGTTTTAGCAATGATCCCGGTAGTTCAATTTCAGTTTGGCAATGTTCCCAGCTACGTGCTTTATTTTACGGGCGCCTATAACTCAAGCAAAAGGGATCGGCTAGTTTCGTTTTAGCAATAATTCCGGTCGTTCAGTTTCAGTTTAGCTATGTTCCCAAATACTTGCTTTATTTTATGTGCGCCTATTACACAAGCACAATGGCTCGGTTAGTTTGGTTTCCGCAATGGTACCGGTCGGTTAGTTTGTCTTTAGCAATGAGGGCGGTCGGTCGGTTTCAGTGTAGCAATGTTACCTTATACGTGCTTTATTTTTTGGGCACCTATTACTCAAGCCAAAGGGCTGGGTTAGTTTCGTTTTAGCAATGATCCCGGTAGTTCAGTTTCAGTTTGGCAATGTTCCCGGCTACGTGCTTTAATTTATGGGCGCGTATTACTCAAGCAAAAGGGATCGGTTAGTTTGGTTTCAGTAATGGTACCGGTTGGTTATTTTGGCTTTAGCAATGAGCCCGGTCCGTCAGTTTCAGTGTAGCAATGTTCCCAGCTATGTGTCTAATTTTATGGGAGCCTATTACTCAAGCAAAATGCTCCGTTAGTTTGGTTTCAGCAATGATCCCGGTTGGTTAGTTTCAGTTTAGCAATGTTCCCAGCTACGTACTTTATTTTATGGGCCCCTATTACTCAAGCAAAAGGGGTCGGTTAGTTTCGTTTTAGCAATGATCCCACCGTTCAGTTTCAGTTTGGCAATGTTCCCGGCTACGTGCTTTATTTTATGGGCGCGTATTACTCAAGCAAAAGGGATCGGTTAGTTTGGTTTCAGCAATGGTACCGGTTGGTTAGTTTGGTTTTAGCAATGAGCCCGGTCCGTCAGTTTCAGTGTAGCAATGTTCCAAGGTACGTGCTTTGTTTTATCGGCGCCTATTACTCAAGCAAAAGGGCACGGTTAGTTTGGCTTCAGCATTGATCCCGGTTGGTTAATTTGGCTTTAGCTATGAGCCCGGTCGATCATTTTCAGTGCAGCAATGTTCCCATCTACCTGCCTTATTTTATGGGCGCCTATTCCTCAAGCCAAAGGGCTCGGCTAATTTCGTTTTAGCAATGATCCAGGTCGTTCAGTTTCAGTTTCGCAATGTTCCCAGCTACGTGCTTTATTTTATGAGCGCCTATTACTCAAGCAAAAGGGATCGGTTAGTTTGGTTTCAGCAATGATACCGGTTGGTTAGTTTGGCTTTAGCAATGAGCCCGGTCGGTCAGTTTCAGTGTAGCAATGTTCCCAGCTATGTGTCTAACTTTATGGGCGCCTATTACTCAAGCAAAATGCTCGGTTAATTTGGTTTCAGCAATGATCCCGGTTGGTTAGTTTCAGTTTAGCAATGTTCCCAACTACGTGCTTTATTTTATGGGCCCCTATTACTCAAGCAAAAGGGATCGGTTAGTTTGGTTTTAGCAATGATCCCGGTTGGTTAGTTTCAGTTTAGCAATGATCCGGGCTTTATTTTATGCGCCCCAATTGCTCAAGCAAAATGGCTCGGTTAGTTTGGTTTCAGCAATGATACCGGTTGGTTAGTTTGGTTTTAGCAATGAGCCCGGTCGGTCAGTTTCAGTGTAGCAATGTTCCCAGCTACGTGCTTTATCTTATGGGCGCCCATTACTCAAACAAAAGGGATCGGTTAGTTTGGTTTCAGCAATGATACCGGTTGGTTAGTTTGGCTTTAGCAATGAGCCCGGTCGGTCGGTTTCAGTAGAATAATGTTCCCTGCTACGAGCTTTATTTTATGGGCACCTATTACTCAAGTCAAAGGGCTCGGTTAATTTCGTTTTAGCAATGATCCCGGTCGTTCAGTTTCAGTTTGGTAATGTTCCCAGCTACGTGCTTTATTTTATGGGCGCTTATTACTCAAGCAAAAGTTATGGGTTAGTTTGGTTTCAGCAAGGATCCCGGTTGGTTAGTTTGGTTTTAGCGATGAGCCCGGTCGGTCAGTTTCAGTGTAGCAATGTTCCCAGCTATGTGCTTAATTTTATGGGCGCCTATTACTCAAGCAAAAGGCTCGGTTAGTTTGGTTTCAGCAATGATCCCGGTTGGTTAGTTTCAGTTTAGCAATGTTCCCAGCTACGTACTTTATTTTATGAGCGCCTATTACTCAAGCAAAAGGGAACGGTTAGTTTGGTTTCAGCAATGATACCGGTTCGTTAGTTTGGCTTTAGCAATGAGCCCGGTCGGTCAGTTTCAGTGTAGCAATGTTCCCAGCTAGCGGCTAGTTTCGTTTGGCAATGATCTTGGTCGTTCAGTTTCAGTGTAGTAATGTTCCCAGCTACGTGGTTTATTTTATAGGCGCCTATTACTCAAGCGAAAGGGCTCGGTTAGTTTGTTTCAGCAGTGATCCCGGTTGGTTAGTTTGGCTTTAGCAACTTCCCAGCTAAGTGCTTTATTTTATGGGCCTCTATTACTCAATAAAAAGGGCTCGGTTAGTTTGGTTTCAGCAATGATCCCGGTTGGTAAGTATTGATTTGGCAATGACCTCGGTCGGACAGTTTCAGTGTAGCAATGTTCCCACCTACGTTATTTTATGGGCGTCTATTGCTCAAGCTAAAGGTCTCTGTTAGTTTGGTTTCAGCAATGATCTCGGTTGGTTAGTTTGGCTTTAGCAATGAGCCCCGTCGTTCAGTTTCAGTGTAGCAATGTTCCAGATACGTGCTTTATTTTATGGGCGCCAATTACTCAAGCAAAAGGGCTCGGTTAGTTTGGTTTCAGCAATGATCCCGGTTGGATAGTTTGGCTTTAGCAATGAGCCCGGTCGGTCAGTTTCAGTTTAGCAATGTTCCCAGCTACGTGCTTAATTTTATGGGCGCTATTACTCAAGCAAAAGGGCTCGGTTAGTTTGGTTTCAGCAATGATCTGGTTGGTTAGTTTGGCCTTAGAGGCTTCCCAGCTAAGTGCTCTATTTTATGGGCGTCTATTACTCAAGCAAAAGGGCTCGGATAATTTCGTTTTAGCAATGATCCCAGTCGTTAATTTTCAGTTTGGCAATGTTCCCAGCTACGTGATTTATTTTATGGGCGCCTATTTATCAAGCAAAATGGCTCGGTTAGTTTGGTTTCAGCAATGATCCCGGTTGGTTAGTTTGGCTTTAGCAATAAGCCCGGTCGGTCAGTTTCAGTTTAGCAATGTTCCCAGCTACGTGCTTAATTTTATAGGCGCCTATTTCTCAAACAAAAGGGCTCGGTTAGTTTGGTTTCAGCAATGATCTGGTTGGTTAGTTTGGCTTTAGAAACTTCCCAGCTAAGTGCTTTAATTTATGGGCGTCTATTACTCAAGCAAAAGGGCTCAGTTAGTTTCGTCTTAGCAATGATCCCGGTTGGTTAGTTCAGTTTAGCAATACTCCGGCCTACTTGCTTTATTTTATGGGCGCCTATTGCCTAAGCAAAAGGGCTCGGTTAGTTTGGTTTTAGCAGTGAAACCTGTTGGTTAATTTGGCTTTCGCAATGAGTCCGGTCGGTCGGTTTCAGTGTAGCAATTTTCCCAGCGACGAGCTTTATTTTATGTGCGCCTATTACTCAATCCGGGTTGGTTACTTTGGCTCGGTTAGTTTGGTTTCAGCAATGAGGCCGGTCGGTCAGTTTCAGTGTAGCAATGTTCCCAGCTACGTGCTTTTTATATGGGCTCCTATTACTCAAGCGAAAAGCTCGGTTAGCTTGGTTTCAGCAATGATCCCGGTTGGTTAGTTTGGCTTTAGCAAAGAGCCCGGTCGGTAAGTTTCAGTGTAGCAATGTTTTCAGCTTCGTGCTTTATTTTATGAGCGCCTATTACTCCAGCAAAAGGGCTCGGTTAGTTTGGTTTCAAAACTGATCCTGGTTGGTAAGTTTTGAATTGGCAATGAGTTCGGTCGGTCAGTTTCAGTGTAGCAATGTTCCCTGCTACGTGCTTTATTTTATGGGCACCTATTACTCAAGCGAAAGATTCTCGATTAGTTTGGTTTCATCAGCGACCCCGGTTGGTTAGTTTGGCTTTAGCAATGAGCCCGGTCGATAATTTTCAGTGTACCAATGTTCCCAGCTACGTGCTTTATTTTATAGGCGCCTACTCCTCAAGCAAAAGGGGTCGGTTAGTTTGGCTTCAAAAGTGATCCCGGTTGGCTAGTTTGGCTTAAGCAATGAGCCCGGTGGGCAATTTTCAGTGTAGCAATGTTCCCAGCTACGTGCTTTATTTTATGGGCGCCTATCCCTTCAATGTTTCCAGCTACCTGCTTTATTTTATGGGCGCCTATTCCTCAAGCAAAAGGGCTCGGTTAGTTTGGTTTCATCAATGATCCAGGTAGATTAGTTTGGCTTTAGCAATGAGCCCGGCCGGTCAGTTTTAGTTTAGCATTGTTCCCATCTACGTGCTTTATTTTATGGCCGCCTATTGCTCAAGTAAAATGGCTCGGTTAGTTTAGTTTCAGCAATGATCCCGGTGGTTAGTGTGGCTTTGGCAATGAACCCGGCCGTTCAGTTTCAGTTTAGCAATGTTCCCAGCTGCGTGCTTTATTTTATGGGCCTCTATTACTCGTACAAAAGGGATCGGTTAGTTTGGTTTCAGCAATGATCACGGTTGGCTAGTTTCAGTTTAGCAATGATCCGGGCTTTATTTTATGGGCGTCTATTGCTCAAGCAAAATGGCTCGGTTAATTTCATTTTAGAAATGATCCCGGTCGTTAAGTTTCAGTTTGGCAATGTTCCCAGCTACGTGCTTTATTTTATGGGCGCCTATTGATCAAGTAAAATGGCTCGGTTAGCTTGGTTTTTAGTTAGTTTGGCTTTGGCAATGAGCCCGGCCGGTCAGTTTCAGTGTAGCAATGTTCCTACCTACCTGCTTTATTTTATGGGCGCCTATTCCTCAAGCAAAAGGGCTCGGTTAGTTTGGTTTCATCAATGATCCAGGTTGGTTAGTTTGGCTTTAGCAATGAGCCCGGCCGGTCAGTTTCAGTGTAGCAATGTGCCCAGCTACGTGGTTTATTTTATGGGCGCCTATTCCTCAAGCAAAAGGGTTCGGTTAGTTTAGTTTCAGCAATGATCCCGGTTGGTTAGTTTGGCTTTGGCAATGAACCCGGCCGTTCAGTTTCAGTTTAGCAATGTTCCAAGCTGCGTGCTTTATTTTATTGCTTAAGCAAAAGGGCTCGGTTAGTTTGGTTTTAGCAGTGATACCTGTTATAAAATCTGCCATAAAATCTCTTGGCTCCCACTCTTTGAATCCTGAACTAGCACTAAACTGTTGCCGATCTCTTCAAGAAATGGCTCAACAGAACCGTTTACACCTCACTTGGGTCCCTGGATATAGGGATATCGAGGGAAACTGCATTGCAGATGAACTCGCTAGGCAGGGTACAACCAGGCAGGTCCTTCCTGGACAAGAACGCTTAGGTATGCTCCTGTCCACATGCAAGCTAATGCTAAAAGAGCACATCTACCGTCAAGCCGACGAAAGAGGGCTACAAACACCGGGGTATCGAACGTCGAAAGAAACCTGGCCTAAATGGGATCCTAAAAGATCCCGTCACGTGCACAACCTAAGAAGGGATACAATTTCCACACTTGTGGGAACACTAACGGGTCATTGCCTCATACGTAGGCATGCAGAAAGGTTAGGAGCGCCTTATCATCGTTGATGTAGGAGTTGTAAAGAGGATCAAGAGGAGGAAACTGTGGTTCACCTCATTTGCAACTGCCCAGCACTAAGCGGAGCATGGCAGCGCTTTCTAGGAGCTCCATTTCTTGATAATCTGACCCAGGTTGTGGAGCATCAAAGTCAACTACCTGGTAGCTTTCATCAGGTCCTCAAAATGGTTCGAAGAGGAAAGGTAACGGTGTTTTGCGTGGTATTGCAACGGGCCTAATACCACTGGCCTTAGTGTGCCCTCGGGCAGCCACCCTAACCTAACCTAACCATATTCCTCAATCAAAGGGGTTCGGTTAGTTTGGTTTCAGCAAAGATCCCGGTTGGACAGTTTGTCTTTCGCAAAGGGCCGGTCGGTCGGTTTCAGTGTAGCAATGTTCCCAGCTACGTGCTTTATTTTATGGGCATCTATTCCTCAAGCAAAAGGGCTCGGTTAGTTTGGTTTTAGCAATGACACCTGTTGGTTAGTTTGGCTTTAGCAATGAGCCCGGTCGGTCAGTTTCAGTTTAGCAATGTTCCCAGCTACTTGCTTTATTTTATGGACGCCTATTCCTCAAGCAAAGGGGCTCGGTTAGTTTGGTTTCAGCAAAGTCCCGGTTGGTTAGTTTGGCTTTCGCAATGGGCCCGGTCGTTCGGTTTCAGTGTAGCAATGTTCCCAGCTACGTGCTTTATTTTATGGGCGCCTATTCCTCGAGCAAAAGGGCTCGGTTAGTTTGGTTTTAGCAATGACACCTGTTGGTTAGTTTGGCTTTAGCAATGAGCCCGGGCGGTCAGTTTCAGTGTAGCAATGTTCCCAGCTACTTGCCTTATTTTACGGGCGCCTATTAGTCAAGCAAAAACGCTCGGTTGGTATGGTTTCAGCTATGACCCCGGTTGGTTAGTTTAGCTTTGGCAATAGCCCGGTCGTTCAGTTTCAGTGTAGCAATGTTCCCAGCTACGTGCTTTATTTTATGGGCCCCTATTACTCAAGCAAAAGGGATCGGTTAGTGTGGTTTCAGCAATGATCCCGGTTGGTTAGTTTCAGTTTAGCAATGATCCCGGTCGTTCAGTTTAAGTGTACCCAGCTACGTGCTTTATTTTATGAGCGCCTAAGCGAAAAGGCTAGGTTAATTTGGTTTTAAGCAATTTTGAACTCGTGAATGCGCAATCTGGGTACTCATATGAACAGAGTATATGTGGAACTTAAGAGCGAATTGAGAGTTTCACAGAGTTGCACCGCCACACCGCCATTTTATAGAGGGTAAAAGTATAACGCTTTTGCGTTGCGAGCAGGCAACAATTTTCACAAAAGAACGAAATACCCCGTAAAGGCGTTGCCTGTTTTTGAGAATAGAACAACAAGCTTTGCGCGGCGTACAAAAAGCGTAACACTTAGAAAGAAAATGAAACGCTATAAAACTTTTTAAAGGTTGTCAAACGTTGTTTCTCGTTTTATATTCTTTAATTCTAGAGTAAGATATGATAAAAACCGCGTAGGAATTTTTTTAACCCATTTGTTTTGGTTACTCGACAGCTCCGTCCTCGTGTCGCCTACATATTGCGTTTTTCTAAATAAACCTACCGGCCTAAAGGTTAAACATGCTTAAAATACGTAAGTCGTTTCGTTCAACAAATTTGAGTAGATCAATCAGCAGTTGTTTGCTTCAGAGCGAAAATTTTTGAGATAGTTATTAAAACTTTTTAAAGGTTTTCAAACGTTGTTTCTCGTTTCATATCTTTTATTTCTGGAGTTAAATTTAATAAATACCGCGTACGAATTGTTTTAACCCATTTGTTTTGGTTACTCGATGGGTCCACCTCGTTAGTTTACATATTGCGTTTTTTTTTAATTTATTACCGGTCTAAAGGTTAGCATGCTTAAAATACGTAAGTCGTTTTTTTCAACAAATTTGAGTAGATCACTCAGCAGTTGTTGGCTTCAGAGCGATAATTTTTGAGATAATTATTAAAACTTTTTTAAGGTTGTTAAACGTTGTTTCTCGTTTTATATCCTTTAATTCTACAGTTAAATATGATAAAAACTGCGTACAAATTATTGTAACACATTCGTTTTGGTTACTCGATGGCTCCGTCCTCGTATAACCTACATATTGCGTTTTTATAAATAAGCTTACCGGCGTAAAGGTTAAAATTCCAGGGCTAAATATGATAAAAACCGCGTACGAATTTTTTTAACCCATTCGTTTTGGTTACTCGACTGCTCCGTCCTCGTGTAGCCTACATACGGCGTTTTTCTAAATAAAATTACCGGTATGGTTAAAATACGTAAGACGTTTCGTTCAACAAATTTGAGTAGATTCAGCAGTTGTTTGCTTCAGAGGGACACTTTTTGATATAGTTATTAAAAGTTTTTAAACGTTGTCAAACGTTATTTCTCATTTTATATCTTTTAATAATGGAGCTAAATTTGATAAAAACCGCGTACGTATTATTTCAAGCCATTCGTTTTGGTTACTCGACGGCTCCGTCCTCGCATAGCCTACATATTGCGTTTTTCTAAATAAGCTTACCCGCCTAAATGTTAAGCATGGTTAAAATACGTATGTCGTTTTGTTCAACAAATTTGAGTAGATCACTCAGCGGTGCTTGCTTCAGAGCGACAATTTTTGAGATAGTTATTAAAACTTTTAAAAGGTTGTCAAACGTTGTTTCTCGTTTTATATCCTTTGTTTTCGTTACTCGACGGCTCCGTCCTCGTTAGCTTACATATTGCTGTTTTTTTTACTTGCTTAACGGCCTAAAGGTTAAGAATGCTTAAAATACGTAAGTCGTTTTGTTCAACAAATTTGGGTAGATAGCTCAGCAGTTGTTTGATTCAGAGCGACAATTTTTGATATAGTTATTAAAACTTTTTAAAAGGTGTCAAACGTTGTCTCTCGTTTTATATCCTTTAATATTAGAGTTAAATATGATAAAAACTGCGTACGATTTTTTTTAACCCATTCGTTTTGGTTATTCGACCACTCCGTCCTCGTGTAGCCTACATATTGCGTTTTTCTAAGCAAACTTATCGGCCTAAAGGTTAAGCAAGGTTAATATACTTATGTCGGTTCGTTCAACAAATTTGATTAGATCACTCAGCAGTTGTTTGCTTCAGAGCGACAATTTTTGAGATAGTTCCCGGTCGTTCGGTTTCAGTTTAGCAATGCTCCCAGCTACGTGTTTTGTTTTATGGGCGCCTATTGCTCAAGCAAAATGGCTCCGTTAGTTTGGTTTCAGGAATGGTACCGGTTGGTTAGTTTCGCTTTGCAATGACCCCGGTCGTTCAGTTTCAGTTTAGCAATGTTCCCAGCTACGAGCTTTATTTTACGAGCGCCTATTGCTCCAGAAAAAGGGCTCGGTTAGTTTGGTTTCAGCAATGGTCCCGATTGGTTAGTTTCAGTTTAGCAATGCTCCGGGCTACGTGCTTTATTTTATGGGCGCCTATTGCTCAAGTAAAATGGCTCGGTTAGTTTGGTTTTAGCAATGAACCCGGTCGGTCGGTTTCAGTGTAGCCATGTTCCCAGCTACGTGCGTTATTTTATGGGCGCCTATTACTCAAGCAAAAGGGCTCGGTTAGTTTAGTTTCAGCAATGATCCAGGTTGGTTAGTTTGGCTTTAGCAATGAGCAAGGTCGGTCAGTTTCAGTGTAGCAATGTTCCCTGCTACGTGCTTTATTTTATGGGCGCCTATTACTCAAGCAAAAGGGTTCGGTTAGTTTGCTTTGAGCAATGATCCCAGTTGGTTAGTTTGTCTTTAGCAATGGGGCCGGTTGGTCAGTTTCAGTTTAGCAATGCTCCGGGCTACGTGCTTTATTTTGTGGGCGCCTATTGCTCAAGAAAAATGGCTCTGTTAGTTTGGTTTCAGCAATGATCCCGGTTGGTTAGTTTGGCTTTAGCAATGAGCCCGGTCGGTCGGTTTCAGTATAGCAATGTTCCTAGCTCCGTCCTCGTGTACATATTGCGTTTTTCTAAATAAACCTACAGGCCTAAAAGTTGACCATGCTTAATATACGTAAGTCGTTTCGTTCAACAAATTTGAGTAGATCACTCAGCAGGTGTTTGCTTCACAGCAATTTGAGATTTTTGAGATAGTTATTAAAACTTTTTAAAGGTAGTCAAACGATGTTTCTCCTTTTATATCCTTTAATTGTAGAGTTAAATATGACAAAAAACGCGTACGAATTTTTTTAACCCATTTGTTTTGGTTACTCGACGGCTACGTCCTCGTTAGCTTACATAATGCGTTTTTTTTTAACTTGCTTACCGTGCCAAAGGTTAGCATGCAGTCAGCAGTTGTTTGCTTCAGAGCGACAATTTTTGAGATAGTTCCCGGTCGTTCGGTTTCAGTTAAGCAATGTTCCCAGCTATGTGCTTTGTTTTATGGGCGCCTATTGCTCAAGAAAATGGCTCCGTTAGTTTGGTTTCAGGAATGGTACCGGTTGGTTAGTTTGGCTTTGCAATTAGCCCGGTCGTTCAGTTTCAGTTTAGCAATGTTCCCAGCTACGTGCTTTATTTTATGGGCGCCAATTGCTCAAGCAAAAGGGCTCGGCTAGTTTGGTTTCAGCAATGGTCCCGATTGGTTAGTTTCAGTTTAGCAAAGCTCCGGGCTACTTGTTTTATTTTATGGGCACCTATTTCTCAAGTAAAATCGCTTGGTAAGTTTGGTTTTAGCAATGATACCTGTTGGTTAGTTTAGCTTTAGCAATGAGCCTGTTCGGTCAGTTTCAGTTTATCAATGTTCCCAGCTACATGCTTTATTTTATGAGCGTCTATTCCTCAAACAAAAGGGCTCGGTTAGTTTGGTTTCGGCAATGATCACGGTTAGTTAGCTTGTCTTTAGCAATGTGGCCGGTCGGTCAGTTTCAGTGCAGCAATGTTCCCTGCTACGTGCTTTATTTTATGGGCGCCTATTACTCAAGCAAAAGTGCTCGGTTAGTTTGGATTCAGCAATGATCTCGGTTGGTTAGTTTCAGTTTAGCAATGCTCCGGGCTACGTGCTTTATTTTATGGAGGCCTATTGCTCAAGCAAAATGGCTCCGTTAGTTTGGATTCAGGAATGGTACCGGTTTTTTAGTTTGGCTTTGCAATGAGCCTGTTCAGTCAGTTTCAGTTTATTAATGTTCCCAGCTACATGCTTTATTTTATGAGCGCCTATTCCTCTAGCAAAAGGGCTCTGTTAATTTCGTTTTAGCAATGATCCCGGTAGTTCTGTTTCAGTTTAGCAATGTTGCCAGCTACGTGCTTAATTTTATGGGCGCCTATTGCTCAAGCAAAATGGCTCCGTTAGTTTGAATTCAGGAATGGAACCGGTTGGTTAGTTTGGCTTTGCAATGAGCCTGTTCGGTCAGTTTCAGTTTATTAATATTCCCATCTACATGCTTTATTTTATGAGCGCCTATTCCTCAAGCAAAAGGGCTCGGTTAGTTTAGTTTCAGCAATGATCCAGGTTGGTTAGTTTGGCTTTCGCAATGAGCCCGGTTGGTCGGTTTCAGTGTAGCAATATTCCCAGCTACGAGCGTTATTTTATGGGCGCCTATTACTCAAACAAAAATGCTCGGTTAGTTTGATTTCAGCAATGGTCCCGATTGGTTAGCTTCAGTTTAGCAAAGCTCCGGGCTACTTGTTTTATTTTATGGGCACCTATTTCTCAAGTAAAATCGCTTGGTAAGTTTGGTTTTAGCAATGATACCTGTTGGTTAGTTTGGCTTTAGCAATGAGCCTGTTCGGTCAGTTTCAGTTTAATAATGTTCCCAGCTACATGCTTTATTTTATGAGCGCCTATTCCTCAAGCAAAAGGGCTCTGTTAATTTCGTTTTAGCAATGATCCCGGTAGTTCTGTTTCAGTTTAGCAATGTTCCCAGCTACGTGCTTAATTTTATGGGCGCCTATTGCTCAAGCAAAATGGCTCCGTTAGTTTGGATTCAGGAATGGTACCGGTTGGTTAGTTTGGCTTTGCAATGAGCGTGTTCGGTCTGTTTCAGTTTATTAATGTTCCCAGCTACATGCTTTATTTTATGAGCGCCTATTTCTCAATCAAAAGGGCTCGGTTAGTTTAGTTTCAGCAATGATCCAGGTTGGTTAGTTTGACTTTCGCAATGAGCCCGGTCGGTCGGTTTCAGTGTAGCAATATTCCCAGCTACGTGCGCTATTTTATGGGTACCTATTGCTCAATCGAAAGGGCTCGGTTAGTTTGCTTTGAGCAATAATCCCAGTTGGTTAGTTTGTCTTTAGCAATGAGGCCGGTCGGTCAGTTTCATTGTAGCAATGTTCTCTACTACGTGCTTTATTTTATATTTTATAGTTTCAGTTTAGCTATGCGCCGGACTTCCTGCTTTATTTTATGGGTGCCTTTTGCTCAAGCAAAAGTGCTCGGTTAGTTTGATTTCAGTAATGATCCCGGTTGGTTAGTTTCAGTTTAGCAATGCGGCGGGCTACGTGCTTTATTTTATGGGGGCCTATTGCTCAAGAAAATTGGCTCGCTTAGTTTGGTTTTAAGCAATGGTACCTGTTGGTTAGTTTGGCTTTCGCAATGAGCCCGGTCGGTCGGTTTCAGTGTAGCAATGTTCCCAGCTACGTGCGTTATTTTATGGGTACCTATTGCTCAATCGAAAGGGCTCGGTTAGTTTGCTTTGAGCAATAATCCCAGTTGGTTAGTTTGTCTTTAGCAATGAGGCCGGTCGGTCAGTTTCATTGTAGCAATGTTCTCTACTACGTGCTTTATTTTATATTTTATAGTTTCAGTTTAGCTATGCGCCGGACTTCCTGCTTTATTTTATGGGTGCCTTTTGCTCAAGCAAAAGGGCTCGGTTAATTTGGTTTCAGCAATGATCCCGGTTGGTTATTTTGGCTTTAGTTAGTTTCAGTGTAGCAATGTTCCCAGCTACGTGCTTTATTTTATGGGCGCCTATTATTCAAGCAAAAGGGCTCGGTTAGTTTGGTTTCAGCAATGATCCCGGTTGATAAGTTTGGCTTTAACAATGAGCCTGTCTGGTCAGTTTCAGTGCAGCAATGTTCCCAGCTACGTGCTTTATTTTATGGGCGCCTATTACTCAATCAAATTGGCTCGGTTAGTTTGGTTTCAACAATGATCCCGGTTGGTTAGTTTGGCTTTAGCAATGAGCCTGTCCGGTCGGTTTCAGTGCAGCAATGTTCCCAGCTACGTGCTTTATTTTATATTTTATAGTTTCAGTTTAGCAATGCGCCGGACTTCCTGCTTTATTTTATGGGTGCCTTTTGCTCAAGCAAAAGGGCTCGGTTAGTTTGCTTTGAGCAATGATCCCAGTTGGTTAGTTTGTCTTTAGCAATGAGGCCGGTCGGTCAGTTTCAGTTTAGCAATGCTCCGCGCTATGTGCTTTATTTTGTGGGCGCCTATTGCTCAAGAAAAACGGCTCTGTTAGTTTGGTTTCAGCAATGATCCCGATTGGTTAGTTTGGCTTTAGCAATGAGCCCGGTCGGTCGGTTTCAGTATAGCAATGTTCCTAGCTCCGTCCTCGTGTACATATTGCGTTTTTCTAAATAAACCTACCGGCCTAAAGGTTGAGCATGCTTAATATACGTAAGTCGTTTCGTTCAACAAATTTGAGTAGATCACTCAGCAGGTGTTTGCTTCAGAGCGATTTGAGATTTTTGAGATAGTTATTAAAACTTTTTAAAGGTTATCAAACGTTGTTTCTCGTTTTATATCTTTTAAGTCACAGTTAAATATGATAAAAACCACGCACGAATTTTTTTAACCCATTCGTTTTGGTTACTCGACCGCTCCGTAATCGTGTAGCCTACATATTGCGTTTTTCTAAATAAACTCACCGGCCTAAAGGTTAAGCATGCTTAAAATACGTAAGTCATTTTGTTCAACAAATTTGAGTAGATCACTCAGCAGTTGTTTGCTTCAGAGCGACACTTTTTGATATAGTTATTAAAAGTTTTTAAACCGTGTCAAACGTTATTTCTCGTTTTATATCCTTTAATACTAGAGCTAAATATGATAAAAACCGCGGACGTATTATTTTAAGCCATTCGTTTTGGTTACTCGACAGATCCGTCCTCGTGTAGCCTACATATTGCGTTTTTCTAAATAAGCTTACCGGCCTAAAGGTTAAGCATGGTTTAAATACGTAAGTCGTTTTGTTCAACAAATTTGAGTAGATCACTCAGCATTGTTTGCTTCAGAGCGACAATTTTTGAGATAGTTATTAAAACTTTTTAAAGGTAGTCAAACGATGTTTCTCCTTTTATATCCTTTAATTTTAGAGATAAATATGACAAAAAACGCGTACGAATTTTTGTATCCCATTTGTTTTGGTTACTCGACGGCTCCGTCCTCGTTAGCTTACATATTGCGTTTTTTTTAACTTACCGGGCTAAAGGTTAGCATGCTTAAAATACTTAAGACGTTTCGTTCAACAAATTGGAGTAGATCACTCAGCAGTTGTTTGCTTCAGAGCGAAAATTTTTGAGATAGTTCCCGGTCGTTCGGTTTCAGTTAAGCAATGTTCCCAGCTACGTGCTTTGTTTTATGGGCGCCTATTGCTCAATCGAAAGGGCTCGGTTAGTTTGGTTCCAGCAATGATCCCTGTTGGTTAGTTTGGATTTAGCAAAGAGCCAGGTCTGTCGGTTTCAGTGTAGAAATGTACCAAGCTACTTGCGTTATTTTATGGGTACCTATTGCTCAATCGAAAGGGCTCGTTAGTTTGCTTTGAGCAATAATCCCAGTTGGTTAGTTTGTCTTTACCAATGAGGCCGGTCGGTCAGTTTCAGTGTAACAATGTTCCCTACTACGTGCTTTATTATATGGGCACCTATTACTCAAGCCAAAGGGCTCCGTTAATTTCGTTTTAGCAATGATCCCGGTCGTTCAGTTTCAGTTTAGAAATGTTCCCAGCTACGTGCTTTATTTTATATTTTATAGTTTCAGTTTAGCAATGCGCCGGACTTCCTGCTTTATTTTATGGGTGCCTTTTGCTCAAGCAAAAGGGCTCGGTTAATTTGGTTTCAGCAATGATCCTGGTTGGTTATTTTGGCTTTAGTCAGTTTCAGTGTAGCATTGTTCCCAGCTACGTGCTTTATTTTATGGGCGCCTATTATTCAAGCAAAAGGGCTCGGTTAGTTTGGTTTCAGCAATGATCCCGGTTGGTTAGTTTGGCTTTAGCAATGAGCCTGTCTGGTCAGTTTCAGCGCAGCAATGTTCCCAGCTACGTGCTTTATTTTATGGGCGGCTATTACTCAAGCAAAATGGCTCGGTTAGTTTGGTTTCAGCAATGATCCCTGTTGGTTAGTTTGGCTTTAGCAATGAGCCTGTCCGGTAGGTTTCAGTGCAGCAATGTTCCCAGCTACGTGCTTTATTTTATGGGCGCCTATTACTCAAGCAAAAGGGCTCGGTTAGTTTGGTTTCAGCAATGATCCCGGTTGGTTAGTTTCAGTTTAGCAATGTTCCGGGCTACGTGCTTTATTTTATGGGCGCCTATTGCTCAAGAAAAATGGCTCCGTTAGTTTGGTTTCAGCAATGGTACCTGTTGGTTAGTTTGGTTTTAGCAATGAGCCAGGTCGGTCAGTTTCAGTGTAGTAATGTTACCAGCTACGCACCTTGTTTTATGGGCGCCTATTACTCAAGCAAAAGGGCTCGGTTAGTTTAGTTTTAACAATGATCCAGGTTGGTTAGTTTGGCTTTAGCTTTGAGCCCGGTCGTTCAGTTTCAGTTTAGCAATGTTCCCAGCTACATGCTTTATTTTATGTGCGCCAATTACTCAAGAAAAAGTGCTCGGTCAGTTTGGTTTCAGCAATGGTCCCGATTGGTTAGTTTCAGTTTAGCAATTCTCCGGGCTACGTGCTTTATTTTATGGGCGCCTATTGCTCGAGTAAAATGGCTCGGTTAGTTTGGTTTTAGCAATGATCCAGGTTGGTTAGTTTGGCTTTAGCAATGAGCCCGGTCGTTCAGTTTCAGTTTAGCAATGTTCCAAGCTACGTGCTTTATTTTATGGGCGCCTATTATTCAAGCAAAAGTACTCGGTTAGTTTGGTTTCAGGAATGGTACCGGTTGGTTAGTTTGGCTTTGCAATGAGCCCGGTCGTTCAGTTTCAGTTTAGCAATGTTCCCAGCTACGTGCTTTATTTTATGTGCGCCTATTACTCAAGCAAAAGGGCTCGGTTAATTTGGTTTCAGCAATGGTCCCGATGGGTTAGATTCAGTTTAGCAATGCTCCGGACTACGTGCTTTATTTTATGGGCGCCTATTACTCAAGAAAATGGCTCGGTTAGTTTGGTTTTAGCAATGATACCTGTTGGTTAATTTGGCTTTTGCAATGGGCCCGGTCGGTCGATTTCAGTGTAGCAATGTTCCTAGCTACGCACTTTATTTTATGGGCGCCTATTACTCAAGCAAAAGGGCTCGGTCTGTTTAGTTTCAGCAATGGTCCAGGTTGCTTAGTTTGGCTTTAGCAATGAGCCCGGTCGTTCAGTTTCAGTTTAGCAATGTTCCAGCTACGTGCTTTATTTTATGGGCACCTATTGCTCCAGGAAATTGGCTCCGTTAGTTTGCTTTCAGGAATGGTTCCGGTTGGTTAGTTTGGCTTTAGCAATGATCCCGGTCGGTCGGTTTCAGTATAGCAATGCTCCGGCCTACTTGCTTTACTTTATGGGTGCCTATTGCCCAAGCAAAAGGGCTCGGTTACTTTGGTTTCAGCAATGATTCCGGTTGGTTAATTTCAGTTTAGCACTGCGCCGGGCTACGTGCTTTATTTTATGGGTGCCTAATGCCCAAGCGAAAGGGCTCGATTAGTTTGGTTTCAGCAATTATACCTGTTGGTTAGTTTGGCTTTCGTTATGAGCCCGGTCGGTCTGTTTCGGTGTAGCAATGTTCCCAGCTACGTGATTTATTTTATGAGCGCCTATTGCTTAAGAAAAATTGTTCGGTTAGCTTGGTTTCAGCAATGGTACCTGTTGGTTAGTTTGGCTTTCGCAATGAGCCCGGTCGGTTGGTTTCAGTGTAGCAATGTGCCCAGCTACATGCGTTATTTTATGGGCGCCTATTACTCAAGCAAAAGTGCTCGGTTAGTTTGGTTTCAGCAATGATTCCGGTTGGTTAATTTCAGTTTAGCACTGCGCCGGGCTACGTGCTTTATTTTATGGGTGCCTAATGCTCAAGCGAAAAGGCTCGGTTAGTTTGGTTTCAGCAATGATACCGGTTGGTTATTTTGGCTTTAGCAATGAACCCGGTCGGTCGGTTTCAGTGTAGCAATGTTCCTCCCTACGTGCTTTATTTTATGGGCGCCTATTACTCAAGCAAAAGGGCTCGGTTAGTTTGGTTTCAGCAATGATCCCGGTTGGTTAGTTTGGCTTTAGCAATGAGCCTGTCGGTCAGTTTCAGTGTAGCAATGTTCCCAATTTCGTGCTTTATTTTATGGGCGCCTATAATTCAAGCAAAAGTGCTCGGTTAGTTTGGTTTCAGCAATGATCCCGGTTGGTAAGTTTTAGTTTAGCACTGCGCCGGGCTACGTGCTTTATTTTATGGGTGCTTATTGAGCAAGCGAAAGGGCTCGGTTAGTTTGGTTTCAGCAATGATCCCGGTTAGTTAGTTTGGCTTTAGCAATGAGCCTGTTCGGTCAGTTTCAGTTTATCAATGTTCCCAGCTACATGCTTTATTTTATGAGCGCCTATTCCTCAAGGAAAAAGGCTCCATTAGTTTAGTTTCAACAATGATCCAGGTTGGTTAGTTTGACTTTCGCCATGAGCCCGGTCGGTCGGTTTCAGTGTACCAATGTTCCCAGCTACGTGCGTTATTTTATGCGCCTATTACTCCAAAAAAAAATGCTCGGTTAGTTTGGTTTCAGCAATGATCCCGGTTGGTTAGTTTCAGTTTAGCAATGCTCTGGCTTTTATGGGTGCCTATTGCTCAAGAAAAATGGCTCGCTTAGTTTGGTTTCAGCAATGGTACCTGTTGGTTAGTTTGGCTTTAGCATTGAGCCCGGTCGTTCAGTTTCAGTTTAGCAATGTTCCCAGCTACGTGCTTTATTTTATGGGCGCCTATTATTCAAGGAAAAGTGCTCGGTTAGTTTGGTTTCAGGAATGGTACCGGTTGGTTAGTTTGGCTTTGCAATGAGCCCGGTCGTTCAGTTTCAGTTTAGCAATGTTCCCAGCTACATGCTTTATTTTATGTGCGCCTATTACTCAAGCAAAAGGGCTCGGTTAATTTGGTTTCAGCAATGGTCCCGATGGGTTAGTTTCAGTTTAGCAATGCTCCGGGCTACGTGCTTTATTTTATGGGCGCCTATTGCTCAAGTAAAATGGCTCGGTTAGTTTGGTTTTAGCAATTAAACCTGTGGGTTAGTTTGGCTTTAGCAATGAGCCTGTTCGGTCGGTTTCAGTTTATGAATTTTCCCAGCAACATGCTTTATTTTATGAGCGCCTATTCCTCAAGCAAAAGGGCTCGGTTAGTTTAGTTTCAGCAATGATCCAGGTTGGTTAGTTTGGCTTTAGCAATGAGCCCGGTTGGTTAGTTTGTCTTTATCAATGAGCCAGGTCGGTCGGTTTCAGTGTAGCAATGTACCTAGCTACGTGCTTTATTTTATGGGCGCCTATTACTCAAGCAAAAGGGCTCGGTTAGTTTAGTGTCAACAATGATCCAGGTTGGTTAGTTTGGCTTTAGCATTGAGCCCGGTCGTTCAGTTTCAGTTTAGCAATGTTCCAAGCTACGTGCTTTATTTTATGGGCGCCTATTATTCAAGCAAAAGTACTCGGTTAGTTTGGTTTCAGGAATGGTACCGGTTGGTTAGTTTGGCTTTGCAATGGGCCCGGTCGTTCAGTTTCAGTTTAGCAATGTTCCCAGCTACGTGCTTTATTTTATGTGCGCCTATTACTCAAGCAAAAGGGCTCGGTTAATTTGGTTTCAGCAATGGTCCCGATGGGTTAGTTTCAGTTTAGCAATGCTCTGGGCTACATGCTTTATTTTATGGGCGCCTATTACTCAAGTAAAATGGCTCGGTTAGTTTGGTTTTAGCAATGATACCAGTTGGTTAATTTGGCTTTTTCAATGGGCCCGGTCGGTCGATTTCAGTGTAGCAATGTTCCCAGCTACGTTCTTTATTTTATGGGTGCCTATTGCTCAATCGAAAGGGCTCGCTTAGTTTGGTTCCAGCAATGATCCCTGTTGGTTAGTTTGGATTTCGCAAAGAGCCAGGTCTGTCGGTTTCATTGTAGAAATGTACCAAGCTACTTGCTTTATTTTATGGGCGCCTATTACTCAAGCAAAAGGGCTCGGTTAGTTTAGTTTCATTAATGATCCAGGTTGGTTAGTTTGGCCTTAGCAGTGAGCCAGGTCTGTCGGTTTCGGTTTTATTTTATGGGTTCCTAATGCTCAAGCGAAAGGGCTCGGTTAGTTTGGTTCCAGCAATGTTACCGGTTGGTTATTTTGGCTTTAGCAATGAACCCGGTCGGTCGGTTTCAGTGTAGCAATGTTCCCAGTTTCGTGCTTTATTTTATGGGCGCCTATAATTCAAGCAAAAGTGCTCGGTTTGTTTGGTTTCAGCAATGATCCCGGTTGATAAGTTTTAGTTTAGCACTGCGCCGGGCTACGTGCTTTATTTTATGGGTGCTTATTGAGCAAGCGAAAGGGCTCGGTTAGTTTGGTTTCAGCAATGATCCCGGTTGGTCAGTTTGGCTTTAGCAATGAGCCTGTCGGTCAGTTTCAGTGTAGCAATGTTCCCAGTTTCGTGCTTTATTTTATGGGCGCCTATAATTCAAGCAAAAGTGCTCGGTTAGTTTGGTTCCAGCAATGATCCCGGTTGGTAAGTTTTAGTTTAGCACTGCGCAGGGCTACGTGCTTTATTTATTTGGGTGCCTATTCCTCAAGGAAAAAGGCTCCGTTAGTTTAGTTTCAGCAATGATCCAGGTTGGTTAGTTTGGCTTTCGCCATGAGCCCCGTCGGTCGGTTTCAGTGTACTAATGTTCCCAGCTACGTGCGTTATTTTATGGGCGCCTATTACTCAAACAAAAGTGCTCGGTTAGTTTGATTTCAGCAATGATCCCGGTTGGTTAGTTTCAGTTTAGCAATGCTCTGGGCTACGTGCTTTATTTTATGGGTACCTATTGCTCAAGAAAAATGGCTCGCTTAGTTTGGTTTCAGCAATGGTACCTGTTGGTTAGTTTGGCTTTCGCAATGAGCCCGGTCGGTCGTTTCAGTGTAGCAATGTTCCCCGCTAGGTGCGTCACTTTATGGGCGCCTATTACTCAATCAAAAGGGCTCGGTTATTTTGGTTTCAGCATTTATCCCGGTTGGTTAGTTTGGCTTTAGCAATGAGCCCGGTCGTTCAGTTTCAGTTTAGCAATGTTCCCAGCTACGTGCTTTATTTTATGGGCGCCTATTATTCAAGTAAGTGCAGCAATGATCCAGGTTGGTTAGTTTGGCTTTAGCAATGAGCCTGGTCGTTCAGTTTCAGTTTAGCAATGGCCCCAGCTACGTGCTTTATTTTATGGGCGCCTATTATTCAAGCAAAAGTGCTCGGTTAGTATAGTTTCAGCAATAATCCAGGTTGGTTAGTTTAGCTTTAGCAATGAGCCCGGTCGTTCAGTTTCAGTTTGGCAATGTTCCCAGGTACGCACTTTATTTTATGGGCGCCTATTGCTCAAGAAAATGGCTCCGTTAGTTTGGTTTCAGGAATGGTACCGATTGGTTGGTTTGGCTTCGCAATGAGCCTTTTCGGTCAGTTTCAGTTTATCAATGTTCCCAGCTACATGCTTTATTTTATGAACGCCTATTCCTCAAGCAAAAGGGCTCTGTTAGTTTGGTTTCAGCATTGATCCCGGTTTGTTAGCTTGTCCTTAGCAATATGGCCGGTCGGTCAGTTTCAGTGTAGCAATGTTCCCTGCTACGTGCTTTATTTTATGGGCGCCTATTACTCAAGCAAAAGTGCTCGGTTAGTTTGGTTTCAGCAATGATCCCGGTTGGTTAGTTTAGCTTTAGCAATGAGCCAGGTCGGTCGGTTTCAGTGCAGCAATGTACCTAGCTACGAGCTTTATTTTATGGGCACCTATTAGTCAAGCAAAAGGGCTCTGTTAGTTTAGTTTCAACAATGATCCAGGTTGGTAAGTTTGGCTTTAGCAATGAGCCCGGTCGTTCAGCTTCAGTTTGGCAATGTTCCCAGCTACGTGCTTTGTTTTATGGGCGCCTATTAGTCAAGCAAAAGGGCTCTGTTAGTTTAGTTTCAACAATGATCCAGGTTGGTAAGTTTGGCTTTAGCAATGAGCCCGGTCGGTCAGTTTCAGTTTAGCAATGTTCCAAGCTACGTTCTTTATTTTATGGGCGCCTATTATTCAAGCAAAAGTGCTCGGTTAGTTTGGTTTCAGGAATGGTACCGGTTGGTTAGTTTGGCTTTGCAATGAGCCCGGTCGTTCAGTTTCAGTTTGGCAATGTTGCCAGCTACGTGCTTTATTTTATGTGCGCCTATTACTCAAGCAAAAGGGCTCGGTTAGTTTGGTTTCAGCAATGATCGCGGTTGGTTAGTTTGGCTTTAGCAATGAGCCTGTCGGTCAGTTTCAGTATAGCAATTTTCCTAGCTACGTGCTTTGTTTTATGGGCGCCTATTATTCAAGCAAAAGTGCTCGGTTAGTTTGGTTTCAGGAATGGTACCGGTTGGTTAGTTTGGCTTTAGCAATGAGCCTGGTCGTTCAGTTTCAGTTTAGCAATGGCCCCAGTTTCGTGCTTTATTTTATGGGCGCCTATAATTCAAGCAAAAGTGCTCGGTCAGTTTGGTTTCAGCAATGGTCCCGATGGGTTAGTTTCAGTTTAGCAATGCTCCGGGCTAGGTGCTTTATTTTATGGGCGCCTATTGCTCAAGTAAAATGGCTCGGTTAGTTTAGTTTCAGCAATGATCCAGGTTGGTTAGTTTGGCTTTAGCAATGAGCCCGGTCGTTCAGTTTCAGTTTAGCAATGTTCCCAGCTACGTGCTTTATTTTATGGGCGCCTATTATTCAAGTAAGTGCAGCAATGATCCCGGTTGGTTAGTTTGGCTTTAGCAATGAGCCTGTCCGGTCAGTTTCAGTATAGCAATTTTCCTAGCTACGTGCTTTATTTTATGGGCGCCTATTATTCAAGCAAAAGTGCTCGGTTAGTTTAGTTTCAGCAATGATCCATGTTGGTTAGTTTAGCTTTAGCAATGAGCCCGGTCGTTCAGTTTAAGTTTAGCAATGTTCCCAGGTACGCGCTTTATTTTATGGGCGCCTGTTGCTCAAACAAAATTGCTCCGTTAGTTTGGTTTCAGGAATGGTACCGGTTGGTTGGTTTGGCTTTCGCCATGAGCCTGTTCTGTCAGTTTCAGTTTATCAAGGTTAGGGTGGTGAGAAAAAAAGAAATTTTTTTCTTCATATTTTACGAAAATAAATAAAATAAAATTTACATTGAAAAAACAAAATTGTTACAAAATACATAAAAATACACAACAAAAAAATTATTTTACAAAACAAAACAAAGTAGCAAGTTTATTTACAAAAAAATTTCTATATAAAAAATAAAATTGCTTATTAGAATATACACATTGAAATTTAAATAACGTTTAAATTTACAAAACAAAAAACAAATACCTAAAGTGAAGAAAAAATTTAGAAAAAAGAAAAAAATATATTTGTTGAAATTTACATATACATACAACATCAAAGAAGATACAACAACAACATTAAATAACTACACCAACAAGGAGGAATTTCTACAAAAACCAGAACACAAACACGTAAAAAGAAATAACATGTCAGAGTGAGTACTTTGTTACTTATATATATATACATACATATATATCCCTCCGATCTAGAGATCCGGACCCTGTGTATATAACCCACATCAAAAAGCCTAAACGGCAAAATATTTCATTTGCTTACTCACTGTTACCAACAGGTACAGTCCCTTCAAAAAACCCATATACATCTTTCAACAAATAAATTTTCATTCCCGTACCAACGGAAAATCCACTGCCCGGTTCTATATACCCAAAAAGTTCGTTGTGCTAAATATCTACATAATTATAAAAATATATACGTGTATATGTAATATATGTATATACCCACTTAGTTCGGTAATATCACCCGAGCTACATATTTTTCCAGCGTGAAAAGCACCGCTGCCCAATTTACCCTCATATACATATATTACATAAAATATAATTTAAAAAAAAACCCATAGCAACGAACTTTACCAAATTTTTGTCACTTTTCCTAAAGTTATTTTACCGGTGCACCTAAGATTAATTTTGCATACAAACCTACAATTATATGCACCCATATTACCCACACGCACTTGTATATCTTTTTGCATAAGCCAAAAACCCACCCTCAACAAAGTAATTGCATGAGCATATGTAACAACATAATAGAAGGAATCAACAAAGAAGATCATCGCTTACATATTTTGCATACATTTACTTTGTCAATACAGATCAAGTGCATTGGCACGGCAAACAAAAGGTTGTTGGTACACCACAGTTTACCGGCAAATATATTTTACCCACTTATATATATACATACATACGTACTATATACCCATATTACTTGTGCTCAGACGCGCTGAGACAAGTACACATAACAAACCAATAAGCCGGTACACATTAGGCCGGTCTCAAAAAATAAAAAATAAAAAACCCAGTGAACACAAATATTATAATATTTATATTACTATATACTCATATTACTTGTACTCAGAAGCGCTGAGACAAGCCCGTATTAAAAACCAAGCGTACATTAGGCTGGTTTAAAAAAAATTTTTTTTTTGCCCTTTTGACAAATTTTTTGCGATTTTCACAGCTTAATAAAAGCTCCCATTTCTTGGTAAAATTAAATTATAATGCCACAAACAAACGAAACCCAAAAATTGACCACTGCAGACCAATGCCTGCAGAAATTCATATAACCAAGTAGAGGTTTACTGCTCAAGATGGTCACCCTCCCAAGCTACCGAGTGTATGCTTAAGGTCAAATTAGAAGACCTAGATAAAATATGGGCAAAGGTGCTAGAGTCCCATCGAGATGTAAGTTTCTCTGATAATTATACAGATGTCAGCGGCTCGGTTGAGCAAAAATTTGCTAAATGCATGGAAACGTACCAAACATGCAAATCAGAAATTTTAGAAGCCTTACAGCTTTTTAATACTGCTAGCACCAACCAACACCAAATACCCGCCCACCCAATAAACAATTCAAATGCAAACGGTTTTTGTTTAAAAGTACCACCATGCGACACCGAAGTATTTCATGGTGAATACGAAGACTGGCCATCTTTTAAAAATATGTTCACGGCAGTCTATAAAAACCACACTAAATTATCACCCGGTCAAAAATTATACCACCTGCGCCTGAAAACGAAAAGTCAAGCAGGACTTATTGTAAAGCAATACCCACTGAGCGATGATAATTTCGAGCTTGCCTGGGAAGCGCTCAGATCTAGGTACGAGAACAAAAGGATACTCGTCGACAACCAACTGAAGACGCTGTTCAACCTACCCACAATATTCGAAGAAAACGGAGAACAAATACAGAAGATGCAGACAACAATCAACAACTGCATGTCAACCCTTAACACCCAAGGAATCCCGACAACGGCTGCCAAGTGAAAGCCTTTCACTATGGGAACAATCCCTCAGCTCCCGGAAGGAGCTGCCCCTTTGGGAGGACATGAATAAATTCTTCACCAGTAGATACGAGGTAGTAGAAAGACTAAGTACCTATAGACCAGGCAAGGCGAAACCCCAATTTTCGAGTTTTACGCCACGAACGGTGAATCAAAACTCGACCCAACCAATAACAATAAAACCCATGCATATCACACCGAGTTCAATAAAACGGCTTCGTGTAGATTATGCAACCAATATCACGCTGTCAAATCTTGCGTCAGGTTTAGGAATTTATCGGTATTAGACCGAATCAAATTTGTGAGAGAAATAGTTACTGTGAAAACTGTTTATCAACGTCACACCCCAAGAATGAATGTAAAAGTAGTTTCACGTGCGTTTATTGCCAAAAGCGTCATCATTCGATAATGCATTTGCAGCCCAAACCCCAACAATCACAACCAAACCCCAGAGTTCAAAGTGCCCAAGCCGGAACCCCTAGGAGAACGGACGACGAGCGAGCCTCAACATCGAAAGCCGCCGCAAGAGCCACGTCCTCCCTACAGTCTCAAGACAAAAACCCGGTTTCTTCACTCTTCTCGAGTAATCATGGAACCACCCTACTATCCACAGCAATAGTATCAGTATACTTTGCTGGCGAATTTCATAAAATTCGGGCCCTAATAGACCAAGGTTCACAAAAAACCTTTGTATCATCCCGTATACAAAAGGTTCTTGGTCTACCCACAAAAGAGTCTCTCCACCAGATATCTGGAATGGGTGGAACGGTTGTGAAAAATGCCAATAAAGTCTGCCAGATAACATTCAATTCAGCAGACTTAACCCAAATGATAGACGCACAAGCAATAATTTTGCCGAAACTAACTAAGTTCTTGCCCACAGTCAGAGTTTCAAGCATCGATTTCGAAGAACTGTCCCATTTACCCTTAGCCGATCCACAGTATTCGATACCATCTAAAATTGGTGTGGTAATCGGCAGCGATATCACCCCGCAAATCCTCACCGAAGGGCTCCTACGAAATGTGAGTGGAACATTACTTGCCCAAAACACAATATTCGGATTGATATTAAGCCGCCCTGTAGCTGAAAAGGTATCAACCTTCAGCACTCATGTCACGGAATGCACCGATGACCCCATCAATCAACTTTTGAGCCAATTTTGGGAACAGGAAGAAGTTCACCAAACCCAACAACGATCAGCAGATGATGAATACTGCGAAGCACTCTACCGGACAACCACAATTCGTGAGGAAGATGTACGCTACAGAGTCAAACTACCCTTCAAATCGGAATTTCCAGCCCATCTGGCACTCGGTCATTCACGACCCGCAGCACAACAGCAGTATATCAGCATCGAACGAACCCTCGAAAGAAAACCCGAACTAAGAGACAAATATTTTGAAGTCCTCAATGAATATTTAACCATGGATCACATGGAACCCGCTTCCCAACAAGAGATAATTAGAGATGGTAAATATCTATCGTTTTATCTACCCCATCATGCTGTCATAAAACCACAAAAGTGCGAGTCGTCTTCAACGCATCAAAAATGTCGCATTCTGGCAACTCGTTGAATGACGTGCTTCATACAGGCCCCATTCTACAAAATGACTTAATGCTCGTCATACTTAAATGGCGACTTTATAAGTTTGTTTTCAACGGCGATATTGAGAAAATGTATCGCCAAATACTCATCCATGAAGAAGATAAAGATTTTCATCGAATCGTTTTTCGAACACACCCAACTCTGCCGATACAAGATTTTCGACTAAAAACAGTTACCTTTGGTGTAAATTGCGCGCCATATTTGGCGATTCGAACCCTACACCAACTCGCCCACGGATGTCAAGACGAATATCCGCTCGCTAAAAACATTTTATTAAACGAAACATATGTTGACGATATTTTGTCAGGCGGTCATAATATACAGTCCACTTTGAACTCTATGACTCAAGTTATCGAAGCCTTAAAACCGACAGGGTTCCCTTTGAGGGAGATGTCGGCAAATACCCTGAAATTTTAAAACCCGTTCCCGACCCTGATTTGCTAGACGTTGACTTCCTTAAATTCCATGATTCGAGTTCAACAAAAACCCTTGGAATTCAGTGGAACGCGCTAACCGACACCTTCACCTACACGTATGATCCACCATCAGCAGAAAACACGACTACAAAAAGGCAGATTTTATCAGCAGTTATAAAACTGTTTGACCCCGCAGGATGGCTTTCACCAATAATGATTCTTGCAAAAATGTTGCTGCAACAACTCTGGATGGAAGGAACGGATTAAGACGAAGACGTGAAGCCGGGAGCTCTCCAAAAATGGACTTCAATTTATGAAAATTTACCTCATATCAGAGACATTAAAATCCCTAAGTGGTTACAGTATTCCCCCGATAAACTAATCCAGCTGCATGGATTCTCAGATGCTTCAGAAAAAACATTTTGTGCCTGTATATATTTACGAGTACAAACCCATGAAAATCGTTTTTCATCCCATTTGCTAGCTGCTAAAAGCAAAGTAGCACCCCTCCAAACCGTGAGTCTTCCACGGTTGGAACTCTGTGGAGCAGTTTTACTCTCCAAGTTAGTGAAACAGCTGCGAAGTGAGCTGAATCTACCCCCACACGAACTCATCCTCTGGTGCGATTCTGCCATCGTACTGGCCTGGTTAGAAAAACCACCCCATACCTGGAAAACGTATGTCGCCAACAGAACCTCTGAAATTCTTAAGAACGTCGACAACGCCGCTTGGAGGCATGTTTCCAGTGAGGATAACCCAGCGGATTTGGGCACTCGAGGCTGCAAGCCTCAGGATTTAGTCCAATGTCCATTATGGTGGGAAGGACCTAATTGGCTTATCAACCCATCAACTTCGTGGCCAAGGATATTTCTCATCACCCAACTCCCCCCGAACAACGACATGTGGAAGTAGTCCACACCCTGCAGGAAGAAAATATAGACATACTCGACCGGTTTTCGTCATTTTCTCGAGCGCTTAGAGTCATGGCCTATATGTTGCGGTTTATCCGAAAAGCAAGAAAACTAGAAGTTCCAGCCACGCTCAACCTCACCCACGCCGAAGTGAATGATGCCAAAATCAAAATCATCATTCAAACTCAACAAAATTATTACGGAGATACGATAGAGCTGCTTCAAACGTCAGGACCCTTACCCAAAAAGAACACCCTTTTGACATTAAACCCCATGCTAGATGACTCAGGAATCATGCGAGTTTCTGGAAGATTAGCATATGCCACTTATAGCTTTAACGAGCGGCACCCAATTATCATGCCCGAAAACTCTCGATTTTGTTCTCTTCTGTTGAACTTCCTCCATTCGAACCTGCTGCACGCCGACAAACAGCTGATGATCCGAATGGTACAGCAACAGTACTACATTCCACGTTTGAAGCAAAAGGTCAAAAAGCGCATCTTCCACTGCAAAATCTGCACCATCTACAAACAGCAGATGAAAACGCAGATAATGGCAGCTTTGCCACCCGAGCGGTCAACGTATTCCCTACCCTTTCACACAACAGGAGTCGAATTTGCTGGACCATTTATGGTAAAAACTTCTCCCCTTCGCCGAGCTTCGTATGTCAAAGCTTACGTTTGTGTGTTCGTCTGTTTTTCCACAAAGGCTGTTCATTTAGAAGTGTGCTCTGATCTCACCACGAATGCCTTCAACGCAGCCTTTGTCCGATTCACTGGCCGCCGTGGCCTACCCCACCAGATATATTCTGACAACGGAAAGACGTTCGTCGGCGCACAACGCGGATTACAAAGAGAATTCACCACATTCCTCAAGGAAGTCGCTACAGACGTCGCCGAAAAGTATGCAACTCACGGATTCTCATGGAAATTCATCCCCCCATATGCTCCACACATGGGTGGGCTATGGGAAGCGGCCGTGAAAAGTTTCAAGATACACTTCACGAAGGTAGCAGGAAACCAGAAGTTCTCCTTCGAAGAGCTTACTACCCTCTTAATACGCATAGAGGTGGTCCTCATCTCCCGACCGCTGTCCCCTATGTCCGAAGATCCAATGGATCCCCTAGTCCTAACCCCAGGGCATTTCCTACGTGGCGCGCCGCTCTTGTCGTTACCGGATCCAACTGCAGAGCATCTCACCTTGGTGAACAAATGGCAGAAATTGAAAGTGCTTCACCACCAATTCAGCACACGATGGAAGAGCGAGTATCTCAAGGAGCTGCATAAGCGGTACAAATGGAAATGCCCTCAACGCAATATTCAAGTTGGAGATTTAGTCGTGGTAAAGGATGATTTACTACCCCCGAACGAATGGCGTTTGGGGCGGGTAATCACTTTACACCCTGGATCGGATAACCATGTTCGAGTTGTAGAACTCAAAACACAAAACGGACTAATAACCCGAAATATTGCCAAACTGTGCGTGCTACCAACTGCCTAGTAATGCCAACCCTACCTCTGGTACCCTCTGTTTCATGCCCCTAGGAATCTGAAAGAGATATATAAGCTACCCTCACCCATGCCTGCAAATACGAATATTTTTCTTTTCTTGTCTTTGCAGGACCCGCAGAACAACTGAGGGACCAAAGTGTCGCCTCTGTGGCCAACGACATGTGTTTAGACAGTGCCGGGCATTCTTAGCGATGAAACCCGAGGAGAGATACCAGTGTGCAAAAACCCACCGGCACTGCCTCAACTGCCTCGCAATTTCACACTCCACCGGAACGTGCGACTCCGCAAGCAGCTGCCGTAAATGTCCCTCGGCCACCACACTTTGCTCCACCGGGCTCGACCGAACAACCATGCTAGACGCCAGGACAACGACAGCCGACGAAGAGACAGGGCAACCCAACAAGCCCGCACGGAAAACCGCCAGAGCGCTGTACAAAGCCGATCGGCTCGTCACAAAGACGACAAAATACGGCAATTAATAGCCGAGGCACGGGCGGCCTTGGACATGGTTGATGCCGCCCTTAACCCATCAACGCGTCGGTCGTGGGGGGGGGGGGGGGGGGGGGGGGAGTATGTTGAAGACATGATCAAGTTTTCGGACTAAGTCCGCCCCCTCCGTCTTGCAACACCCGGCCAGTGCGGCCAAGCGCTGGCAGTGCAGCTCAGCTGTGGCTTGCCAACCACCACCGCGCTCTCAGTTTTTCAGTTTACTTAAAACTACCCGCCCACACGCAACGTCCGAACCGCAATCGTTTGCTGTATTTTCTCCCGCCCGCCGTCGCGCAGTTTATTTAAAAATTTAATTAAATTTTTTTTATTTTAGTATAAATAATAATAACTCAAGTTGTGAATTGTGAGTGAGAAATACAAATATATACAACATAACTAAAGTGTCTAGTGCATTTGAATTTTTTTATACAATCCAGGTTGTTTAGTTTGGCTTTAGCAATGAGCCTGTCCGGTCGGTTTCAGTGTAGCAATGTTCCCAGCTACGTGCTTTATTTTATGGGCGCCTATTACTCAAGCAAAAGGGCTCGTTTAGTTTGGTTTCAGCAATGATGTCGGTTGTTTAGTTTGGCTTTAGCAATGGCGCCTATTAATCAAGCAAAAGTGCTCGGTTAGTTTGGTTTCAGCAATGATCCCGGTTTGTTAGTTTCAGTGTAGCAATGCTCCGGGCTACGTGCTTTATTTTGTGGGCGCCTATTGCTCAAGCAAAAGGGCTCGGTTAGTTTAGTTTCAGCAATGACCAGGTTGGTTAGTTTAGCTTTAGCAATGAGCCCGGTCTGTCGGTTTCAGTGTAGCAATGTACCTAGCTACGTGCTTTATTTTATGGGTGCCTACTGCTCAATCGAAAGGCCTCGGTTAGATTGGTTTCAGCAATGATCCCTGTTGGTTAGTTTGGCTTTAGCAATTAGCCAGGGCTGTCGGTTTCAGTGTAGTAATGTACATAGATACGTGCTTTATTTTATGGCCGCCTATTACTCAAGCAAAAGGGCTCGGTTATTTTAGTTTCAGCAATGAGCCAGGTTGGTTAGTTTGGCATTAGCAATGAGCCAGGTCTGTCGGTTTCAGTGTAGCAATGTACCTAGCTACGTGCTTTATTTTATGGGTGCCTACTGCTCAATCAAAAGGGCTCGGTTAATTTGGTTTCAGCAATGAACCCTGTAGGTTAGTTTGGCTTTAGCATTGAGCCAGGTCTGTCGGTTTCAGTGTAGCAATGTACCTAGCTACGTGCTTTATTTTATGGGCGCCTATTACTCAACCAAAAGGGCTCGGTTAGTTTAGTTTCAGCAATGATCCAGGTTGGTTAGTTTGGCTTTAGCAATGAGCCCGGTCGTTCAGTTTCGGTTTAGCATTGTTCCCAGCTACGTGCTTTATTTTATGGGTGCCTATTGCTCAATCGAATGGGCTCGGTTAATTTGGTTTCAGCAATGATCCGTGTTGGTTAGTTTGGCTTTAGCAATGAGCCAGGTCTGTCGGTTTCAGTGTAACAATGCACCTAGTTACGTGCTTTATTTTATGGGCGCCTATTACTCAAGCAAAAGGTCTCGGTTTGTTTAGTTTCAGCAATGATCCAGGTTGGTTAGTTTGGCTTTAGCAATGAGCCCGGTCGTTCGGTTTCAGTTTAGCAATGTTCCCAGCTACGTGCTTTATTTTATGGGCGCTTATTATTCAAGCAAAAGTGCTCGGTTAGTTTAGTTTCAGCAATGATCCAGGTGAGTTAGTATAGCTTTAGCAATGAGCCCGGTCGTTCAGTTTCAGTTTAGCAATGTTCCCAGGTACGCGCTTTATTTTATGGGCGCCTATTACTCCAGCAAAAGGGCTCGGTTAGTTTGGTTTCAGGAATGATCCAGGTTGGTTAGTATATCTTTAGCAATGAGACCGGTCGTACAGTTTCAGTTTAGCAATGTTCCCAGGTACGCGCTTTATTTTATGGGCGCCTATTGCTCAAGCAAAAGTGCTCGGTTAGTTTGATTTCAGCAATAGTCCAGGTTGGTTAGTATAGCTTTAGCAATGAGCCCGGTCGTTCAGTTTCAGTTTAGCAATGTTCCCAGGTACGCGCTTTATTTTATGGGCGCCTATTATTCAAGCAAAAGTGCTCGGTTAGTTTAGTTTCAGCAATGATCCAGGTTGGTTAGTATATCTTTAGCAATGAGCCCGGTCGTTCAGTTTCAGTTTAGCAATGTTCCCAGGTACGCGCTTTATTTTATGGGCGCCTATTATTCAAGCAAAAGTGCTCGGTTAGTTTAGTTTCAGCAATGATCCAGGTTGGTTAGTATAGCTTTAGCAATGAGCCCGGTCGTTCAGTTTCAGTTTAGCAATGTTCCCAGGTACGCGCTTTATTTTATGGGCGCCTATTATTCAAGCAAAAGTGCTCGGTTAGTTTAGTTTCAGCAATGATCCAGGTTGGTTAGTATAGCTTTAGCAATGAGCCCGGTCGTTCAGTTTCAGTTTAGCAATGTTCCCAGGTACGCGCTTTATTTTATGGGCGCCTATTGCTCAAGCAAAATGGCTCCGTTAGCTTGGTTTCAGGAATGGTACTGGTTGGTTGGTTTGGCTTTGCAATGAGCCTGTTCGGTCAGTTTCATTTTATCAATGTTCCCAGTTACATGGTTTATTTTATGAGCGCCTATTCCTCAAGCAAAAGGGCTCGGTTAAAATAGTTTCAGCAATGACCAGGGTTGATTAGTTTGGCTTTAGCAATGAGCCCGGTCGGTCAGTTTCAGTTTAGCAATGTTCCCAGCTACGTGCTTTATTTTATGGGCGCCTATTATTCAAGCAAATGTGCTCGGTTAGTTTAGTTTCAGCAATGATCCAGGTTGGTTAGTATAGCTTTAGCCATGAGCCCGGTCGTTCAGTTTCAGTTGAGCAATGTTCCCAGGTACGCGCTTTATTTTATGGGCGCCTATTGCTCAAGCAAAAGTGCTCGGTTATTTTGATTTCAGCAATAGTCCAGGTTGGTTAGTATAGCTTTAGCAATGAGCCCGGTCGTTCAGTTTCAGTTTAGCAATGTTCCCAGGTACGCGCTTTATTTTATGGGCGCCTATTGCTCAAGCAAAATGGCTCCGTTAGTTTGGTTTCAGGAATGGCACCGGTTGGTTAGTATAGCTTTAGCAATGAGCCCGGTCGTTCAGTTTCAGTTTAGCAATGTTCCCAGCTACGTGCTTTATTTTATGTGCGCCTATTACTCCAGCAAAAGGGCTCGGTTAGTTTAGTTCCAGCAATGATCCAGGTTGGTTAGTATAGCTTTAGCAATGAGCCCGGTCGTCCAGTTTCAGTTTAGCAATGTTCCCAGATACGCGCTTTATTTTATGGGCGCCTATTCCTCAAGCAAAAGGGCTCGGTTAAATTAGTTTCAGCAATGACCCAGGTTGATTAGTTTGGCTTTAGCAATGAGCCCGGTTGGTCAGTTTCAGTTTAGCAATGTTCCCAGTTACGTGCTTTATTTTATGGGCGCCTATTATTCAAGCAAAAGTGCTCGGTTAGTTTAGTTTCAGCAATGATCCAGGTTGGTTAGTATAGCTTTAGCAATGAGCCCGGTCGTTCAGTTTCAGTTTAGCAATGTTCCCAGGTACGCGCTTTATTTTATGGGCTCAGTTATTTTGGTTTCAGCAATGGTCCCGATTGGTTAGTTTGGCTTTAGCAATGAGCCAGGTCGGTCAGTTTCAGTGTAGCAATGTTCCCTGCTACGTGATTTATTTTATGGGCGCCTATTACTCAAGCAAAAGGGCTCGGTTAGTTTAGTTTCAGCAATGATCCAGGTTGGTTGGTTTGGCTTTAGCAATGAGCCCGGTCGTTCAGTTTCAGTTTAGCAATGTTCCCAGCTACGTGCTTTATTTTATGGGCGCCTATTATTCAAGCAAGTGCAGCAATGATCCGGTTTGGTTAGTTTGGCTTTAGCAATGAGCCCGGTCGGTCAGTTTCAGTTTAGCAATGTTCCAAGCTACGTGTTTTATTTTATGGGCGCCTATTATTCAAGCAAAAGTGCTAGGTTAGTTTGGTTTCAGGAATGGTACCGGTTGGTTAGTTTGGTTTTGCAATGAGCCCGGTCGTTCAGTTTCAGTTTAGCAGTATTCCCAGCTACGTGCTTTATTTTATGGGCGCCTATTGCTCAAGCAAAATGGCTCCGTTAGTTTGGTTTCAAGAATGGTACCGGTTGGTTAGTTTGGCTTTGCAATGAGCCCGTTCGGTCAGTTTCAGTTTATCAATGTTCCCAACTACATACTTTATTTTATGAGCGCCTATTCCTCAAGCAAAAGGGCTCGGTTAGTTTAGTTTCAGCAATGATCCAGGTTGCTTAGTTTGCTTTAGCAATGAGCCCGGTCGGTCAGTTTCAGTTTAGCAATCTTCCCAGCTACGTGCTTTATTTTATGTGCGCCTATTACTCAAGCAAATGGGCTCGGTTAGTTTGGTTTCAGCAATATTCCCGATTGGTTAGTTTCAGTTTAGCAATGATCCGGGCTACGTACTTTATTTTATGGGCGCTTATTGCTCAAGTAAAATGGCTCAGTTTGGTTTTAGCAATGATACCTGTTGGTTAATTTGGCTTTTGCATTGAGCCTGTTCGGTCGGTTTCAGTTTATCAATGTTCCCAGAAACATGCTTTATTTTATGAGCTCCTACTCCTCAAGCAAAAGGGCTCGGTAGATTTGGTTTCAGCAATGATCCCGGTTGGTTAGCTTGTCTTTAGCAATGTGGCCGGTCGGTCAGTTTCAGTGTAGCAATGTTCCCTGCTACGTGCTTTATTTTATGGGCGCCTATTACTCAAGCAAAAGTGCTCGGTTAGTTTAGTTTCAGCAATGATCCCGGTTGGTTAGTTTCAGTTTAGCAATGCTTCGGTCTACGTGCTTTATTTTATGGGCGCCTATTGCTCAAGAAAAATGGCTCTGTTAGTTTGGTTTCAGCAATGGTACCTGCTGGTTAGTTTGGCTTTCGCAATGAGCCCGGTCGGTCGGTTTCAGTGTAGTAATGTTCTCAGCTACATGCGCTACTTTATGGGTGCCTATTACTCAAGCAAAAGGGCTCGGTTAGTTTAGTTTCAGCAACGATCCAGGTTGGCTAGTTTGGCTTTCGTAATGAGCCCGGTTGGTCTGTTTCAGTGTAGTAATGTTCCCACCTACGTGCTTTATTTTATGGGCCCTATTGCTTAAGAAAAACTGCTCGGTTAGCTTGGTTTCAGCAATGGTACCTGTAGGTTAGTTTGGCTTTTGCAATGAGTCCGGTCGGTTGGTTTCAGTGTAGCAATGTTCCCAGCTACGTGCGTTATTTTATGGGCGCCTAGTACTCAAGCAAAAGTGCTCGGTTAGTTTGGTTTCAGCAATGATCCCGATTCGTTAGTTTCAGTTTAGCAATGCTCCGGGCTGCGTGATTTATTTTATGGGCGCCTATTGCTCAAGCCAATGGGCTCGGTTAGTTTGGTTTCAGCAATATTCCCGATTGGTTAGTTTCAGTTTAGCAATGCTCCGGGCTACGTACTTTATTTTATGGGCGCTTATTTCTCAAGTAAAATGGCTCGGTTAGTTTGGTTTTAGCAATGATACCTGTTGGTTAATTTGGCTTTTGCATTTAGCCTGTTCGGTTGGTTTCAGTTTATCAATGTTCCCAGAAACATGCTTTATTTTATGAGCTCCTATTCCTCAAGCAAAAGGGCTCGGTAGATTTGGTTTCAGCAATGATCCCGGTTGGTTAGCTTGTCTTTAGCAATGTGGCCGGTCGGTCAGTTTCAGTGTAGCAATGTTCCCTGCTACGTGCTTTATTTTATGGGCGCCTATTACTCAAGCAAAAGTGCTCGGTTAGTTTAGTTTCAGCAATGATCCCGGTTGGTTACTTTCAGTTTAGCACTGCGCCGGGCTACGTGCTTTATTTTATGGGCGCCTATTGCTCAAGCGGAAGGGCTCGGTCAGTTTGGTTTCAGCAATGATACCGGTTGGTTAGTTTGGCTTTAGCAATGAGCCAGGTCTGTCGGTTTCAGTGTAGCAATGTACCTAGCTACGTGCTTTATTTTATGGGTGCCTACAGCTCAATCGAAAGGGCTCGGTTAATTTGGTTTCAGAAATGATCCCTGTTGGTTAGTTTGGCTTTAGCAATGATCCAGGTCTGTCGCTTTCAGTGTAGCAATGTACCTAGCTACGTGCTTTATTTTATGGGCGCCTATTACTCAAGTAAAAGGGCTTGGTTAGTTTAGTTTCAACAATGATCCAGGTTGGTTAGTTTGACTTTAGCAATGAGCCCGGTCGTCCAGTTTCGGTTTAGCAATGTTCCCAGCTACGTGCTTTATTTTATGTGTGCCTATTGCTCAATCGAAAGGGCTCGGTTAGTTTGGTTTCAGCAACGATCCGTGTTGGTTAATTTGGCTTTAGCAATGAGCCAGGTCTGTCGGTTTCAGCGTAGCAATGTACCTAGCTACGTGCTTTATTTTATGGGCGCCTATTACTCAAGCAATCATTGTTTTCAATCGTCGTCACGAGTGGACGTGTTTTTCGGTGTGTGTGGGGTGCGCGCATTTGATTATTTCGTTTCACTAAACTGATTTAGTTTTGTTTTACACTAAATAATTTACATAAATAATTATGAACTGTCAAGTTTGCAAGCAAAAAATTGACCGCGCAGATCCTGCCAAAGTCACCTGTGCAGACTGTAAGTGCATATTTCATTGTTTGTGCGCCAAGATGGACAAGACTGATGTGGAATATATGAAAGCCAATAATCTTAACTATAGATGTGAGGGATGTTCCATCCTCCGTCGCAAATCGATGCAGACGCAGTCCCTGGCACCAATGCAAGCTGTTTCTGATCCACCTGTCGCCTCCACAACTCCCACTGCGCTGTACACTAATTCGGCTACAGCAGGTGCAGAGGAACAAAAACAACGTGCAGCTCAGTGTAACACACATGCCAATACGATTAGCATGAAAAATAAAGGTAACAATCAAATAAAAAGTCAAATTCAGGCATCTACGAGTCAACAACCTTGCGGATTACCGAATAGCAGCAAAAAGCCAATAACTCTTCAGCTGCTATATGAAGAGATAGTTGCCCTCAGAAGTGTTAACTCTGAAATGCTTAGCACACTGAGTATGCTTGCTGATGAAAACAAAGCATTAAAAGAAAAGGTGACTACGTTAGAGAGCAAGCTTAACTGGAGAGACCAGAGAGACCTTAACAACGTGATTCAAATTGCTGGCATTCCACAAGAACACAGCAACAATGCGGAAGAATGTATGCAGAAAATCGTGGACACTTTGGGAATCTCAGTAACACCATCTGAGATTGAAAAATGCGTAGTAAGAAGCATAAAGCAAAAAAATGACGCTTCGCTCACCCGCAGTGTTATACGCGTGCATTTCTCCTCAACTGATACCAAGAAGAGAGTTATGGCAGCGAGAAAAACAAAAGCACGTAAGCTGACAGCGCGAATGTTTGATGGAACTAGCAATAGCAAAATATATATTAATGATGCACTCACGGGTTTTAATCGAGCTTTGTTTACGGCAGCATATAAATTAAAGAAAGAGAAACACTACAAATATTTATGGTTAGGGAAATCGAGCTTCCTATTAAAAAGAGCAGAAAATGAGAGGGTTATCAATATCAGAACTTTTGAAGACATCAAATTTATTGTTGATTAGCTACTCTGTAGCTATACTCTTTGTTCTTTTTTTCTTCATTTATTTTTCTTCGATGTTTGTTGACGTTCTGATTGATGATAACCCAATCATCGCTAGCAAAAATTTTTTTCATAAAGCGCCCTCAGTAGGTTCTAACGATATAAAAGTTGTGCATCAGAATATACGTAGCCTTAGGCAGAATTTTGATTTATTTTTAAGTCATATCGATGCATTAGGTTGCCTACCAGATATTATATTTTTAACGGAAATTTGGATATATTCTTATGAAGTAAGTGACTACAGCATACCTCATTTCAATTTTTATGCCAATGCGAATGATAGATACAGTGCGGGAGGTGTTGGAGCCTTTGTGCGCGATACTTATGAGTGTACCTCAGTAAGTAAAAATCTTTATAGTGCTGATATGCTACAACTTTCTCTTAATAAAAAAGGCGAACAATTTGTTTTCCTAGGGGTATACAGACTACAATCTGTTCCTATTTCTGTATTTATTCAAGAATACTCCAGTTTCGTGCTGTGTGAAGAAACTACAAACTTTTTCATACTGGGTGATTTTAATTTAGACCTTTTGCATCACTGTAATACAACTGACGATTATTTGGCCTTGATGGCTGGAAATGGTTATACTTCCTATATTAATGAGCCGACGCGCTTAAGTTCGGGTACGTGTATTGATCATATTTTTTGCCGCTTTAATGCCGTACCATATAGATATTGTAATAGTTTTAACATTGACTTGCAAATAACTGATCACACGATGACGGGTTTGCAAATATTTGGAATTGTTTTCGACAAACCAAAAGCAAATCGCGTTCAGTAATTCCGATCTTGAAAAAAGGGGATAAAAAAGATGTTAATAATTACAGACCTATTTCACTACTCTCGGCCATATCTAAAGTTTTTGAAAAGGCTGTTAAAACCAGAATTGTTAATTTTCTAAATAAAGCGAGCTTTTTTAGCTCCATGCAGTTTGGCTTTCGTTCTGACCTTTCAACAGAAGACGCTTTGCTAGATTTTTGCACCAACGTCTACAAAGCTCTGGATGAAAAAAGAAGTTGTGCTGGTCTCTTTGTGGACATAACAAAAGCTTTTGATATGGTCGATAGGGGTGTACTATTGGATAAACTATATAGTGCAGGATTCCGCGGTGTTATGCATAAGTGGCTTAAATCGTATATATCGGGCAGAACACAAAAAGTTAAAGTAGAATGTAGCTACAGTAGCTTACAGCTTGTTAATCTGGGTGTTCTCCAAGGCTCAGTTCTTGGTCCAATATTGTTCTTGGTCTATATTAATTCAATATTTAAGCTTCCATTGAGAGGCAAGGCCACTGCCTTTGCAGACGATCTTGCAATTGCGTACAGTACACCGAATTACTTTGAATTAATATGTGACATTAACCATGATATACATTTGTTACGAACCTGGTTCGCTTCACACAAACTGATTGTAAGTAGTAAAACTAGACTTATGTATTTCAGTCATGTTCTCAAAGAACAACCAAGTTATGATGTCATATTTCACTCCGCAGTGTGCTCTCGCTTTAACATGCACCATATAGCGTGCACTCAAAGTGACGCCATGAGATCTTTTGATTGTAATAGAAACTGTAGTGAGAGCTGCTTCAGGGTTGAAGTTGTTGAGAATTTCAAGTACCTAGGAATTATAATAGACAACCGCTTGAGTTGGTCTGAGCACATTAGTGCTCTAAAAAAATACTTTCTATATACCACTCGTCACTTTTATCGTCTGAAAAAGTTATGTTCAATATCCACTTTAAAAACAGTTTACTACGGAATATTTCAATCTAAACTGCAATATGGTATCACATGCTGGGGCGGCGCTTCGGCTAATAAGCTGTCAGCAGTGGTAACAATTCAAAAGGGGGTTATAAGGCGAATCTGTAGTGCAAACTATAGGTCTCACTCTATGCTATATTTTAGGAAACTAGATATATTTCCGTGTCGACATCTCTATCTTTACAAAGTTTTAAAAACATTCTTTATACGGTGTGGCTACCTGGAAAGCTTTCCTTCGGAAGTCTACAACTTACGAAGAAATCTACTTCCGATGGTACAAATTCCGCATACTAGGACGTCGCACTTTAGAAGTTTTTACACATACACGTCGTGCAAATTTTTCAACTCCCTTCCTCCCACTGTACAGGTAATAAGAAATGTCAACTTATTTAAAAAAGAAGTTAAGCTGTATCTTTTTGGTTATAATCACTTTGATTTAGAAACGATGCTGAGGATGACCCTATAAACCGTACATACCTTAGGAAGCTGCAAATATTTAGTATTGATTCTCTTTCATATCTTTGATGATTTAATTAAATGTATAACTTAAACTCTTTATGAAATTTTTATTTTTGTACACCCCACACAAAACAATATACCAAAGCTAGGACTGGCATTTAGAACTATGTTAAACTTTAATATAAAAAATGCCATATACTTTTCCTATGCTGCATAGTAATTTGAAATTATTTAATGTAATATTGTAATCTTAGGTTAATAAGTATGCATCTGGAAAATGTTTAATAAAATACAATACAATACAATACAAAAGGGCTCGGTTAGTTTAGTTTCAGCAATGATCCAGGTTGGTTAGTTTGGCTTTAGCAGTGAGCCCGGTCGTTCGGTTTCAGTTTAGCAATGTTCCCAGCTACGTGCTTTATTTTATGGGCGCCTATTATTGAAGTAAGTGCAGCAATGATCCAGGTTAGTTAGTTTGGCTTTAGCAATGAGCCCGGTCGTTCAGTTTCAGTTTAGCAATGTCCCCAGCTACGTGCTTTGTTTTATGGGCGCCTATTATTCAAGCAAAAGCGCTCGGTTAGTTTAGTTTCAGCAATGATCCAGGTTGGTTAGTTTAGCTTTAGCAATGAGCCCGGCCGTTCAGTTTCAGTTTAGCGATGTTCCCAGGTACGCGCTTTATTTTATGGGCGCCTATTGCTCAAGCAAAATGGCTCCGTTAGTTTGGTTTTAGGAATGGTACTGGTTGGTTGGTTTGGCTTTGCAATGAGCCTGTTGGGTCAGATTCAGTTTATCAATGTTCCGAGCTACATGCTTTATTTTATTAGCGCCTATTCCTCAAGCAAAAGGGCTCGGTTAAATTAGTTTCAGCAATGACCCAGGTTGATTAGTTTGGCTTTAGCAATGAGCCCGGTCGGTCATTTTCAGTTTAGCAATCTTCCCAGCTACGTGCTTTATCTTATGTGCGCCTATTACTCCAGCAAAAGGGCTCGGTTAGTTTGGTCTCAGCAATGATCCCGATTCGTTAGTTTCAGTTTAGCAATGCTCCGGGTTGCGTGCTTTATTTTATGGGCGCCTATTGCTCAAGTAAAATGCTCGGGTAGTTTGGCTTTTTTATCAATGATACCTGTTTTTTAGTTTGGCTTTAGCAATGAGCCTGTTCGGTCAGTTTCAGTTTATCAATGTTCCCAGCTACGTGCTTTATTTTATGTGCGCCTATTACTCCAGCAAAAGGGCTCGGTTAGTTTGGTCTCAGCAATGATCCCGATTCGTTAGTTTCAGTTTAGCAATGCTCCGGGCTGTGTGCTTTATTTTATGGGCGCCTATTGCTCAAGTAAAATGCTCGGGTAGTTTGGCTTTTTTATCAATGATACCTGTTTTTTAGTTTGGCTTTAGGAATGAGCCTGTTCGGTCAGTTTCAGTTTATCAATGTTCCCAGCTACATGCTTTATTTTATGAGCGCCTATTCCTCAAGAAAAATGGCTCCGTTAGTTTGGTTTCAGCAATGGTACCTGTAGGTTAGTTTGGCTTTCGCAATAAGCCCGGTCGGGCGGGTACAGTGTAGCAATGTTCCCAGCTACATGCGTTATTTTATGGGCGCCTATTACCTAAGCAAAAGGGCTCGGTTAGTTTGGTTTCAATAATGATCCCGGTTGGTTAGCTTGTCTTTAGCAATATGTCCGGTCGGTCAGTTTCAGTGTAGCAATTTTCCCTGCTACGTGCTTTATTTTATGGGTGCCTATTGCTCAATCGAAAGGGCTCGGTTAGTTTGGTTTCAGCAATGACCCCGGTTGGTTAGTTTGGCTTTAGCAATGAGCCTGTCGGTCGGTTTCAGTGTAGCAATTTTCCTAGCTAAATGCTTTATTTTATGGGAGCCTAGTACTCAAGCAAAAGGGCTCGGTTAGTTTAGTTTCAGCAATGATCCAGGTTGGTTAGTTTGGTTTTAGCAATTGGCCCGGTCGTTCAGTTTCAGTTTAGCAATGTTCCCAGCTACGTGCTTTATTTTATGGGCACCTATTATTCAAGCAAGTGCAGTGGCGACTCCCTCGGGTCTTCCCAGGGTGAATTGGGGTCGTTTCGGGATGATTTTAGGGACTCCGTCGGAGTCATTTGGGAGAATTCTGGGATGGTTTTGGGGACTCCCTCGGGGTCCTCTCGGGATCACTTGGGGGACATTCCGGGATCCATTTGGGGACTCCATCGGGTCCTCCTGGGGTCCTTTAGGGGTCGTTCCGAGATCTTTTTGGAGACTCTCTGGGGGTAATTTGGGGGACATAACCCCAAATAACCTCGAGGGTGTCCACAAAACCATTCAGGAACGACCTCGGTAGAGTCCCCAAAAAGATACCGGAATGACCCCTAAATGACGCCGGGAGGACCAGATGGACTCCCAAAAACCATCCCGGAATGTCCCCCAAATGCCCCCGAGGGAGTCCGCAAAACCGTCCCAGAATGATCCCCAATTGACCCCGAGGGACTCCGCAAAACCTCCCCGTAATGATCCCCAAATGACCCCGCGGGAGTCCCCAAAGTCATGCCAAAATTACCCCTAAACGACCCCGACAGAGTCCCCATATACTTCCCCGAACGAACCCCAAATTACCCCGAGGGAGTCCCCAAAACTGTACCGGAATGATCCCCAAATGACCCCGAGGGAGTCCCCAAAACGATACAGGAGCGATCCCCAAATGACGCCGGGAGCACCCAATGGAAACCCCAAAACCATCCCGGAATGTCCCCCAAATGACCCTGAGGGATTCCCCAAAACCGTCCTGAAATTACCCCCAAAATTCCCAGAGGATCTTCCCACAATAATAGCAAAAGTAATAAATATTCCATTTTCTCTCAGAAACAGAATTCTAATTTAAGTCTATCCGTATAAATTAAATTATCAAGAGCGTTTGACTTATTGACAATTTGTCAACGAAAAGGCTTTTTATTTTTTACATAGAATAGCAATTACTTGATAAATTATCAAACTTGACATATAAGCTAGATGGTGAATTTGTCAAGTGCACAGAATAGGGCTGTTAGTTTAGCACTGCGCCGGGCTACGTGCTGGGTGCTTATTGAGCAAGCGAAAGGGCTCGGTTAGTTTGGTTTCAGCAATGATCCCGGTTAGTTAGTTTGGCTTTAGCAATGAGCCTGTTCGGTCAGTTTCAGGTTATCAATGTTCCCAGCTACATGCTTTATTTTATGAACGCCTATTCCCCAAGCAAAAGGGCTCGGTTAGTTTAGTTTCAGCAATGCTCCAGGTTGGATAGTTTGGCTTTAGCAATGAGCCCGGTCGGTCAGTTTCTGTTTAGCAATGTTCCCAGCTACGTGCTTTATTTTATGTGCGCCTATTACTCAAACAAAAGGGCTCGGTTAGTTTGGTTTCAGCAGTTATCAGGGTTGGTTAGTTTCAGTTTAGCAATGCTCCGGGCTACGTGCTCGGTTTCTGGGCGCCTATTTCTCAAGCAAAGGGGGTCCGTTAATTTCGTTTTAGCAATGATCACGGTCGGTCAATTTCAGTGTAGCAATTTTCCCAGATACGTGCTTTATTTTATGGGCGCCTATTACTCAAGCAAAAGGCTCGGTTAGTTTGGTTTCAGTTTAGCAATGTTCCCACCTACGATATATTATGGGCACCTATTACTAAAGCGAAAGGGCTTGGTTAGTTTGGTTTCAGCAATGACCGCGGTTGGTTAAATTGGCATTAGCAATGAGCCCGGTCTGTCGGTTTCAGTTTAGCAATGTTCCCACCTACTTGCTTTATTTTATGGGCGCCTATTACTCAAGCAAAAGGGCTCGGTTAGTTTGGTTTCAGCATTGATCCCGGTTGATTAGTTTCAGTTTAGCAATGCTCCGGCCTACTTGCTTTATTTTATGGTTGCCTATTGCCCAAGCAAAACGGCTCGGTTAGTTTGGTTTTAGCAATGATACCTGTTGGTTAGTTTAGCTTTCTTAATGAGCCCGGTCGGTCTGTTTCAGTGTATTAATGTTCCCAGCTACGTGCTTTATTTTATGAGCGCCTATTGCTTAAGAAAAAGTGCTCGGTTAGCTTGGTTTCAGCAATGATACCGGTTGGTTAGTTTGGCTTTTGCAATGAGCCCGGTCGGTCTGTTTCAGTGTAGCAATGTTCCCAGCTACGTGCGATATTTTATGGGCGCATATTACTCAAACAAACGTGCTCGGTTAGTTTGGTTTCAGCAATGATCCCGGTTGGTTAGTTTCAGTTTAGCAATGCTCCGGGTTACGTTCTTTATTTTATGGGTGCCTATTGCTCAAGAAAAATGGCTCGCTTAGTTGGGTTTCAGCAATGGTACCTGTTGGTTAGTTTGGCTTTCGCAATGAGCTCGGTCGGTCGGTTTCAGTGTAGCAATGTTCCCCGCTAGGTGCGTCATTTTATGGTGCCTATTGCTCAATCGAAAGGGCTCCGTTAATTTCGTTTTAGCAATGATCCCGGTCGTTCAGTTTCAGTTTAGCAATGTTCCCAGCTACGTGCTTTATTTTATGGGCGCCTATTACTCAAGCAAAAGTGCTCGGGTAATTTGGTTTCAGCAATGATCCCGGTTGGTTAGTTTCAGTTTAGCACTGCGGTGGACTTCATGCTTTATTTTATGGGTGCCTATTGCTCAATCGAAAGGGCTCGGTTAGTTTGGTTTCAGCAATAATCCCGGTTGGTTAGTTTGGCTTTAGCAATTAGCCTGGTCGGTCGGTTTCAGTGTAGCAATGTTCCCAGCTACGTGCTTTATTTTATGGGCGGCTATTACTCAAGCAAAAGGGCTTGGTTAGTTTGGTTTCAGCAATGATCCCGGTTGGTTAGTTTGGCTTTAGCAATGGCGCCTATTACTCAAGCAAATGTGCTCGGTTAGTTTTGTTTCAGCAATGATCCCGGTTTGTTAGTTTCAGTGTAGCAATTCTCCGGCCTACGTGCTTTATTTTTTGGGCGCCTATTGCTCAAGGAAAATGGCTCGCTTAGTTTGGTTTCTGCAATGGTACCTGTTGGTTAGTTTGGCATTCGCAATGAGCCCGGTCGGTCGGTTTCATGTAACAATGTTCCTAGCTAAGTGCATTATTTTATGGGCGCCAATTACTCAAGCAAAAGGGATCGGTTAGTTTGGTTTCAGCAATGATCCCGGTTGGTTAGTTTGGCTTTATTAATGAGCCTGTCTGGTCAGTTTCAGTTTAGCGATCTTCTCAGCTACGTGCTTTATTTTATGGGCACCTATTACTCAAGCAAAAGGTCTCGGTTAGTTTGGTTTCGGCAATGATCGCGGTTGGTTAGTTTGGCTTAAGCAATGAGCCCGGTCGGTCAGTTTCAGTTTAGCAATGTTTCCAGCTATGTGCTTTATTTTATATTCGCGTATTACTCAAGCAAAACGGCTCGGTTAGTTTGGTTTCAGCAATGGTCCCGATTGGTTAGTTTCAGTTTTGCAATGATCCGGGTACGTGCTTTATTTTATGGGCGCCTATTGCCCAAATAAACTAGCTCGGTTAGTTTGGTTTTAGCAATGATACCTGTTGGTTAGTGTGGCTTTAGCAATGAGCCTGCTCGGTCAGTTTCAGTTTAGCAATGTTCCCAGCTACGTGCTTTATTTTATGGGTACCTATTGCTCCAGCAAAATTGCTCCGTTAGTTTGGTTTCACGAATGGTTCCGGTTGGTTAGTTTGGCTTTAGCAATGAGCCCGGTCGGTCGGTTTCAGTATAGCAATGTTCCTAGCTACGTGCTTTATTTTATGGGCGCCTATTATTCAAGCAAAACGGCTCGGTTAGTTTGAGTTCAGCAATGACCCCGGTTGGTTAGTTTGGCTTTATTAATGAGCATGTCCGGTCAGTTTCAGTGTCGCAATCTTCCCAGCTAGGTGCTTTATTTTATGGGCGCCTATTACTCAAGCAAAAGGGCTCGGTTAGTTTGGTTTCAGCAATGATCCCGGTTGGTTAGTTTGGCTTTAGCAATGAGCCCGGTCGGTCAGTTTCAGTTTAGCAATGTCCCCAGCTATGTGCTTTATTTTAGGTTCGCGTATTACTCAAGCAAAAGGGCTCAGTTAGTTTGGTTTCAGCAATGGTCCCGATTGGTTAGTTTCAGTGCGCCTATTACTCAAGCAAAAGGCTCGGTTAGCTTGGTTTCAATTTAGCAATGTTCCCACCTACGTTATATTATGGGCGCCTATTACTCAAGCGAAAGGGCTCGGTTAATTTGGTTTCAGCAATGACCGCGGTTGGTTAGTTTGGCATTAGCAATGAGCCCGGTCGGTCGGTTTCAGTTTAGCAATGTTCCCACCTACTTGTTTTATTTTATGGGCGCCTATTACTCAAGCAAAAGGGCTCGGTTAGTTTGGTTTCAGCAATGATCCCGGTTAGTTAGTTTCGGTTTATCAATGCTCCGGCGCACTTGCTTTATTTTATGGGTGGCTATTGCTCAAGCAAAAGGGCTCGGTTAGTTTGGTTTTAGCAATGATACCTGTTGGTTAGTTTGGCTTTCGTAGTGAGGCCGGTCGGTCTGTTTCAATGTAGCAATGTTCCCAGCTACGTGCTTTATTTTATTGACGCCTATTACTCAAGCAAAAGGGCTCGGTTAGTTTGGTTTCAGCAATGGTACCGATTGGTTAGTTTGACATTAGCATGAGCTCGGTCGGTCGGTTTCAATTTAGCAATGTTCCTAGCTACGTGCTTTATTTTATGGGCGCCTATTACTCAAGCAAAAGGGCTCGGTTAGTTTGGTTTCAGCAATGATCCCGGTTGGTTAGTTTGGCTTTATTAATGAGCCTATCCGGTCAGTTTCAGTGTAGCAATCTTCCCAGCTACGTGCTTTATTTTACGAGCGCCTATTACTAAAGAAAAAAGCTCGGTTAGTTTGGTTTCAGCAATGATCCCGGTTGGTTAGTTTGGCTTTAGCAATGAGCCTGGTCGGTCAGTTTCAGTTTAGCAATGTTCCCAGCTATGTGCTTTATTTTATGTTCGCGTATTACTCAAGCAAAAGTGTTCGGTTAGTTTAGTTTCAGCAATGGTCCAGGGTTGATAGTTTGGCTTTAGCAATGAGCCCGGTCGTTCAGTTTCAGTTTAGCAATGTTCCCAGCTACGTGCTTTATTTTATGGGCACCTATTGCTCCAGCAAAATGGCTCCGTTAGTTTGGTTTCAGCAGTGGTACCTGTTGGTTAGTGTGGCTTTAGCAATGAGCCTGTTCGGTCAGTTTCAGTTTATCAATGTTCCAAGCTACATGCTTTATTTTATGAACGCCTATTCATCAAGCAAAAGGGCTCGGTTAGTTTAGTTTCAGCAATGATCCAGGTTGGACGGTTTGACTTTTTGCAATGAGCCCGGTCGGTTAGTTTCAGTTTAGCAATGTTCCCAGCTACGTGCTTTATTTTATGTGCGCCTATTACTCAAACAAAAGGGCTCGGTTAGTTTGGTTTCAGCAATGATGCCGGTTGGTTAGTTTGGCTTTAGCAATGAGCTTGTCGGTCAGTTTCAGTGTAGCAATGTTCCCAGTTGCGTGCTTTATTTTATGTGCGCCTATTACTCGGTAAGTTTGGTTTCAGCAGTGATCAGGGTTGGTTAGTTTCAGTTTAGCAATGCTCCGGGCTACGTGCTCGTTAATTTCGTTTTAGCAATGATCACGGTCGGTCAATTTCAGTGTAGAAATTTTCCCAGATACGTGCTTTAGTTAATGGGCGCCTATTACTCAAGCAAAAGGCTCGGTTAGTTTGGTTTCAGTTTAGCAATGTTCCCCCCCGCGTTATATTATGGGCGCCTATTCCTCAAGCAAAAGGGCTCGGTTAATTTAGTTTCAGCAATGATCCCGGTTGAATAGTTTGGCTTTATTAATGAGCCTGTCCGGTCAGTTTCAGTGAAGAGATCTTCCCAGCTACATGCTTTGTTTTATGGGCGCCTATTACTCAAGCAAAACGGCTCGTTTAGTTTGGTTTCAGCAATGATCCCGGTTGGTTAGTTTGGCTTTCGCAATGAGCCCGGTCGGTCGGTTGCAATGTAGCAATGTTCCTAGCTACGTGCTTTATTTTATGGGCGCCTATTACTCAAGGGAAAGGGCTCGGTTAGTTTGGTTTCAGCAATGACCGCGGTTGGTTAGTTTGGCATTAGCAATGAGCGCGGTCGGTCGGTTTCAGTTTAGCAATGTTCCCACCTACTTGCTTTATTTTATAGGTGCCTATAGCCCAAGCAAAAGGGCTCGGTTAGTTTGGTTTCAGCAATGATACCGGTTGGTTAGTTTGGCTTTAGCAATGAGCCCGGTCGGTCGGTTTCAGTTTAGCAATGTTCCCACCTACTTGCTTTATTTTATGGGCGCCTATTACTCAAGCAAAAGGGCTCGGTTAGTTTGGCTTTCGTAATGGGCCCGGTCGGTCTGTTTCAGTGTAGCAATATTCCCAGCTACGTGCTTTATTTTATGGGCGCCTATTGCTTAAGAAAAATTGCTCGGTTAGCTTGGTTTCAGCTATGGTACCTGTTGGTTAGTTTGGCTTTCGCAATGAGCCTGTTCGGTCAGTTTCAGTTTATCAATGTTCCCAGCTACATGCTTTATTTTATGTTCGCGTATTACTCAAGCAAAAGGGCTCGGTTAGTTTGGTTTCAGCAATGGTCCAGGTTGGTTAGTTTGGCTTTCGCCATGAGCCCGGTCGGTCGCTTTCAGTGTAGCAATGTTCCCAGCTACGTGCGTTATTTTATGGGCGCCTATTACTCAAACAAAAGTGCTCGGTTAGTTTGGTTTCAGCAATGATCCCGTTTGGTTAGTTTCAGTTTAGCAATGCTCCGGGCGACGTGCTTTATTTTATGGGTGCATATTGCTCAAGAAAAATGGCTCGCTTAGTTTGGTTTCAGCAATGGTACCTGTTGGTTAGTTTGGCTTTCGCAATGAGCCCGGTCGGTCGGTCGGTTTCAGTGTAGCAATGTTCCCCGCTAGGTGCTTCATTTTATTTATTTATTACAGCTTATAAGCCTAGATTAATAACTCCATATCACATATTACATATTATATGAGATCTCTTCTATCTCTCTTATTGCAGTTGTACGACAATATGATATTAATTTCTTTTTAAATACATTCAGCTCTTCACAGTTTCTTATATCTATAGGAAGTTCATTAAATCTTTTTAATCCTTTGTAAAATAAATTGAGCTGTCCGCTTTCTGTGGAAAAGGACGGAAGCCTAAAATTATTCTTATTTCTAGTATTAATATTGTGAATATCTTTTTGGTATGCATTATTATTGCTCAAATACTCCGGTAAATTCCCTTTTTTAATATTAAAAACAAAAATCATTACAAAATAAAGTATACGCTGTTTAACACTAAGCCATTGTAATATGTACAGCATATCACTTGTCGGAGTATCACGTTCTTTATTTAATATAAATCTCATCGCCTTATTTTGCATTTTCTGTAAGCTATCTATTATGTTATCTGCCACCAGAAACAGTATGGTAGGGCAGTAAATAAAATGGGGCTCCACTATAGTTCTATATACTAAGATCTTGTGCTTCTTCGATACGTATTTACATGACCTGTACAGGAAACCTATTTTTTTACCAATCTTTTGCTTAAGACCATTTATGTGGTCTTCAAATTTCAATCTATTATCAATAACTATACCTAAATAGTTTAGTTTTGACACTTCCGTAAGTACACTGTTGTCTATTTTTAGTTCATAACTGTTACTAACGGAGGTTCTACTCAGAATCATATACTTGGTCTTATCGGCATTTATCTTTAATTTGTTTTGGCACGTCCATAGGTATGTATTATCTAGGTCTGATTGCATTTTTGCATAGCTATATTAAAATTTTTATCGCTTATCAAAATGAGAGTATCATCTGCAAACAACTTTAAGTTACAATGCTTTACTGATTTAATTATATCATTTATATATATTTTAAACAATATTGGTGCAAGTACTGATCCTTTTGGAAGGCCAATATCGACTAGTGTTTCATTTGAGGGAAATGTTCCATTTACTAGTATTCTTTGGCGGCGATTTGAGAAGTAACTTTTGAACCATGCAAGCGCTTTATCTCCCACTCCAATGCTGTAAAGTTTTTCTATCATAATTTGTTGAGATATTGTTTCGAACGCTCGTTTTAGGTCTAAGAATACCGCAATTACAAAATTTTTTTCATTAAGTTGGTTTTTCCATTCAAAAACAATTGAGTTTAAAACAAACTCGCAAGAATATTTTTTTCGAAAACCAGATTGCTCTGGTATTACAATTTTGTTCAACTCCAGGTACTGTTCCAGCTGTTCTTTTACAATTGATTCAATGATTTTTTCATCGGCCGGCAAGGTATTTATGGGTCGCATTTCATTAGATTTTATAGTATTTTTAACTTTTTGAATAGGTATAACAGTTGTTAGCTTCCAAAAGTCTGGCATTGTACCAGTTCTGAAGCTTTCATTAATAATATTAGCACAAAAGTATCCCGTGTACATAACAGAGTCTTTAATTACACCTTCCGTAATAAGATTATTTCCGCCTATCTTATGTTTAAACTTCTTAACAATTTGTGTCACTGTATCGACAGTCACTTCATCAAATTCGAAGTAGCTGGTCACGTTGTATTCGTGGTTAAAGTTATTTGTGACTATTTCAATGTCATTTTTTATATCTTTTATACTCTTAACGAAAAATATATTAAGATTATTAGATATATCTTTTCCATCTTCATATACTTTATTATCGATTTCGATCTTTTTAATTAGAGATTTTTCTTTTTTCAAATTTACAGTGTCTTTTAGACATTTCCACATTTGTTTACTATTTTTGCTATTTATCGAAATTTTATTTTTTAGGTATTTAGTCTTCTTAATTTTAATTAATTTTTTGTATTGCCTGTTTATAGTTTTATACTGCACCCAGTAACCGTTTATTTGACAAATTTTATACAAGCTATTTTTACACTTATTTAAGTCTGTTAGCTCTCGATCATACCATTTGTTCATGAGTTTTACTTCAACTTGTTTTTCAAAAGTTAAACATTTCATGGCTTGAGCCATAACATCATTTATTATTCGAACTTATGGGTGCCTATTGCTCAATAGAAAGGGCTCCGTTAATTTCGTTTTAGCAATAATCCCGGTCGTTCAGTTTCAGTTTAGCAATGTTCCCAGCTACGTGCTTTATTTTATGGGCGCCTATTACTCAAGCAAAAGTGCTCGGGTAATTTGGTCTCAGCAATGATCCCGGTTGGTTAGTTTCAGTTTAGCATTGCGCCGGACTTTGTGCTTTATTTTATGGGTGCCTATTGCTCAATCGAAAGGGCTCGGTTAGTTTGGTTTCAGCAATAATCCCGGTTGGTTAGTTTGGCTTTAGCAATTAGCCCGATTGGTCGGTTTCAGTGTAGCAATGTTCCCAGCTACGTGCTTTATTTTATGGCCGCCTATTACTCAAGCAAAAGGGCTCGGTTAATTTGGTTTCAGCAATGATCCCGGTTGGTTAGTTTGGCTTTAGCAATGAGCCTGTCCGGTCGGTTTCAGTGTAGCAATGTTCCCAGCTACGTGCTTTATTTTATGGGCGCCTATTACTCAAGCAAAAGGGCTTGGTTAGTTTGGTTTCAGCAATGATCCCAGTTGGTTAGTTTGGCTTTAGCAATGGCGCCTATTACTCAAGCAAAAGTGCTCGGTTAGTTTGGTTTCAGCAATGATCCCGGTTTGTTAGTTTCAGTGCAGCAATTCTCCGGGCTACGTGCTTTATTTTGTGGGCGCCTATTGCTCAAGGAAAATGGCGCGCTTACAGTGGCGGCGCAAGACATAAAATTTATGTGGGCGAGGTACATTTTGCGAGGCCCTATCATGGTGCAACAAAAAGGGAATTCAAAATAAAAAATCACTTGAAATGAGACGGTTTTTATTCGTTCAGAAACAAACATACATTTTTACATACATATAACTTTTTGAAACAATAAAAAAATAAAAAATTTTTTTTTTTAAAATTAGTGTGGTGAAAAAATTAAAGAAGCAAACATTTTCTACTTTTGGTCTTACTGAACTCCTCAATGATTGGTTTGTAACTTAGATGCTATATCTACTTCAACAGATAAAACTGCCAAAGCCGAGAGTCTTTCTTGATCCATAGTATTTCTTAAATAATTTTAATTAGTTTCAATTTTGGAAAGCTCCTTTCAGCGGAAGCAGTACTTACAGGTATTGTTAACAATATCCTAATGACAATGTAAACATTTGGGTAAATTGTTCTCTATAATATATTGTAGCAAATGTTTCACGTCTTTAATAGAGTTGGGTAAATTTGGAATCATATTCAGTAACTCCTCATACAACTCATAAGGCTGGAAGTCACTGCTCTCACCTACTTGCAGAACACTGTGTAAATCCTGACAGTTTTTCAGTAGTTGCTCCTTTGGAATTCGTTTTAACTGGTTTAAGTCATATATAAAACCAAAATCTTCAAAATGTTGTCTTAAAGACATAAATCTCGATTCCATGCTACTGATCACAGAATCAATCATGGTATTAAAAAAATTGGTTTCATACCGGCTTTCTGCAGACTTTATAGGTTGATCGCTGCCTTCATAATCAAACATCCTTTTCTTTTTGGCTACTCTTTTATTTTTAAAATCTTTGGGCAAATCGTAACTGCTTTTCTCAATAAACTGACGAGCGTCAGACAAGCATTTTTCGAATCCAGTTTGTCGATATTCTTTTATCCATTCACAAGATGTACGCAAATGTTCAAGAGTAACGCTTAAATGGACTTGTACAGATTGCCATAATTTGCTAATGGTATTGGCACGAGTTAATAGCTCATACCAGATATGTAATGATACGATAAATTCCAAACTGAACATTTCGTTCAAAATGGAATCGCAATCAGTGAGTGTGTCCGATTTTTCCTTTTGGCATTTTAAGTATTCTATACATTCAACAACATCATCAAATTGCAATAATACAGCCTTCACCACCTGGATTCTGCTTACCCACCTTGTGTCTGATAAAGGCTTCATCGTAAGCTTTAATTTATCTTTGATTATTTTCCCGCGTTTGCTGGAACTTGAAAAAAGCAAAGGAATCTTCTGAAGAAAACCAAAAAATGTTTTTGCTGCCACCGAAGAATTGGCTGCGTCGAACAACAAGAGATTCCAGCTATGACAACCTCAAGGTGTGAAAAGTGCCATGGGATTTATATTTAGAATTCGAGTTTTAACTCCATTATATATGCCTACCATATTAGCAGCATTGTCGTATCCTTGGCCATGACAGTTTTGAATATCTAAGCCATTTTTTTCAGTATTGCATTAGCCAAATATTCTCCAGTCGTTTCGGTGACAGCAAGAAATCCGATAAAGTTTTCTTCTATGGTTCCAGTTAATGTATTACAATATCTTAAAATAACCGGCATTTGTTCAACTCTACTAGAGTCTCTAGTGCAGTCGAATAAAATAGAATAATATTTTGCCTCTTTTATCCTACCAATCACCTCACAGGTATTATTGGTGTACAGGTGTATTTGACATTAATGTAATCAATTCATTTTGAGTATCATGGCTTAGATAGTGGTGTGTAAGTTGTTTATTATTAATGCGGTTTAAGCGTTCTTGTAACGTAGGATCATAAATAGCTATCAATTTAAATAAGTCTACAAAGTTATCAGAATTCTTAGTGTTTTCGTCAGTTTTGAGAGATTATATGTGACCTCTAAATGCAAATTATGAGAGGCTAAGAAGTTTATGATATCAATTAATCTTAATTTCTTGAGAAATGAAAATTGGAAAAGTGTCTATGATCATCATCTTGAGGATAATGTTCATCAAGATGACTTAACTTCATGACGCTTAGCAGCCGCCATGGGAAACGTCCACAATCCCACGTCAAAACTGGCAAATGTTTGCTCCACTACATCACTGGCTCTACTAGCAGATGGCGAACTTATTTCAATCATGCTCTCTTGATTTCTTTTTCCGAATCTCGTCGTTCGGTATCAATATTTGGTGCATCTGGAGTAATTTCCGAATTGTCGGATACAGACACATGTTGTTGAGAAGTGGAAGCAAGCGATTCAATTGATTCAGTACTACTAGATTCAGCTCGACTGAGAAACTTCATCATACCTGAACTTAAAACATGGTTTGATACAGCTCTTTCAGATTTTTTTTCTTTTTGCTGAACCAGATTCCCATTTTCTCCCTTTATCTCTATCTCTCTTAGTACTTAAGAGTGACATGATTGATAAATTATGAAGAAAGTGCCAATATTGTACCCGTAAAATTAGGCGGACTCTAGCGCAACAAATAAAAGATATAAAACAAATAATAACCTTAATTTTCAATCACATAACGGTTTCTTACCTATCTCAACTTTTTAAACACTTGTTATAGTTTTAAAAATATGTGACGCTATTATTTATTCAAAGGAACGAACAAGACTCCGTCTGAACGCGATTTGTACTTTCATTGGAAATGGCTATGCGTCAAATTTGACAGGTAACATATCATATGCATTTGTTTTGATACACAATGCTTTTTAATAAGGGAAAGTCCCGAGCAATGCTCTTTCTCTTAAAGGGGACTCCCCGCTACAGCAGCTTAACGCCAACTAATGTTGCAAGACTAAATATAAACAAATTGTCAGAAACGGAAGAGATGAGATTTCGAAATAATTGATTTTAACAGAAATATTGATTATTACATAAACATAAATTTGTGGCGCCGAAGATTGGAATATCTTTAAGTTAAAAATTTATTTTAAGTGAGGCGTTCAGTGCAACAACGGACACAATATTAACAATTCTCAAATAATGACATTAATTTAAATTCTAAAGTTTTATACAAAGATGGTGGGAGATTTGACATTCTATAAAGTGAAAAGCAGAAAAAGTCCACACATCTCAAGTTTATTTTCGATAATTGCCATAAAATCATCTTCGGACTAAGCAAAATTAAGATCGGTCTCTTTAAAAAATTACCAGAGGTCCTTTTTTTAGTTAAAAGTTTTAAAGGTACAATTACGCAGAAAAACGCCTGAGGGGTCAGCTAGCTTATTATAAGAACAGTCTTGTGCCGTGTTCTTAGGTATTTTTCATACTTTTTCAATTATATGTTCGTTGTAGGCCGCGAGGCCCTTATCACCGCGAGGTGTGGGCCACCGCCCACGCCTTACGCCGCCTCTGCGCGCTTAGTTTGGTTTCAGCAGTGGTACCTGTTGGTTAGTTTGGCTTTCGCAATGAGCCCGGTCGGTCGGTTCCATGTAGCATTGTTCCTAGCTACGTGCATTATTTTACGGGCGCCTATTACTCAAGCAAAAGGGATCGGTTAGTTTGGTTTCAGCAATGATCCCGGTTGGTTAGTTTGGCTTTTTTAATGAGCCTGTCCGGTCAGTTTCAGTGTAGCAATCTTCCCAGCTCGTGCTTTATTTTATGGGCGCCTATTACTCAAGCAAAAGGGCTCGGTAGTTTGGTTTCGGCAATGATCCCGGTTGATTAGTTTGGCTTTAGCAATGAGCCCGGTCGATCAGTTTCAGTTTAGCAATGTTCCCAGCTATGTGCTTTATTTTATGTTCCCGTATTACTCAAGCAAAAGGGCTCGGCTAGTTTGGTTTCAGCAATGGTCCCGATTGGTTAGTTTCAGTTTAGCAATGATCCGGGCTACGTGCTTTATTTTATGGGCGCCTATTGCTCAAGTAGACTAGCTCGGTTAGTTTGGTTTTAGCAATTATACCTGTTGGTTAGTGTGGCTTTAGCAATGAGCCTGTTCGGTCAGTTTCAGTTTAGCAATGTTCCCAGCTACGTGCTTTGTTTTTTGGGTACCTATTGCTCCAGCAAAATGGCTCCGCTAGTTTGGTTTCAGGAATGGTTCCGGTTGGTTAGTTTGGCTTTAGCAATGAGCCCGGTCGGTCGGTTTCAGTATAGCAATGTTCCCAGCTACGTGCTTTATTTTATGGGCGCCTATTACTCAAGCAAACGGCTCGGTTAGTTTGGTTTCAGTTTAGCAATGTTCCCACCTACGTTATATTATGGGCGCCTATTACTCAAGCGAAAGGGCTCGGATAATTTGGTTTCAGCAATGACCGCGGTTGGATAGTTTGGCATTAGCAATGAGCCCGGTCGGTCGGTTTCAGTTTAGCAATGTTCCCACCTACTTGCTTTGTTTTATGGGCGCCTGTTACTCAAGCAAAAGGGCTCGGTTAGTTTGGTCTCAGCAATGATCCCGGTTGGTTAGTTTCAGTTTAGCAATGCTCCGGCCTACTTGCTTTATTTTATGGGTGCCTATTGCCAAGCAAAAGGGCTCGGTTAGTTTGGTTTTAGCAATAATACCTGTTGGTTAGTTTGGCTTTCGTAGTGAGCCCGGTCGGTCTGTTTCAATGTAGCAATGTTCCCAGCTACGTGCTTTATTTTATGGGCGCCTATTTCTTAAGAAAAATTGTTCGGTTAGCTTGGTTTCAGCAATGGTACCTGTTGCTTAGTTTGGCTTTCGCATTGAGCCCGGTCGGTTGGTTTCAGTGTAGCAACGTTCCCAGCTCGGTGCGTTATTTTATGGGCGCCTATAACTCAAGCAAAAGTGCTCCGTTAGTTTGGTTTCAGCAATGATTCCGGTTGGTTAGTTTCAGTTTAGCACTGCGCCGGGCTACGTGCTTTATTTTGTGGGTGCCTATTGCTCAAGCGAAAGGGCTCGGTTAGTTTGGTTTCAGCAATGATACCGGTTGGTTAGTTTGGATTTAGCCATGAGCCCGGTGGGTCGGTTTCAGTGTAGCAATGTTCCTAGCTACGTGCTTTATTTTATGGGCGCCTATTGCTCAAGTAAACTAGCTCGGTTAGCTTGGTTTCAGCAATGATCCCAGTTGGTTAGTTTGGCTTTAGCAATGAGCTTGTCGGTCAGTTTTATTGTAGCAATGTTCCCAGTTACGTGCTTTATTTTATGGGCGCCTATAATTCAAGCATAAGTGCTCGGTTAGTTTGGTTTCAGCAATGATCCCGGTAGGTTAGTTTTAGTTTAGTACTGCGCCGGGCTACGTGCTTTATTTTATGGGTGCTTATTGAGCAAGCGAAAGGGCTAAGTTAGTTTGGTTTCAGCAATGATCCCGATTAGTTAGTTTGGCTTTAGCAATGAGCCTGTTCGGTCAGTTTCAGTTTATCAATGTTCCCAGCTACATGCCTTATTTTATGAGCGCCTATTCATTAAGCAAAAAGGCTCCGTTAGTTTAGTTTCAGCAATGATCCAGGTTGGGTAGTTTGGCTTTCGCCATGAGCCCGGTCGGTCGGTTTCAGTGTAGCAATGTTCTCAGCTACGTGCGTTATTTTTGGGCGCCTATTACTCAAACAAAAGTGCTCGGTTAGTTTGGTTTTAGCAATGATCCCGGTTGGTTAGTTTCAGTTTAGCAATGCTCCGGGCTACGTGCTTTATTTTATGGGTAGCTATTTCTCAAAAAAATGGCTCGCTTAATTTGGTTTCAGCAATGGTACCTGTTGGTTAGTTTGGCTTCCGCAATGAGCCCGGTCGGTCGGTTTCAGTGCAGCAATGTTCCCCGCTAGGTGCGTCATTATATGGGTGCCTATTGCTCAATCGAAAGGGCTCCGTTAATTTCGTTTTAGCAATGTTCCAGGTCGTTCAGTTTCAGTTTAGCAATGTTCAAAGCTACGTGCTTTATTTTATGGGCGCCTATTACTCAAGCAAAAGTGCTCCGGTAATTTGGTTTCAGCAATGATCCCGGTTGGTTAGTTTCAGTTTAGCACTGCGCCGGACTTCGTGTTTTATTTTATGGGTGCCTATTGCTCAATCGAAAGGGCTCGGTTAGTTTGGTTTCAGCAATAATCCCGGTTGGTTAGTTTGGCTTAGCAATTAGCCCGGTCGGTCGGTTTCAGCGAAGCAATGTTCCCAGCTACGTGCTTTATTTTATGGGCGCCTATTTCTCAAGCAAAAGGGCTCGGTTAGTTTGGTTTCAGCAATGATCCCGTTTTTTTAGTTTGGCTTTAGCAATGAACCTGTCAGGTCGGTTTCAGTGTAGCAATGTTCCCAGCTACGTGCTTTATTTTATGGGCGCCTATTACTCAAGAAAAATGGCTCAGTTAGTTTGGTTTCAGCAATGGTTAGTTTCAGTTTAGCACTGCGCCGGACTTCGTGCTTTATTTTATGGGTGCCTATTGCTCAATCGAAAGGGCTCGGTTAGTTTGGTTTCAGCAATAATCCCGGTTGGTTAGTTTGGCTTTAGCAATTAGCCCGGTCGGTCGGTTTCAGCGAAGCAATGTTCCCAGCTACGTGCTTTATTTTATGGGCGCCTATTTCTCAAGCAAAAGTGATCGGTTAGTTTGGTTTCAGGAATGGTACCGGTTGGTTAGTTTGGCTTTGCAATGAGCCTGTTCCTTCAGTTTAAGTTTAGCAATATTCCCTGTTCATGCTTTATTTTATGGGCGTCTATTGCAAAATGGCTCCGTTAATTTGGTTTCAGGAATGGATTTGCAATGAGCCTGTTCGGTCAGTTTCAGTTTATCAATGTTCCCAGCTACTTGCTTTATTTTATGAGCGCCTATCCCTCAAGGAAAAGGGCTCGGTTAGTTTAGTTTCAGCAATGGTCCCGATTGGTTAGTTTCAGTTTAGCAATGCTCCGGGCTACGTGCTTTATTTTATGGGCGCCTATTGCTCAAGTAAAATGGCTCAGTTAGTTTGGTTTCAGCAATGGTCCCGATTGGTTAGTTTCAGTTTGGTAAGTTTGCTTTAGCAATGAGCCCGGTCGGTCAGTTTCAGTTTAGCAATGTTCCCAGCTACGTGCTTTATTTTATGTGCGCCTATTACTCAAGCAAAAGGGCTCGGTTAGTTTGGTTTCAGCAATGGTCCCGATTGGTTAGTTTCAGTTTAGCAATGCTCCGGGCTACGTGCTTTATTTTATGGGCGCCTATTGCTCAAGTAAGTGTAGCAATGTTCCCTGCTACGTGCTTTATTTATATGGGCGCCTATTACTCAAGCAAAAGTGCTCGGTTAGTTTGGTTTCAGCAATGATCCCGGTTGGTTAGTTTCAGTGTAGCAATGTTCCTAACTACGTGCTTTATTTTATGGGCGCCTATTACTCAAGCAAAGGGCTCGGTTAGTTTGGTTTCAGCAATTGTACCTGTTGGTTAGTTTGGCGCCTAATACTCAAGCAAAAGAGCTCGGTTAGTTTGGTTTCAGCAGCGATCCGGGTTGGTTAGTTTCAGTTTAGCAATGCTCCGTGCTACGTGCTTTATTTTATGGGCCCCTATTTCTCAAGCACACTGGCTCGGTTTCAGTGTAGCAATGTTCCCAGCTACATGCGTTATTTTATGGGTGCCTACTACTCAAGCAAAAGTGCTCAGTTAATTTGGTTTCAGGAATGATCCCGATTGGTTAGTTTCAGCTTAGCACTGCGCCGGGATTCGTGATTTATTTTATGGGTGCCTATTGCTCAATCGAAAGGGCTCGGTTAGTTTGGTTTTAGCAATGATCCCGGTTGGTTAGTTTGGTTTTAGCGATGAGCCCGGTCGGTAGGTTTCAGTATAGCAATGTTCCTAGCTACGTGCTTTATTTTATGGGCGCCTATTTATCAAACAAAAGAGCTCGGTTAGTTTGGTTTCAGCAATGATCCCGGTTGGTTAGTTTGGCTTTAGCAATGAGCCTGTCCGGTCAGTTTCAGTGTAGCAATGTTCCCAGCTACGTGCTTTATTTTATGGGCGCCTATTACTCAAGCAAAAGGGCTCAGTTAATTTGATTTCAGCAATAATCCCGGTTGGTTAATTTGGCTTTATCAATGAGCCTGTCCGGTCAGTTACAGTATAGCAATATTCCTAGCTACGTGCTTTATTTTATGGGCGCCTATTACTCAAGCAAAAGAGCTCGGTTAGTTTGGTTTCAGCAATGACCCCGGTTGGTTAGTTTGGCTTTAGCAATGAGCCTGTCCGGTCAGTTTCAGTATAGCAGTTTTCCTAGCTACGTGCTTTATTTTATGGGCGCCTGTTACTCAAGCAAAAGTGCTCGGTTAGTTTGGTTTGAGCAATGATCCCGGTTGGTTAGTTTGGCTTTAGCAATGAGGCTGTCCGGTCAGTTTCAGTGTAGCAATGTTCCCAGCTACGTGCTTTATTTTATGGGCGCCTATTACTCAAGCAAAAGGGCTCGGTATGTTGGTTTTAGCAATGATCCCGGTTGGTTAGTTTGGCCTGAGCAATGAGCCTATCCGGTCAGTTTCAGTAGAGCAATTTTCCTAGCTACGTGCTTTATTTTATGGGCGCCTATTACTCGTGCAAAAGAGCTTGGTTAGTTTGGTTTCAGCAATGATCCCGGTTGGTTACTTTGGCTTTAGCAATGAGCCTGTCCGGTCAGTTTCAGTGTAGCAATGTTCCCAGCTACGTGCTTTATTTTATGGGCGCCTATTACTCAAGCAAAAGTGCTCAGTTAGTTTGGTTTCAGCAATGATCCCGGTTGGTTAGTTTGGCTTTATCAATGAGCCTGTCCGGTAAGATCCAGTATAGCAATATTCCTAGTTACGTGCTTTATTTTATGGGCGCCTATTACTCAAGCAACAGAGCTCGGTTAGTTTGGTTTCAGTAATGATCCCGGTTGGTTAGTTTGGCTTTAGCAATGAGCCTGTCCGGTCAGTTTCAGTACAGCAATTTTCCTAGCTAAGTGCTTTATTTTATGGGCGCCTATTACTCAAGCAAAAGTGCTCGCTTAGTTTGGTTTCAGCAATGATCCCGGTTGGTTAGTTTCAGTGTAGCAATGTTCCTAGATACATGCTTTATTTTATGGGCGCCTATTTCTCAAGCAAACTGGCTCGGTTAGTTTGGTTTCAGGAATGGTACCGGTTGGTTAGTTCGGCTTTCGCAATGAGCCCGGTCGGTCGGTTTCAGTGTAGCAATGTTCCCAGCTACGTGCGTTATTTTATGGGCGCCTATTACTCAAGCAAAAGTGCTCGGTTAATTTGGTTTCAGGAATGATCCCGGTTGGTTAGTTTCAGTTTAGCACTGCGCCGGGCTTCGTAATTTATTTTATGGGTGCCTATTGCTCAATCGAAAGGGCTCGGTTAATTTGGTTTCAGCTATGATCCAGGTTGGTTAGTTTGGATTTAGCAATGAGCCTGTCCAGTCAGTTTCAATGTAGCAATGTTCCTAGCTACGTGCTTTATTTTATGGGTGCCTATTGCTCAAGCAAAAGGGCTCGGTTAATTTGGTTTCAGCTATGATCCAGGTTGGTTAGTTTGGCTTTAGCAATGAGCCTGTCTGGTCAGTTTCAATGTAGCAATGTTCCCAGCTACGTCCTTTATTTTATAGGCGCCTATTTCTCAAGCAAAAGGGCTCGGTTAGTTTGGTTTCAGCATTGATTCCGGTTGGTTAGTTTCAGTTTATCACTGCGCCGGGCTACGTGCTTTATTTTATGAGTGCCTATTGCTCAATCGAAAGGGCTCGGTTAGTTTGGTTTCAGCAATGATCCCGGTTGATTAGTTTGGCTTTAGCAAAGAGCCTGTGCGCTCGGTTTCAGTGTAGCAATATTCCCAGCTACGTGCTTTACATTATGGGCGCTCATTACTCAAGCAAAAGGGCTCGGTTAGTTTGGTTTCAGCAATGATCCCGGTTGGTTAGTTTGGGTTTAGCAATGGCGCCTATTACTCAAGCAAAAGTGCTCGGTTAGTTTGGTTTCAGCAATGATCTCGGTTGGTTAGTTTCAGTGTAGCAATGCTCCGGGCTACGTGCTTTATTTTATGGGCGCCTATTGCTCAAGCAAAAGGGCTCGGTTAGTTTGGTTTCAGCAATGATCCCGGTTGGTTAGCTTGGCTTTAGCAATGAGCCTGTGCGCTCGGTTTCAGTGTAGCAATATTCCCAGCTACGTGCTTTACATTATGGGCGCTCATTACTCAAGCAAAAGGGCTCGGTTAGTTTGGTTTCAGCAATGATCCCGGTTGGTTAGATTGGGTTTAGCAATGGCGCCTATTACTCAAGCAAAAGTGCTCGGTTAGTTTGGTTTCAGCAATGATCTCGGTTGGTTAGTTTCAGTGTAGCAATGCTCCGGGCTACGTGCTTTATTTTATGGGCGCCTATTGCTCAAGAAACATGGCTTGCTTAGTTTGGTTTCAGCAATTGTACCTGTTGGTTAGTTTGGCTTTAGCAATGAACCCGGTCGGTCGGTTTCAGTGTAGCAATGTTCCCAGCTACGTGCGTTATTTTATGAGCGCCTATTACCCAAGCAAAAGTGCTCGGTTAGTTTGGTTTCAGCATTGATTCCGGTTGGTTAGTTTCAGTTTATCACTGCGCCGGGCTACGTGCTTTATTTTATGAGTGCCTATTGCTCAATCGAAAGGGCTCGGTTAGTTTGGTTTCAGCAATGATCCCGGTTGATTAGTTTGGCTTTAGCAATGAGCCTGGTCGGTCGGTTTCAGTGTAGCAATGTTCCTAGCTACGTGCTTTATTTTATGGGAGCCTATTACTCAAGCAAAAGGGCTCGGTTAGTTTAGTTTCAGCAATGAACCACGTTGGTTAATTTGGTTTTAGCAATGAGCCCGGTCGTTCAGTTTCAGTTTAGCAATATTCCCAGCTACGTGCTTTATTTTATGGGCGCCTATTATTCAAGCAAGTGCAGCAATGATCCAGGTTGGTTAGTTTGGCTTTAGCAATGAGCCCGGTCGTTCAGTTTCAGTTTAGCAATGTTCCCAGCTACGTGCTTTATTTTATGGGCGCCTATTGCTAAAGCAAAATGGCTCCGTTAGTTTGGTTTCAGGAATGGTACCGGTTGGTTAGTTTGGCTTTTTAATGAGCCTGTTCGGTCAGTTTCAGTTTATCAATGTTCCCAGCTACATGCTTTATTTTATGAGCGCCTATTCCTCAAGCAAAAGGGCTCGGTTTATTTAGTTTCAGCATTGAACCAGGTTGGATAGTTTGGCTTTAGCAATGAGCCCGGTCGTTCAGTTTCAGTTTAGCAATGTCCCCAGCTACGCGCTTTATTTTATGGGCGCCTATTGCTAAAGCAAAATGGCTCCGTTAGTTTGGTTTCAGGAATGGTACCGGTTGGTTAGTTTGGCTTTGCAATGAGCCTGTTCGGTCAGTTTCAGTTTATCAATGTTCCCAGCTACATGCTTTATTTTATGGGCGCCTATTTCTCAAGCAAAAGGGCTCGGTTAATTTAGTTTCAGCAATGATCCAGGTTGGTTAGTTTGGCTTTAGTAATGAGCCCGGTCGGTCAGTTTCAGTTTAGCAATGTTCCCAGCTACGTGCTTTATTTTATGAGCGCCTATAACTCAAGCAAAAGGGCTCGGTTAGTTTGGTTTCAGCAATGATCCCGGTTGGTTAGTTTGGCTATAGCAATGAGGCTCTCCGGTCAGTTTCAGTGTAGCAATGTTTCCAGCTACGTGCTTTATTTTATGGGCGCCTATTACTCAAGCAAAAGGGCTCAGTTAGTTTGGTTTCAGCAATGATCCCGGTTGGTTAGTTTGGCTTTATCAATGAGCCTGTCCGGTCAGTTTCAGTATAGCGATATTTCTAGCTACGTGCTTTATTTTATGGGCGCTTATTGCTCAAGCAAAAGGGCTCGGTTAGTTTGGTTTCAGCAATGATCCCGGTTGGTTAGTTTGGCTTTAGCAATGAGCCTTTCCGGTCAGTTTCAGTGTAGCAATGTTCCCAGCTACGTGCTTTATTTTATGTGCAGCTATTACTCAAGCAAGAGGGCTCGGTTAGTTTGGTTTCAGCAATGATCCCGGTTGGTTAGTTTGGCTTTAGCAATGAGCCTGTCCGGTCAGTTTCAGTGTAGCAATGTTTCCAGCTACGTGCTTTATTTTATGGGCGCCTATTACTCAAGCAAAAGGGCTCAGTTAGTTTGGTTTCAGCAATGATCCCGGTTGGTTAGTTTGGCTTTATCAATGAGCCTGTCCGGTCAGTTTCAGTATAGCAATATTTCTAGCTACGTGCTTTATTTTATGGGCGCTTATTGCTCAAGCAAAAGGGCTCGGTTAGTTTGGTTTCAGCAATGATCCCGGTTGGTTAATTTGGCTTTAGCAATGAGCCTTTCCGGTCAGTTTCAGTGTAGCAATGTTCCCAGCTACGTGCTTTATTTTATGTGCAGCTATTACTCAAGCAAGAGGGCTCCGTTAGTTTGGTTTCAGCAATGATCCCGGTTGGTTAGTTTGGCTTTAGCAATGAGCCTGTCCGGTCAGTTTCAGTGTAGCAATGTTTCCAGCTACGTGCTTTATTTTATGGGTGCCTATTACTCAAGCAAAAAGGCTCGCTTAGTTTGGTTTTAGCAATGATCCCGGTTGGTTAGTTTCAGTGTAGCAGTGTTCCTAGCTACATGCTTTATTTTATGGGCGCCTATTTCTCAAGCAAACTGGCTCGGTTAGTTTGGTTTCAGGAATGGTACCGGTTGGTTAGTTTGGCTTTCGCAATGAGCCTGTCTGGTCAGTTTCAGTGTAGCAATGTTCCCAGCTACGTGCTTTATTTTATGGGTGCCTATTGCTCAGGCAAAAGGGCTCGGTTAATTTGGTTTCAGCTATGATCCAGGTTGGTTAATTTGGCTTTAGCAGTGAGCCTGTCTGGTCAGTCTCAGTGTAGCAATGTTCCCAGCTACTTCCTTTATTTTATGGGCGCCTATTTCTCAATCAAAAGGGCTCGATTTGTTTGGTTTCAAAAATGATCCCGGTTGGTTAGTTTAGCTTTAGCAATGAGCCTGTCCGCTCGGTTTCAGTGTAGTAATATTCCCAGCTACGTGCTTTATTTTATGAGCACCCATTACTCAAACAAAAGGGCTCGGTTAGTTTGGTTTCAGCAATGATCCCGGTTGGTTAGTCTGGGTTTAGCAATGGCGCCTATTACTCAAGCAAAAGTGCTCGGTTAGTTTGGTTTCAGAAATGATCCCGGTTGGTTAGTTTGGCTTTAGCAATGAGCCTGTCCGGTCAGTTTCAGTGTAGCAATGTTCCCAGCTACGTGCTTTATTTTATGTGCAGCTATTACTCAAGCAAGAGGGCTCGGTTAGTTTGGTTTCAGCAATGATCCCGGTTGGTTAGTTTGGCTTTAGCAATGAGCCTGTCCGGTCAGTTTCAGTGTAGCAATGTTTCCAGCTACGTGCTTTATTTTATGGGCGCCTATTACTCAAGCAAAAGGGCTCAGTTAGGTTGGTTTCAGCAATGATCCCGGTTGGTTAGTTTGGCTTTATCAATGAGCCTGTCCGGTCAGTTTCAGTATAGCAATATTCCTAGCTATGTGCTTTATTTTATGTGCGCTTATTGCTCAAGCAAAAGAGCTCGGTTAATTTGGTTTCAGCAATGATCCCGGTTGGTTAGTTTGGCTTTAGCAATGAGCCTGTCCGGTCAGTTTCAGTGTAGCAATGTTCCCTGCTACGTGCTTTATTTTATGGGCGCCTATTACCCAAGCAAAGTGGTTAGTTTGGCTTTAGCAATGAGCCTTTCCGTTCAGTTTCAGTGTAGCAATGTTCCCAGCTAAGTGCTTTATTTTATGGGCGCCTATTACTCAAGCAAAAAGGCTCGCTTAGTTTGGTTTTAGCAATGATCCCGTTTGGTTAGTTTCAGTGTAGCAGTGTTCCTAGCTACATGCTTTATTTTATGGGCGCCTATTTCTCAAGCAAACTGGCTCGGTTAGTTTGGTCTCAGGAATGGTACCGGTTGGTTAGTTTGGCTTTCGCAATGAGACCGGTGGGTCGGTTTCAGTGTAGCAATGTTCCCAGCTACGTGCGTTATTTTATGGGCGCCTATTACCCAAGCATAGTGCTCGGTTAGTTTGGTTTCAGCATTGATCCCGGTTGGTTAGTTTCAGTTTAGCACTGCGCCGGTCTACGTGCTTTATTTTATGGGCGCCGATTATTCAAGCAAGTGCAGCAATGATCCAGGTTGGTTAGTTTGGCTTTAGCAATGAGCACGGTCGTTCAATTTCAGTTTAGCAATGTTCCCAGCTACGTGCTTTATTTTATGGGCGCCTATTGCTAAAGCAAAATGGCTCCGTTAGTTTGGTTTCAGGAATGGTACCGGTTGGTTAGTTTGGCTTTGCAATGAGCCTGTTCTGTAAGTTTCAGTTTATCAATGTTCCCAGCTACATGCTTTATTTTATGAGCGCCTATACCTCAAGCGAAAGAGCTTTGTTAATTTAGTTTCAGCAATGATCCAGGTTGGTTAGTTTGGCTTTAGCAATGAGTCCGGTCGTTCAGTTTCAGTTTAGCAATGTCTCCAGCTACGCGCTTTATTTTATTGGCGCCTATTGCTAAAGCAAAATGGCTCCGTTAGTTTGGTTTCAGGAATGGTACCGGTTGGTTAGTTTGGCTTTGCAATGAGCCTGTTCGGTCAGTTTCAGTTTATCAATGTTACCAGCTACATGCTTTATTTTATGGGCGCCTACTCCTCAAGCAAAAGGGCTCGGTTAATTTTGTTTCAGCAATGATCCAGGTTGGTTAGTTTGGCTTTAGCAATGAGCCCGGTCAGTCAGTTTCAGTTTAGCAATGTTCCCAGCTACGTGCTTTATTTTATGTGCACCTATTACTCAAGCAAAAGGGCTCGGTTAGTTTGGTTTCAGCAATGGTCCCGATTGGTTAGTTTCAGTTTAGCAATGCTCCGGGCTACGTGCTTTATTTTAAGGGCGCCTATTGCTCAAGTAAAATGGCTCGGTAAGTTTGGTTTTAGCTATGATACCTGTTGGTTAGTTTGGCTTTAGCAATGAGCCTGTTAGGTCAGTTTTAGTTTATCAATGTTCCCAGCTACATGCTTTATTTTATGAGCGCCTATTCCTCAAGCAAAAGGGCTCGGTTAGTTTGATTTCAGCAATGTGGCCGGTCGGTCAGTTTCTGTGCAGCAATGTTCCCTGCTACGTGCTTTATTTTATGGGCGCCTACTACTCAAGCAAAAGTGCTCGGTTAGTTTGGTTTCAGCAATGATCCCGGTTGGTTAGTTTCATCGTAGGAGTGTTCCTAGCTAAATGCTTTATTTTATGGACGCCTATTTCTCAAGCAAACTGGCTCGGTTAGTTTGGTTTCAGGAATGGTACCGGTTGGTTAGTTTGGCTTTCGCAATGAGCCCGGTGGGTCGGTTTCAGTGTAGCAATGTTCCCAGCTACGTGCGTTATTTTATGGGCGCCTATTACCCAAGCAAAAGTGCTCGGTTAGTTTGGTTTCAGCATTGATCCTGGTTGGTTAGTTTCAGTTTAGCACTGCGCCGGGCTACGTGCTTTATTTTATGGGTGCCTATAGCTCAATCGAAAGGGCTCGGTTAGTTTGGTTTCAGCAATGATCCCGGTTGGTTAGTTTGGCTTTACCAATGAGCCTGGTCGGTCGGTTTCAGTGTAGCAATGTTCCTAGCTACGTGCTTTTTATTATGGGAGCCTATTACTCAAGCAAAAGGGCTCGGTTAGTTTAGTTTCAGCAATGATCCAGGTTGGTTAATTTGGTTTTAGCAATGGGCCCGGTCGTTCAGTTTCAGTTTAGCAATATTCCCAGCTACGTGCTTTATTTTATGGGCGCCTATTATTCAAGCAAGTGCAGCAATGATCCAGGTTCGTTAATTTGGTTTTAGCAATGAGCCCGGTCGTTCAATTTCAGTTTAGCAATGTTCCCAGCTAAGTGCTTTATTTTATCGGCGTCTATTTCTAAAGCAAAATGGCTCCGTTAGTTTGGTTTCAGGAATGGTACCGGTTGGTTAGTTTGGCTTTGCAATGAGCCTGTTCGGTAAGTTTCAGTTTATCAATGTTCCCAGCTACATGCTTTATTTTATGAGCGCCTATTCCTCAAGCAAAAGGGCTCTGTTAATTTAGTTTCAGCAATGATCCAGGTTGGTTAGTTTGGCTTTAGTAATGAGCCCGGTCGTTCAGTTTCAGTTTAGCAATGTCCCCAGCTACGCGCTTTATTTTATTGGCGCCTATTGCTAAAGCAAAATGGCTCCGTTAGTTTGGTTTCAGGAATGGTACAATGGCAATGAGCCTGTTCGGTCAGTTTCAGTTCATCAATGTTCCCAGCTACATGCTTTATTTTATGGGCGCCTACTCCTCAAGCAAAGGGCTCGGTTAATTTAGTTTCAGCAATGATCCAGGTTGGTTAGTTGGCTTTAGCAATGAGCCTGTTCGGTCAGTTTCAGTTTATCAATGTTCCCAGCTACATGCTTTAGTTTATGAGCGCCTATTCCTCAAGCAAAAGAGCTAGGTTAGTTTGATTTCAGCAATGTTGCCGGTCGGTCAGTTTAAGTGCAGCAATGTTCCCTGCTACGTGTTTTATTTTATGGGCGCCTATCACTCAAGCAAAAGGGCTCGGTTAGTTTGGTTTCAGCAGTGATCCGGGTTGGTTAGTTTCAGTATAGCAATGCTCCGGGCTATGTTCTCGGTTTTCTGGGCACCTATTTCTCAAGCAAAAGGGATCGGTTTGTTTGGTTTCAGCAATAAGCCCGGTCGTACAGTTTCAGTTTAGCAATGTTCCCAGCTACGTGCTTTATTTTATGGGCACCTGTTGCTCCAGCAAAATGGCTCCGTTAGTTTAGTTTCAGCAATGATCCAGGTTGGTTAGTTTGGCTTTAACAATGAGCCCGGTCTGTCAGTTTCAGTTTAGCAATGTTCTCAGCTACGTGCTTTATTCTATGGGCGCCTATTACTCAATAAAAATGGATCGGTTTGTTTGGTTTCAGCAAGGAGCCCGGTCGTTCAGTTTCAGTTTAGCAATGTTCCAGCTACGTGCTTTATTTTATGGGCGCCTATTACTCAGGCAAAAGGGATCGGTTTGTTTGGTTTCAGCAATGATCCCGGCTGGTTAGTTTGGCTTTGGCAATGAGCCCGGCCGTTCAGTTTCAGTTTAGCAATGTTCCCAGCTACGTGCTTTATATTATGGGACCCCATTACTCAAGCAAAAGGCTCCATTAGTTTGGTTTGAGTTTAGCAATGCTCCCACCTACGTTATATAATGGGCGCCTATCACTCAACCGAAAGGGCTCGGTTAGTTTGGTTTCAGCAATGACCGCGGTTGGTTAGTTTGGCTTGGCAATGAGCGCGGTCGGTCAGTTTCAGTGTAGCAATGTTCCCAGCTACGTGCTTTATTTTATGGGCGCCTGTTACTCAAGCAAAAGGGATCGGTTTGTTTGGTTTCAGCAATGATCCCGGTTAGTTAGTTTGGCTTTGGCAATGAGCCCGGTCGTTCAGTTTCAGGTTAACAATGTTCCCAGCTACGTGCTTTATTTTATGGGACCCCATTACTCAAGCAAAAGGGATCGGTTAATTTGGTTTCAGCAATGATCCCGGTTGGTTAGCTTCAGTTTAGCAATGATCCGGGCTACATGCCTTATTTTATGGGCGCCTATTGCTCCAGCACAATTGCTCGATTAGTTTGGTTTTAGCAATGATACAGGTTGGTTAGTTTGGCTTTAGCAATGAGCCCGGTCGGTCAGTTTCAGTTTAGCAATGTTCCCAGCTATGTGCTTTATTTTGTGTACGCCAACTACTCAAGCAAAAGGGCTCGGTTAGTTTGGTTTCAGCAATGGTCCCGATTGGTTAGTTTGGCTTTAGCAATGAGCCCGGTCGGTCAGTTTCAGTGTAGCAATGTTCCTAGCTACGTGCTTTATTTTATGGGCGCCTATTACTCAAGCAAAAGGATTCGCTTAGTTTGGTTTTAGCAATGATCCCGGTTGGTTAGTTTGGATTTAGCAATGAGCCTGTCAGGTCAGTTTCAGTGTAGAAATGTTCCTAGCTACGTGCTTTGTTTTATGGGCGCCTATTTCTCAAGCAAAAGAGCTCGGTTAGTTTGGTTTCAGCAATGATCCCGGTTGGTTAGTTTGGATTTAGCAATGAGACTGTCCGGTCAGCTTCAGTGTGGCAATGTTCCTAGCTACGTGCTTTGTTTTATGGGCGCCTATTACTCAAGCAAAAGAGCTCGGTTAGTTTGGTTTCAGCAATGATCCCGGTTGGTTAGTTTGGATTTAGCAATGAGCCTGTCCGGTCAGCTTCAGTGTGGCAATGTTCCTAGCTACGTGCTTTATTTTATGGGCGCCTATTACTCAAGCAAAAGAGCTCGGTTAGTTTGGTTTCAGCAATGATCCCGGTTGGTTAGTTTGGATTTAGCAATGAGCCTGTCCGGTCAGCTTCAGTGTGGCAATGTTCCTAGCTACGTGCTTTATTTTATGGGCGCCTATTACTCAAGAAAAAGGTCTCGGTTAGTTTGGATTCAGCAATGATCCCGGTTGGTTAGTTTCAGTGTAGCAATGTTCCTAGCTACGTGCTTTATTTTACGGGCACCTATTGCTCAAGCAAAAGGGCTCGTTTAGTTTGGTTTCAGCTATGGTACCTGTTGGTTAGTTTGGCACCTATAACTCAAGCAAAAGAGCTCGGATATTTTGTTTTGAGCAATGATCCGAGTTGATTAGCTTGGCTTTAGCAATGAGCCTGTCCGGTCAGTTTCAGTGTAGCAATGTTCCCAGCTACGTGCTTTATTTTATGGGCACCTACTACTCAAGCAAAAGGGTTCGCTTAGTTTGGTTTCAGCAATGATCCCGGTTGGTTAGTTTGGCTTTAGCAATGAGCCTGTCCGGTCAGTTTCTGTGTAGCAATGTTCCTAGCTACGTGCTTTATTTTATGGGCGCCTATTACTCAAGCAAAAGGGTTCGCTTAGTTTGGTTTCAGCAATGATCCCGGTTGGTTAGTTTGGCTTTAGCAATGAGCCTGTCCGGTCAGTTTCAGTGTAGCAATGTTCCTAGCTACGTGCTTTATTTTATGGGCGCCTATTACTCAAGCAAAAGAGCTCGGTTAGTTTGGTTTCAGCAATGATCCCGGTTGGTTAGTTTGGATTTAGCAATGAGCCTGTCCGGTCAGCTTCAGTGTGGCAATGTTCCTAGCTACGTGCTTTATTTTATGGGCGCCTATTACTCAAGCAAAAGAGCTCGGTTAGTTTGGTTTCAGCAATGATCCCGGTTGGTTAGTTTGGATTTAGCAATGAGACTGTCCGGTCAGCTTCAGTGTGGCAATGTTCCTAGCTACGTGCTTTGTTTTATGGGCGCCTATTTCTCAAGCGAAAGAGCTCGGTTAGTTTGGTTTCAGCAATGATCCCGATTGGTTAGTTTGACTTTAGCAATGAGCCTGTCCGGTCAGTTTCAGTGTAGAAATGTTCCTAGCTACGTGCTTTGTTTTATGGGCGCCTATTTCTCAAGCAAAAGAGCTCGGTTAGTTTGGTTTCAGCAATGATCCCGGTTGGTTAGTTTGGATTTAGCAATGAGCCTGTCCGGTCAGCTTCAGTGTGGCAATGTTCCTTGCTACGTGCTTTATTTTATGGGCGCCTATTACTCAAGCAAAAGAGCTCGGTTAGTTTGGTTTCAGCAATGATCCCGGTTGGTTAGTTTGGATTTAGCAATGAGCCTGTCCGTTCAGTTTCAGTGTAGCAATGTTCCTACCTACGTGCTTTATTTTATGGGCGCCTATTACTCAAGCAAAAGGTTTCGCTTAGTTTGGTTTCAGCAATGATCCCGGTTGATTAGTTTGGCTTTAGCAAAGAGCCTGTCCGGTCAGTTTCAGTGTAGAAATGTTCCTAGTTACGTGCTTTATTTTATGGGCGCCTATTACTCAAGCAAAAGGGCTCGCTTAATTTGGTTTCAGCAATGATCCCGGTTGTTTAGTTCGGCTTTAGCAATGAGCCCGGTCGGTCAGTTTCAGTTTAGCAATATTTCCAGCTCTTTGCTTTATTTTATGGGCGCGTATTACTCAAGCAAAAGAGCTCCGTTAGTTTGGTTTCAGCAATGATCCCCGTTGGTTAGTTTGGCTTTAGCAACGAGCCTGTCCGGTCAGTTTCAATGTAGCAATGTTCCCAGCTACGTGCTTTATTTTATGGGCGCCTATTACTCAAGCAAAAGGGCTCGGTTAGGTTGGTTTCAGAAGTGATCCCGGTTGGTTAGTTTGACTTTAGCAATGAGCCCGGTCGATAGATTTCAGTATAGCAATGTTCCTAGCCATGTGCTTTATTTTATGGGCGCCTATTACTCAAGCAAAAGAGCTCGGTTAGTTTGGTTTCAGCAATGATCCCGGTTGGTTAGTTTGCCTTTAGCAATGAGCCTGTCCGGTTAGTTTCAGTTTAGCAATGTTCCTAGTTACGTCCTTTATTTTATGGGCGCCTATTACTCAAGCAAAAGGGCTCGCTTAATTTGGTTTCAGCAATGATCCCGGTTGGTTAGTTTGACTTTAGCAATGAGCCCGGTCGATAGATTTCAGTATAGCAATGTTCCTAGCCATGTGCTTTATTTTATGGGCGCCTATTACTCAAGCAAAAGAGCTCGGTTATTTTGGTTTCAGCAATGATCCCGGTTGGCTAGTTTAGCTTTAGCAATAAGCCTGTCCGGTCAGTTTCAGTGTAGCTATGTTCCCAGCTACCAGCTTTACTTTATGGGCGCCTATTACTCAAGCAAAAGGGCTCGGTTAATTTGGTTTCAGCAATGATCCGGGTTAGTAAGTTTGGCTTTAGCAATGAGCCAGGTCGCTCAGTTTCAATGTAGCAATGTTACCAGCTACGTGATTTATTTTATGGGCGTCTATTACTCAAGCAAAAGGAGTCGGTTAATTTGGTTTCAGCACTGATCCCGGTTGTTTAGTTCGGCTTTAGCAATGAGCCCGGTCGGTCAGTTTCAGTTTAGCAATATTTCCAGCTCTTTGCTTTATTTTATGGGCGCCTATTCCTCAAGCAAAGGGGCTCGGTTAGTTTGGTTTCAGCAATGATCTCGGTTGGTTAGTTTGGCTTCAGCAATGAGCCCGGTCGGTCGGTTTCAGTATAGCAATGTTCCTAGCTACGTGCTTTATTTTATGGGCACCTATTACTCAAGCAAAAGGGCTCGGCTAGCTTGGTTTCAGCAATGATCCCGGTTGGTTAGTTTGGCTTTATTAATGAGCCTGTCCGGTCATTTTCAGTGTAGAAATGCTCCTAGCTACGTGCTTTATTTTATGGGCGCCTATTACTCAAGCAAAAGGGCTCGGTTAGTTTGGTTTCAGCAATGATCCCGGTTGGTTAGTTTGGTTTTAGAAATGAACCCGGTAGGTCAGTTTCAGTTTAGCAATGTTCCCAGCTACGTGCTTTATTTTGTGTACGCCAATTACTCAAGCAAAAGGGATCGGTTAGTTTGGTTTCAGCAATGGTCCCGATTGGTCAGTTTCAGTTTAGCAATGATCCGTGCTACGTGTTTTATTTTATGGGCGCCTATTGCTCAAGTAAACTAGCTCGGTTAGTTTGGTTTTAGCAATGATACCTGTTGGTTAGTGTGGCTTTAGCAATGAGCCTGTCCGGTTAGTTTCAGTTTAGCAATGTTCCTAGTTACGTCCTTTATTTTATGGGCGCCTATTACTCAAGCAAAAGAGCTCGGTTATTTTGGTTTCAGCAATGATCCCGGTTGGCTAGTTTAGCTTTAGCAATAAGCCTGTCCGGTCAGTTTCAGTGTAGCAATGTTCCCAGCTACCTGCTTTACTTTATGGGCGCCTATTACTCAAGCAAAAGGGCTCGGTTAATTTGGTTTCAGCAATGATCCGGGTTGGTAAGTTTGGCTTTAGCAATGAGCCAGGTCGCTCAGTTTCAATGTAGCAATGTTACCAGCTACGTGATTTATTTTATGGGCGTCTATTACTCAAGCAAAAGGAGTCGGTTAATTTGGTTTCAGCACTGATCCCGGTTGTTTAGTTCGGCTTTAGCAATGAGCCCGGTCGGTCAGTTTCAGTTTAGCAATATTTCCAGCTCTTTGCTTTATTTTATGGGCGCCTATTCCTCAAGCAAAGGGGCTCGGTTAGTTTGGTTTCAGCAATGATCACGGTTGGTTAGTTTGGCTTCAGCAATGAGCCCGGTCGGTCGGTTTCAGTATAGCAATGTTCCTAGCTACGTGCTTTATTTTATGGGCGCCTATTACTCAAGCAAAAGGGCTCGGCTAGCTTGGTTTCAGCAATGATCCCGGTTGGTTAGTTTGGCTTTATTAATGAGCCTGTCCGGTCATTTTCAGTGTAGAAATGCTCCTAGCTACGTGCTTTATTTTATGGGCGCCTATTACTCAAGCAAAAGGGCTCGGTTAGTTTGGTTTCAGCAATGATCCTGGTTGGTTAGTTTGGCTTTAGCAATGAGCCCGGTCGGTCAGTTTCAGTTTAGCAATGTCCCCAGCTACGTGCTTTATTTTATGTTCGCCTATTACTCGAGCAAAAAGGCTCGGTTAGTTTGGTTTCAGCAGTGATCCGGGTTGGTTAGTTTCAGTATAGCAATGCTCCGGGCTAAGTGCTCGGTTTTCTGGGTGCCTATTTCTCAAGCAAAAGGGGTCCGTTAATTTCGTTTCAGCAATGATCACGGTCGGTCAATTTCAGTGTAGCGATTTTCCCAGATACGTGCTTTATTTTATGGGCGCCTATTAATCAAGCAAAAGGCTCGGTTAGTTTGGTTTCAGTTTAGCAATGCTCCCACCTACGTTATATTATGGGCGCCTATTACTCAAGAGAAAGGGCTCGGTTAGTTTGGCATTAGCAATGAGCCCGGTCGGTCGGTTTCAGTTTAGCAATATTCCAAGCTACTTGCTTTATTTTGTGGGCACCTATTACTCAAGCAAAAGGGCTGCGTTAATTTGGTTTCAGCAATGATCCCGGTTGGTTAGTTTCAGTTTAGCAATGCTCCGGCTTACTTGCTTTATTTTATGGGTGCCTATTTCCCAAGCAAAAGGGCTCAGTTAGTTTGGTTTTAGCAATGATACCTGTTGGTTAGTTTGGCTTTCGTAATGAGCCCGGTCGGTCTGTTTCAGTGTAGCGATGTTCCCAGCTACGTGCTTTATTTTATGGGCGCCTACTGATTAAGAAAAATTGCTCGGTTAGCTTCGTTTCAGCAATGGTACCTGTTGGTTAGTTTGGCTTCCGCAATGAACCCGGTCGGTTGGTTTCAGTGTAGCAGCGTTGTGTGTTCCCAGCTACGTGCGTTATTTTATGGGCGCCTATTACTCAGGCAAAAGTGCTCGGTTAGTTTGGTTTCAGCAATGATCCCGGTTGGTTAGTTTCAGTTTAGCACTGCGCCGGGCTACGTGCTTTATTTTATGGATGCATATTGCTCAAGCGAAAGGGCCCGGTTAGTTTGGTTTCAGCAATGAAACCGGTTGGTTAGTTTGGCTTTAGCAATGAGCCCCGTCGGTCGGTTTCAGTGTAGCAATGTTCCTCGCTACGTGTTTTATTTTATGGGCGCGTATTACTCAAGAAAAAGGGCTCGGTTAGTTTGCTGCTTTATTTTATGGGCGCCTATTACTGAAGCAAAAGGGTTCGCTTAGTTTGGTTTCAGCAATGATCCCGGTTGGTTAGTTTGGCTTTAGCAATGAGCCTGTCCGGTCAGTTACAGTGTAGAAACGTTCCTAGCTACGTGGTTTGTTTTATGGGCGCCTATTACTCAAGCAAAAGAGCTCGGTTAGTTTGGTTTCAGCAATGATCGCGGTTGGTTAGTTTGGCTTTAGCAATGAGACTGTCCGGTCAGTTTCAGTGTAGCAATGTTCCTAGCTACGTGCTTTATTTTATCGGCGCCTATTACTCAAGCAAAAGGGTTTGCTTAGTTTGGTTTCAGCAATGATCCCGGTTGGTTAGTTTGGCTTTAGCAATGAGCCTGCCCGGTCAGTTTCAGTGTAGAAACGTTCCTAGCTACGTGGTTTGTTTTATGGGCGCCTATTACTCAAGCAAAAGAGCTCGGTTAGTTTGGTTTCAGCAATGATCCCGGTTGGTTAGTTTGGCTTTAGCAATGAGACTGTCCGGTCAGTTTCAGTGTAGCAATGTTCTTAGCTACGAGCTTTATTTTATGGGCGCCTATTACTCAAGCAAAAGGGGTCGCTTAATTTGGTTTCAGCAATGATCCCGGTTGGTTAGTTTGGATTTAGCAATGAGCCTGTCCGGTCAGCTTCAGTGTGGCAATGTTCCTAGCTACGTACCTTATTTTATGGGCGCCTATTACTCAAGCAAAAGAGCTCGGTTATTTTGGTTTCAGCAATGATCCCGGTTGGTTAGTTTGGTTTCAGCAATGAGCCCGGTCGGTATGTTTCAGTATAGCAATGTTTCCAGCTCTTTGCTTTATTTTATGGGCGCCTATTCCTCAAGCAAAGGGGCTCGGTTAGTTTGGTTTCAGCAATGATCCCGGTTGGTTAGTTTGGTTTCAGCAATGAGCCCGGTCGGTATGTTTCAGTATAGCAATGTTCCTAGCTACGTGCTTTATTTTATGGGCGCTTATTACTCAAGCAAAAGGGCTCGGCTAGCTTGGTTTCAGCAATGACCCCGGTTGGTTAGTTTGGCTTTATTAATGAGCCTGTCCGGTCATTTTCAGTGTAGGAATGTTCCTAGCTACGTGCTTTATTTTATGGGCGCCTATTACTCAAGCAAAAGGACTCGGTTAGCTTGGTTTCAGCAATGATCCCGGTTGGTTAGTTTGGCTTTAGCAATGAGCCCGGTCGGTCAGTTTCAGTTTAGCAATGTTCCCAGCTATGTGCTTTATTTTGTGTACGCCAACTACTCAAGCAAAAGGGCTCGGTTAGTTTGGTTTCAGCAATGGTCCCGATTGGTCAGTTTCAGTTTAGCAATGATCCGGGCTACGTGTTTTATTTTATGGGCGCCTATTGCTCAAGTAAACTAGCTCGGTTAGTTTGGTTTTAGCAATGATATTTGTTGGTTAGTGTGGCTTTAGCAATGAGCCTGTTCGGTCAGTTTCAGTTTAGCAATGTTCTCAGCTATGTGCTTTATTTTGTGTACGCCAACTACTCAAGCAAAAGGGCTCGGTTAGTTTGGTTTCAGCAATGGTCCCGATTGGTTAGTTTGGCTTTAGCAATGAGCCCGGTCGGTCAGTTTCAGTTTAGCAATATTTCCAGCTCTTTGCTTTATTTTATGGGCGCCTATTCCTTAAGCAAAGGGGCTCGGTTAGTTTGGTTTCAGCAATGATCCCGGTTGGTTAGTTTGGTTTCAGCAATGAGCCCGGTCGGTATGTTTCAGTATAGCAATGTTCCTAGCTACGTGCTTTATTTTATGGGCGCTTATTACTCAAGCAAAAGGGCTCGGCTAGCTTGGTTTCAGCAATGATCCCGGTTGGTTAGTTTGGCTTTATTAATGAGCCTGTCCGGTCATTTTCAGTGTAGGAATGTTCCTAGCTACGTGCTTTATTTTATGGGCGCCTATTACTCAAGCAAAAGGACTCGGTTAGCTTGGTTTCAGCAATGATCCCGGCTGGTTAGTTTCAGTTTAGCAATGCTCCGGGCTACGTGCTCGGTTTTCTGGGCGCCTATTTCTCAAGCAAAAGGGGTCCGTTAATTTCGTTTCAGCAATGATCACGGTCGGTCAATTTCAGTGTAGCAATTTTCCCAGATACGTGCTTTATTTTATGGGCGCCTATTAATAAAGCAAAAGACTAGGTTAGTTTGGTTTCAGTTTAGCAATGCTCCCACCTACGTTATATTATGGGCGCCTATTACTCAGGCGAAAGGGCTCGGTTAGTTTGGTTTCAGCAATGACCGCGGTTGGATAGTTTGCCATTAGCAATGAGCCCGGTCGGTCGGTTTCAGTTTAGCAATGTTCCAAGCTACTTGCTTTATTTTATTGGCGCCTATTACCCAACCAAAAGGGCTCGGTTAATTTGGTTTCAGCAATGATCCCGGTTGGTTAGTTTAAGTTTAGCAATGCTCCGGCCTACTTGCTTTACTTTATGGGTGCCTATTTCCCAAGCAAAAGGGCTCGGTTAGTTTGGTTTCAGCAATGATACCGGTTGGTTAGTTTGGCTTTAGCAATGAGCCCGGTCGATAAGTTTTAATGTAGCAATGTTCCCAGCTACGTAATTTATTTTATGGGCGTCTATTACTCAAGCAAAAGGGCTCGGTTAGTTTGGTTTCAGCAATGATCCGGGTTGGTTAGTTTGGCTTTAGCAATGAGCCAGGTCGGTCAGTTTCAATGTAGCAATGTTACCAGCTACGTGCTTTATTTTATGGGCGCCTATTACTCAAGCAAAAGGGGTCGGTTAATTTGGTTTTAACACTGATCCCGGTTGTTTAGTTCGGCTTTAGCAATGAGCCCAGTCGGTCAGTTTCAGTAGCAATGTTTCCAGCTACTTGCTTTATTTTATGGGCGCCTATTCCTCAAGCAAAGGGACTCGGTCCGTTTGGTTCAGCAATGATCCCTGTTGGTTAGTTTGGCTTTAGGAATGAGCCCGGTCGATCGGTTTTAGTGTAGCTATGTTCCCAGCTACGTAATTTATTTTATGGGCGCCTATTACTCAAGCAAAAGGGCTCGGTTAGTTTAGTTTCAGCAATGATCCAGGTTGCTTAGTTTGGCTTTAGCAATGAGCCCGGTCGTTCCGTTTCAGTTTAGTAATGTTCCCAGCTACGTGCTTTATTTTATGGGCACCTATTATTCAAGCAAGTGCAGCAATGATCCAGGTTGGGTAGTTTGGCTCTAGCAATGAGCCCGGTCGCTCAGTTTTAGTTTAGCAATATTCCCAGCTACGTGCTTTATTTTACGGGCGCCTGTTATTCAAGCAAAAGTGCTCGGTTAGTTTGGTTTCAGCAATGGTACCTGTTGGTTAGTTTGGCGCCTATTACTCAAGCAAAAGGGCTCGGTTATTTTGTTTTGAGCAATGATCCCAGTTGGTTAGTTTGGCTTTAGCAATGAGGCTGTCCGGTCAGTTTCAGTGTAGCAATGTTCCCAGCTACGTACTTTATTTTATGGGCGCCTATTACTCAAGCAAAAGGGTTCGGTTAGTTTGGTTTCAGCAATGATCCCGTTTGGTTAGTTTGGCTTTAGCAATGAGCCTGTCCGGTCAGTTTCAGTGTAGCAATGTTCCTAGCTACGTGCTTTATTTTATGGGCGCCTATTACTCAAGCAAAAGGGCTCGCTTAGTTTGGTTTCAACAATGACCCCGGTTGGTTAGTTTGGCTTTAGCAATGAGCCTGTCCGGTCAGATTCAGTGTAGCAATGTTCCTAGCTACGTGCTTTGTTTTATGGGCGCCCATTACTCAAGCAAAAGAGATCGGTTAGTTTGGTTTCAGCAATGATCCCGTTTGGTTAGTTTGGCTTTAGCAATGAGCCTGTCCGGTCAGTTTCAATGTAGCAATGTTCCTAGCTACGTGCTTTATTTTATGGGCGCCTATTACTCAAGCAAAAGAGCTTGGTTAGTTTGGCATCAGTAATGATCCCGGTTGGTTAGTTTGGCTTTAGCATTAAGCCCGGTCGGTAGATTTCAGTATAACAATGTTCCTAGCTACGTGCTTTATTTTATGGGCGCCTATTACTCAAGCAAAAGAGCTCGGTTAGTTTGGTTTCAGCAATGATCCCGGTTGGTTAGTTTGGCTTTAGCAATGAGCCTGTCCGGTCAGTTTCAATCTAGCAATGTTCCCAGCTACGTGCTTTATTTTATGGGCGCCTATTACTCAAGCAAAAGGACTCGGTTAGTTTGGTTTCAGCAATGATCCCGGTTGGTTAGTTTGGCTTTAGCAATGAGCCTGTACGGTCAGTTCCAATCTAGCAATGTTCCCAGCTACGTGCTTTATTTTATGGGCGCCTATTACTCAAGCAAAAGGGCTCGGTTATTATGGTTTCAGCCATGATCCCGGTTAGTTTGGTTTCAGCAATGATCCCGGTTGGTTAGTTTGGCTTTAGCAATGAGCCTGTCCGGTCAGTTTCAATCAAGCAATGTTCCCAGCTACGTGCTTTATTTTATGGGCGCCTATTACTCAAGCAAAAGGGCTCGATTAGTTTGGTTTCAGCAATGTTCTCGGTTGGTTAGTTTGGCTTTAGCAATGAGCCTGTCCGGTCAGTTTCAGTATAGCAATGTTCCTAACTACGTGCTTTATTTTATGGGCGCCTATTACTCAAGAAAAAGAGCTCGGTTAGTTTGGTTTCAGCAATGATCCCGGTTGGTTAGTTTGGCTTTAGCAATGAGCCTGTACGGTCAGTTCCAATCTAGCAATGTTCCCAGCTACGTGCTTTATTTTATGGGCGCCTATTACTCAAGCAAAAGGGCTCGATTAGTTTGGTTTCAGCAATGATCTCGGTTGGTTAGTTTGGCTTTAGCAATGAGCCTGTCCGGTCAGTTTCAGTATAGCAATGTTCCTAACTACGTGCTTTATTTTATGGGCGCCTATTACTCAAGAAAAAGAGCTCGGTTAGTTTGGTTTCAGCAATGATCCCGGTTGGTTAGTTTGGCTTTAGCAATGAGCCTGTACGGTCAGTTCCAATCTAGCAATGTTCCCAGCTACGTGCTTTATTTTATGGGCGCCTATTACTCAAGCAAAAGGGCACGGTTATTATGGTTTCAGCAATGATCCCGGTTAGTTTGGTTTCAGCAATGATCCCGGTTGGTTAGTTTGGCTTTAGCAATGAGCCTGTACGGTCAGTTCCAATCTAGCAATGTACCCAGCTACGTGCTTTATTTTATGGGCGCCTATTACTCAAGCAAAAGGGCTCGGTTATTATGGTTTCAGCAATGATCCCGGTTAGTTTGGTTTCAGCAATGATCCCGGTTGGTTAGTTTGGCTTTAGCAATGAGCCTGTCCGGTCAGTTTCAATCTAGCAATGTTCCCAGCTACGTGCTTTATTTTATGGGCGCCTATTACTCAAGCAAAAGGGCTCGATTAGTTTGGTTTCAGCAATGATCTCGGTTGGTTAGTTTGGCTTTAGCAATGAGCCTGTCCGGTCAGTTTCAGTATAGCAATGTTCCTAACTACGTGCTTTATTTTATGGGCGCCTATTACTTAAGCAAAAGGACTCGGTTAGTTTGGTTTCAGCAATGATCCCGGTTGGTTAGTTTGGCTTTAGCCATGAGCCTGTACGGTCAGTTCCAATCTAGCAATGTTCCCAGCTACGTGCTTTATTTTATGGGCGCCTATTACTCAAGCAAAAGGGCTCGGTTATTATGGTTTCAGCAATGATCCCGGTTAGTTTGGTTTCAGCAATGATCCCGGTTGGTTAGTTTGGCTTTAGCAATGAGCCTGTCCGATCAGTTTCAATCTAGCAATGTTCCCAGCTACGTGCTTTATTTTATGGGCGCCTATTACTCAAGCAAAAGGGCTCGATTAGTTTGGTTTCAGCAATGATCCCGGTTGGTTAGTTTGGCTTTAGCAATTAGCCTGTCCGGTCAGTTTCGGTGTAGCAATGTTCCCAGTTACGTACTTTATTTTATGGGCGCCTATTACTCAAGCAAGAGGGCTCGGTTAGTTTGGTTTCAGCAATGATCCCGGTTGGTTAGTTTGGGTTTAGTAATGAGCCTGTCCGGTCAGTTTCAGTGTAGCAATGTTCCTAGCTACGTGCTTAATTTTATGGGCGCCTATTACTTAAGCAAAAGAGCTCGGTTAGTTTGGTTTCAGCAATGATCCCGGTTGGTTAGTTTGGCTTTAGCAATGAGCCTGTCCGGTCAGTTTCAATCTAGCAATGTTCCCAGCTACGTGCTTTATTTTATGGGCGCCTATTACTCAAGCAAAAGGACTCGGTTAGTTTGGTTTCAGCAATGATCCCGGTTGGTTAGTTTGGCTTTAGCAATGAGCCTGTCCGGTCAGTTTCAATCTAGCAATGTTCCCAGCTACGTGCTTTATTTTATGGGCTCCTATTACTCAAGCAAAAGGGCTCGGTTAGTTTGGTTTCAGCAATGATCCCGGTTGGTTAGTTTGGCTTTAGCATTGAGCCTGTCCGGTCAGTTTCAATCTAGAAATGTTCCCAGCTACGTGCTTTATTTTATGGGCGCCTATTACTCAAGCAAAAGGGCTCGGTTAGTTTGGTTTCAGCAATGATTCCGGTTGGTTAGTTTCAGTGTAGCAATGTTCCTAGCTACGTGCTTAATTTTATGGGCGCCTATTACTGAAGCAAAAGAGCTCGGTTAGTTTGGTTTCAGCAATGATCCCGGTTGGTTAGTTTGGCTTTAGTAATGAGCCTGTCCGGTCAGTTTCAATCTAGCAATGTTCCCAGCTACGTGCTTTATTTTATGGGCGCCTATTACTCAAGCAAAAGGGCTGTTGTTGTTGTTGTTGTTGTTGTAGCGATTAGGTTACTCCCCGAAGGCTTTGGGGAGTGTTATCGATGTGATGGTCCTTTGTCGGATACAGATCCGATACGCTCCGGTAAGACAGCACCATTAAGGTGCTGGCCCGACCATCTCGGGAACGATTTATATGGCCACATTAAACCTTCAGGCCATCCCTCCCTCCCCACCCCCAAGTTCCATGAGGAGCTTGGGGTCGCCGGAGCCTCGTCTGTTAGTGAAACGGGATTCGCCGCTCGAAGGTGAGGTTGACAATTGGGTTGGAGAAGCTATATATTGCGCTACACAACCCCTTGAATCCCAAGCAAAAGGGCTCGGTTTGTTTGGTTTCAGCAATGATCCCGGTTGGTTAGTTTGGCTTTAGAAATGAGCCTGTCCGGTCAGTTTCAATCTAGCAATGTTCCCAGCTACGTGCTTTATTTTATGGGCGCCTATTACTCAAGCAAAAGGGCTCGGTTAGTTTGGTTTCAGCAATGATCCCAGCAATGATTAGTTTGGCTTTAGCAATGAGCCTGTCCGGTAGTTTAAGTGTAGCAATGTCCCTAGCTACGTGCTTTATTTTATGGGCGCCTATTACTCAAGCAAAAGGGCTCGCTTAGTTTGGTTTCAGCAATGATCCCGGTTGTTTAGTTTGGATTTAGCAATGAGCCTGTCCGGTCAGTTTCAGTGTGCTTTATTTTATTGGGGCCTATTACTTAAGCAAAAGGGCTCGGTTAGTTTGGTTTCAGCAACGATCCCGGTTGGTTAGTTTGGCTTTAGCAATGAGCCTGTGAAGTCAGTTTCAGTGTAGCAATGTTCCCAGCTACGTGCTTTATTTTATGGGCGCCTATTACTCAAGCAAGAGGGCTCGGTTAGTTTGGTTTCAGCAATGATCCCGGTTGGTTAGTTTGGCTTTAGCAATGAGCCTGCCCGGTCAGTTTCAGTGTAGCATTGTTCGTAGCTACGTGCTTTATTTTATGGGCGCCTATTACTCAAGCAAAATGGCTCGCTTAATTTGGTTTCAGCAACGATTGCGGTTGGTTATTTTCAGTGTAGCAATGTTCCTAGCTACGTGCTTAATTTTATGGGCGCCTATTTCTCAAGCAAACTGGCTCGGTTAGTTTGGTTTCAGGAATGGTACCGGTTGGTTAGTTTGGCTTTCGCAATGAGCCCGTTCGGTCGGTTTGGGTGTAGCAATGTTCCCAGCTATGTGCGTTATTTTATGGGCGCCTATTACTCAAGCAAAAGTAATTGGTTAATTTGATTTCAGGAATGATCCCGGTTGGTTAGTTTCAGTTTAGCACCTCGCCGGGCTTCTTGATTTATTTTATGGGTGACTATTACTCAATCGAAAGGGCTCGGTTAGTTTGGTTTCAACAATGATCCTGGTTGGTTAGTTTGGCTTTAGCAATGAGCCTGTCCGGTCAGTTTCAGTGTAGCAATGTTCCTAGCTACGTGCTTTATTTTATGGGCGCCTATTACTCAAGCAAAAGAGCTTGGTTAGCTTGGCATCAGCAATGGTCCCGGTTAGTTAGTTTGGCTTTAGCATTGAGCCCGGTCGGTAGATTTCAGTATAACAATGTTCCTAGCTACGTGCTTTATTTTATGGACGCCTATTACTCAAGCAAAAGAGCTCGGTTAGTTTGGTTTCAGCAATGATCCCGGTTGGTTAGTTTGGCTTTAGCAATGAGCCTGTCCGGTCAGTTTCAATCTAGCAATGTTCCCAGCTACGTGCTTTATTTTATGGGCGCCTATTACTCAAGCAAAAGGACTCGGTTAGTTTGGTTTCAGCAATGTTCCCGGTTGATTAGTTTGGCTTTAGCAATGAGCCTGTACGGTCAGTTCCAATCTAGCAATGTTCCCAGCTACGTGCTTTATTTTATGGGCGCCTATTACTCAAGCAAAAGAGCTCGGTTAGTTTGGTTTCAACAATGATCCCGGTTGGTTAGTTTGGCTTTAGCAATGAGCCTGTCCGGTCAGTTTCAATGTAGCAATGTTCCTAGCTACGTGCTTTATTTTATGGGCGCCTATTACTCAAGCAAAAGAGCTTGGTTAGTTTGGCATCAGTAATGATCCCGGTTGGTTAGTTTGGCTTTAGCATTGAGCCCGGTCGGTAGATTTCAGTATAACAATGTTCCTAGCTACGTGCTTTATTTTATGGGCGCCTATTACTCAAGCAAAAGAGCTCGGTTAGTTTGGTTTCAGCAATGATCCCGGTTGGTTAGTTTGGCTTTAGCAATGAGCCTGTCCGGTCAGTTTCAATCTAGCAATGTTCCCAGCTACGTGCTTTATTTTATGGGCGCCTATTACTCAAGCAAAAGGACTCGGTTAGTTTGGTTTCAGCAATGATCCCGGTTGGTTAGTTTGGCTTTAGCAATGAGCCTGTACGGTCAGTTCCAATCTAGCAATGTTCCCAGCTACGTGCTTTATTTTATGGGCGCCTATTACTCAAGCAAAAGGGCTCGGTTATTATGGTTTCAGCCATGATCCCGGTTAGTTTGGTTTCAGCAATGATCCCGGTTGGTTAGTTTGGCTTTAGCAATGAGCCTGTCCGGTCAGTTTCAATCAAGCAATGTTCCCAGCTACGTGCTTTATTTTATGGGCGCCTATTACTCAAGCAAAAGGGCTCGATTAGTTTGGTTTCAGCAATGTTCTCGGTTGGTTAGTTTGGCTTTAGCAATGAGCCTGTCCGGTCAGTTTCAGTATAGCAATGTTCCTAACTACGTGCTTTATTTTATGGGCGCCTATTACTCAAGAAAAAGAGCTCGGTTAGTTTGGTTTCAGCAATGATCCCGGTTGGTTAGTTTGGCTTTAGCAATGAGCCTGTACGGTCAGTTCCAATCTAGCAATGTTCCCAGCTACGTGCTTTATTTTATGGGCGCCTATTACTCAAGCAAAAGGGCTCGATTAGTTTGGTTTCAGCAATGATCTCGGTTGGTTAGTTTGGCTTTAGCAATGAGCCTGTCCGGTCAGTTTCAGTATAGCAATGTTCCTAACTACGTGCTTTATTTTATGGGCGCCTATTACTCAAGAAAAAGAGCTCGGTTAGTTTGGTTTCAGCAATGATCCCGGTTGGTTAGTTTGGCTTTAGCAATGAGCCTGTACGGTCAGTTCCAATCTAGCAATGTTCCCAGCTACGTGCTTTATTTTATGGGCGCCTATTACTCAAGCAAAAGGGCACGGTTATTATGGTTTCAGCAATGATCCCGGTTAGTTTGGTTTCAGCAATGATCCCGGTTGGTTAGTTTGGCTTTAGCAATGAGCCTGTACGGTCAGTTCCAATCTAGCAATGTACCCAGCTACGTGCTTTATTTTATGGGCGCCTATTACTCAAGCAAAAGGGCTCGGTTATTATGGTTTCAGCAATGATCCCGGTTAGTTTGGTTTCAGCAATGATCCCGGTTGGTTAGTTTGGCTTTAGCAATGAGCCTGTCCGGTCAGTTTCAATCTAGCAATGTTCCCAGCTACGTGCTTTATTTTATGGGCGCCTATTACTCAAGCAAAAGGGCTCGATTAGTTTGGTTTCAGCAATGATCTCGGTTGGTTAGTTTGGCTTTAGCAATGAGCCTGTCCGGTCAGTTTCAGTATAGCAATGTTCCTAACTACGTGCTTTATTTTATGGGCGCCTATTACTTAAGCAAAAGGACTCGGTTAGTTTGGTTTCAGCAATGATCCCGGTTGGTTAGTTTGGCTTTAGCCATGAGCCTGTACGGTCAGTTCCAATCTAGCAATGTTCCCAGCTACGTGCTTTATTTTATGGGCGCCTATTACTCAAGCAAAAGGGCTCGGTTATTATGGTTTCAGCAATGATCCCGGTTAGTTTGGTTTCAGCAATGATCCCGGTTGGTTAGTTTGGCTTTAGCAATGAGCCTGTCCGATCAGTTTCAATCTAGCAATGTTCCCAGCTACGTGCTTTATTTTATGGGCGCCTATTACTCAAGCAAAAGGGCTCGATTAGTTTGGTTTCAGCAATGATCCCGGTTGGTTAGTTTGGCTTTAGCAATTAGCCTGTCCGGTCAGTTTCAGTGTAGCAATGTTCCCAGTTACGTACTTTATTTTATGGGCGCCTATTACTCAAGCAAGAGGGCTCGGTTAGTTTGGTTTCAGCAATGATCCCGGTTGGTTAGTTTGGGTTTAGTAATGAGCCTGTCCGGTCAGTTTCAGTGTAGCAATGTTCCTAGCTACGTGCTTAATTTTATGGGCGCCTATTACTTAAGCAAAAGAGCTCGGTTAGTTTGGTTTCAGCAATGATCCCGGTTGGTTAGTTTGGCTTTAGCAATGAGCCTGTCCGGTCAGTTTCAATCTAGCAATGTTCCCAGCTACGTGCTTTATTTTATGGGCGCCTATTACTCAAGCAAAAGGACTCGGTTAGTTTGGTTTCAGCAATGATCCCGGTTAGTTAGTTTGGCTTTAGCAATGAGCCTGTCCGGTCAGTTTCAATCTAGCAATGTTCCCAGCTACGTGCTTTATTTTATGGGCTCCTATTACTCAAGCAAAAGGGCTCGGTTAGTTTGGTTTCAGCAATGATCCCGGTTAGTTTGGTTTCAGCAATGATCCCGGTTGGTTAGTTTGGCTTTAGCAATGAGCCTGTCCGGTCAGTTTCAATCTAGCAATGTTCCCAGCTACGTGCTTTATTTTATGGGCGCCTATTACTCAAGCAAAAGGGCTCGATTAGTTTGGTTTCAGCAATGTTCTCGGTTGGTTAGTGTGGCTTTAGCAATGAGCCTGTCCGGTCAGTTTCAGTATAGCAATGTTCCTAACTACGTGCTTTATTTTATGGGCGAATATTACTCAAGAAAAAGAGCTCGGTTAGTTTGGTTTCAGCAATGATCCCGGTTGGTTAGTTTGGCTTTAGCAATGAGCCTGTACGGTCAGTTCCAATCTAGCAATGTTCCCAGTTACGTGCTTTATTTTATGGGCGCCTATTACTCAAGCAAAAGGGCTCGATTAGTTTGGTTTCAGCAATGATCTCGGTTGGTTAGTTTGGGTTTAGCAATGAGCCTGTCCGGTCAGTTTCAGTATAGCAATGTTCCTAACTACGTGCTTTATTTTATGGGCGCCTATTACTCAAGCAAAAGGACTCGGTTAGTTTGGTTTCAGCAATGATCCCGGTTGGTTAGTTTGGCTTTAGCAATGAGCCTGTCCGGTCAGTTTCAATCTAGCAATGTTCCCAGCTACGTGCTTTATTTTATGGGCTCCTATTACTCAAGCAAAAGGGCTCGGTTAGTTTGGTTTCAGCAATGATCCCGGTTGGTTAGTTTGGCTTTAGCAATGAGCCTGTCCGGTCAGTTTCAATCTAGCAATGTTCCCAGCTACGTGCTTTATTTTATGGGCGCCTATTACTCAAGCAAAAGGGCTCGATTAGTTTGGTTTCAGCAATGATCCCGGTTGGTTAGTTTGGCTTTAGCAATTAGCCTGTCCGGTCAGTTTCAGTGTAGCAATATTCCCAGTTACGTACTTTATTTTATGGGCGCCTATTACTCAAGCAAGAGGGCTCGGTTAGTTTGGTTTCAGCAATGATCCCGGTTGGTTAGTTTGGCTTTAGCAATGAGCCTGTCCGGTCAGTTTCAATCTAGCAATGTTCCCAGCTACGTGCTTTATTTTATGGGCGCCTATTACTCAAGCAAAAGGACTCGGTTAGTTTTGTTTCAGCAATGATCCCGGTTGGTTAGTTTGGCTTTAGCAATGAGCCTGTCCGGTCAGTTTCAATCTAGCAATGTTCCCAGCTACGTGCTTTATTTTATGGGCTCCTATTACTCAAGCAAAAGGGCTCGGTTAGTTTGGTTTCAGCAATGATCCCGGTTGGTTAGTTTGGCTTTAGCATTGAGCCTGTCCGGTCAGTTTCAATCTAGAAATGTTCCCAGCTACGTGCTTTATTTTATGGGCGCCTATTACTCAAGCAAAAGGGCTCGGTTAGTTTGGTTTCAGCAATGATTCCGGTTGGTTAGTTTCAGTGTAGCAATGTTCCTAGCTACGTGCTTAATTTTATGGGCGCCTATTACTCAAGCAAAAGAGCTCGGTTAGTTTGGTTTCAGCAATGATCCCGGTTGGTTATTTTGGCTTTAGCAATGAGCCTGTCCGGTCAGTTTCAATCTAGCAATGTTCCCAGTTACGTGCTTTATTTTATGGGCGCCTATTACTCAAGCAAAAGGGCTGTTGTTGTTGTTGTTGTTGTTGTAGCGATTAGGTTACTCCCCGAAGGCTTTGGGGAGTGTTATCGATGTGATGGTCCTTTGTCGGATACAGATCCGATACGCTCCGGTAAGACAGCACCATTAAGGTGCTGGCCCGACCATCTCGGGAACGATTTATATGGCCACATTAAACCTTCAGGCCATCCCTCCCTCCCCACCCCCAAGTTCCATGAGGAGCTTGGGGTCGCCAGAGCCTCGTCTGTTAGTGAAACGGGATTCGCCGCTCGAAGGTGAGGTTGACAATTGGGTTGGAGAAGCTATATATTGCGCTACACAACCCCTTGAATCCCAAGCAAAAGGGCTCGGTTTGTTTGGTTTCAGCAATGATCCCGGTTGGTTAGTTTGGCTTTAGCAATGAGCCTGTCCGGTCAGTTTCAATCTAGCAATGTTCCCAGCTACGTTTTATTTTATGGGCGCCTATTACTCAAGCAAAAGGGCTCGGTTAGCTTGGTTTCAGCAATGATCCCGTTTGGTTAGTTTGGCTTTAGCAATGAGCCTGTCCGGTAGTTTAAGTGTAGCAATGTTCCTAGCTACGTGCTTTATTTTATGGGCGCCTATTATTCAAGCAAAAGGGCTCGCTTAGTTTGGTTTCAGCAATGATCCCGGTTGTTTAGTTTGGATTTAGCAATGAGCCTGTCCGGTCAGTTTCAGTGTAGCAATGTTCCTAGCTACGTGCTTTATTTTATGGGCGCCTATTACTCAAGCAAACGAGCTCGGTTAGTTTGGGATCAGCAATGATCCCGGTTGGTAAGTTTGGCTTTAGCATTGAGCCCGGTCGGTAGATTTCAGTATAGCAATGTCCCTAGCTACGTGCTTTATTTTATGGGCGCCTATTACTCAAGCAAAAGAGCTCGGTTAGTTTGGTTTCAGCAATGATCCCGGTTGGTTAGTTTGGCTTTAGCAATGAGCCTGTCCGGTCAGTTTCAATCTAGCAATGTTCCCAGCTACGTGCTTTATTTTATGGGGGCCTACTACTCAAGCAAAAGGGCTCGGTTAGTTTGGTTTCAGCAATGAGCCCGGTTGGTTAGTTTGGCTTTAGCAATGAACCTGTCCGGTCAGTTTCAGTATAGCAATGTTCCTAACTACGTGCTTTATTTTATGGGCGCCTATTACTCAAGAAAAAGAGCTCGGTTAGTTTGGTTTCAGCAATGATCCCGGTTGGTTAGTTTGGCTTTAGCAATAAGCCTGTGAAGTCAGTTTCAGTGTAGCAATGTTCCCAGCTACGTGCTTTATTTTATGGGCGCCTATTACTCAAGCAAGAGGGCTCCGTTAGTTTGGTTTCAGCAATGATCCCGGTTGGTTAGTTTGGCTTTAGCAATGAGCCTGTCCGGTCAGTTTCAGTGTAGCAATGTTCCTAGCTACGTGCTTTATTTTATGGGCTCCTATTACTCAAGCAAAATGGCTCGCTTAATTTGGTTTCAGCAATGATTGCGGTTGGTTAGTTTCAGTGTAGCAATGTTCCTAGCTACGTGCTTAATTTTATGGGCGCCTATTTCTCAAGCAAACTGGCTCGGTTAGTTTGGTTTCAGGAATGGTACCGGTTGGTTAGTTTGGCTTTCGCAATGAGCCCGGTCGGTCGGTTTGGGTGTAGCAATGTTCCCAGCTATGTGCGTTATTTTATGGGCGCCTATTACTCAAGCAAAAGTAATCGGTTAATTTGATTTCAGGAATGATCCCGGTTGGTTAGTTTCAGTTTAGCACTGCGCCGGGCTTCGTGATTTATTTTATGGGTGACTATTACTCAATCGAAAGGGCTCGGTTAGTTTGGTTTCAACAATGATCCTGGTTGGTTAGTTTGGCTTTAGCAATGAGCCCGGTCGGTAGGTTTCAGTATAGCAATGTTCCTAGCTACGTGCTTTATTTTATGGGCTCCTATTACTCAAGCAAAATGGTTCGCTTAATTTGGTTTCAGCAATGATTGCGGTTGGTTAGTTTCAGTGTAGCAATGTTCCTAGCTACGTGCTTTATTTTATGGGCGCTTATTACTCAAGCAAAATGGCTCGGTTAGCTTGGTTTCAGCAATGATCCCGGATGGTTAGTTTGGCTTTAGCAATGAGCCTGCAAAAGTAATCGCTTAATTTGGTTTCAGCAATGATCCCGGTTGGTTAGTTTCATTGTAGCAATGTTCCTAGCTACGTGCTTTATTTTATGGGCGCCTATTTCTCAAGCAAACTGGCTCGGTTAGTTTGGTTTCAGGAATGGTACCTGTTGGTCAGTTTGGTTTTCGCAATGAACACGGTCGGTCGGTTTCAGTTTAGCAATGTTCCCAGCTACGTGCGTTGTTTTATGGGCGCCTATTACTCAAGCAAAAGGGCTCTCTTAGTTTGTTTTCAGCAATGACCCCGGTTGGTTAGTTTGGATTTAGCAATGAGCCTGTCCGGTCAGTTTCAGTGTAGCAATTTTCCTAGCTACGTGCTTTATTTTATGGGCGCCTATTACTCAAGCAAAATGGCTCGGTTAGCTTGGTTTCAGCAATGATCCCGGTTGGTTAGTTTGGCTTTAGCAATGAACCTGTCCGGTCAGTTTCAATCTAGCAATGTTCCCAGCAACGTGCTTTACTTTATGGGAGCCTATTTCTCAAGCAAAAGGGCTCGGTTAGTTTGGTTTCAGCAATGATCCCGGTTGGTTAGTTTGGCTTTAGCAATGAGCCTGTCCGGTCAGTTTCAGTGTAGCAATGTTCCTAGCTACGTGCTTTATTTTATGGGCGCCTATTGCTGAAGCAAAATGGCTCGGTTAGTTTGGGATCAGCAATGATCCCGGTTGGTTAGTTTGGCTTTAGCATTGAGCCCGGCCGGTAGATTTCAGTATAGCAATGTTCCTAGCTACGTGCTTTATTTTATAGGCGCCTATTACTCAAGCAAAAGAGCTCGGTTAGTTTGGGATCAGCAATGGTCCCGGTTGGTTAGTTTGGCTTTAGCATTGTGCCCGGTTGGTAGGTTTCAGTATAGCAATGTTCCTAGCTACGTGCTTTATTTTATGGGCGCCTATTACTCAAGCAAAAGATCTCGGTTAGTTTGGTTTCAGCAATGATCCCGGTTGTTTAGTTTGGCTTTAGCATTGAGACCGGTCGGTAGATTTCAGTATAGCAATGTTCCTAGCTACGTGCTTTATGTTATGGGCGCCTATTACTCAAGCAAAAGAGCTCGGTTAGTTTGGGATCACCAATGATCCCGGCTGGGTAGTTTGGCTTTAGCATTGAGCCCGGTCGGTAGATTTCAGTATAGCAATGTTCCTAGATACGTGCTTTATTTTATGGGCGCCTATTACTCAAGCAAAAGAGCTTGGTTAGTTTGGGATCAGCAATGATCCCGGTTGGTTAGTTTGGCTTTAGCATTGAGCCCGGTCGGTAGGTTTCAGTATAGCAATGTTCCTAGCTACGTGCTTTATTTTATGGGCGCCTATTACTCAAGCAAAATGGCTCGGTTAGTTTGGTTTCAGCAATTCTCCTGGTTGGTTAGTTTGGCTTTAGCAATGAGCCTGTCCGGTCAGTTTCAATCTAGCAATGTTCCCAGCAACGTGCTTTATTTTATGGGAGCCTATTTCTCAAGCAACGGGGCTCGGTTAGTTTGGTTTCAGCAATGATCCCGGTTGGTTAGTTTATTTTAGCAATGAGCCTGTCCGGTCAGTTTCAGTGTAGCAATGTTCCTACCTACGTGCTTTATTTTATGGGCGCCTATTACTGAAGCAAAATGGCTCGGTTAGTTTGGGATCAGCAATGATCCCGGTTGGTTAGTTTGGCTTTAGCATTGAGTCTGTAGGTTTCAGTATAGCAATGTTCCTAGCTACGTGCTTTATTTTATGGGCGCCTAATTCTCAAGCAAAAGGGCTCGGTTAGTTTGGTTTCAGCAATGATCCCGGTTGGTTAGTTTGGCTTTAGCAATGAGCCTGTCCGGTCAGTTTCAGTGTAGCAATGTTCCTAGCTACGTGCTTTATTTTATGGGCGCCTATTACGCAAGCAAAATGGCTCGCTTAGTTTGGTTTCAGCAATGATCCCGGTTGTTGTTGTTGTTGGTGTAGCAGTGCTTCGCCCCACCTAACAGCCGCGACCGATCACAAATTGTCATCAACATACTCTAACGGGAGTCCAAGGAATCTTGTCGTTTCAACAGGGGTGGCCATAAGGAAAGGGGTGTTAGAGGCGTTGGTTCCACATTACAATTAAAGAGATGGTTGGTGTCATGTGGGGACACATTGCAAGCGGGGCATATATTTTGTATGTCGGGGTTGATTCTATATAGGTAAGAGTTTAACCTGTTACAGTATCCAGAACGAAGTTGAGCAAGAGTGACCCGCGTTTCCCTGGGGAGTATGCGTTCCTCTTCCGCGAGTTTTGGATACTTTTCTTTAAGTACTGGATTCACCGGCCAATTCCCTGCATAAAGGTACGACGCCTGTATATTGAGTTCACCAAGGACCTGCTTGTGTTTTTTCGCTTCATACGGCTGGGTTCTCAGGTGCCGTATTTCCTAAAAATGCTTACGGAGATGACTCCTTAAGCCCCTAGGCGGTGCTGGTTCATCTATCAGATGTCTCTTGGGATGCTCAGGTTTCTGGGTATTCAACAGGAACTGTTTGGTCAGCATCTCGTTTCTCTCCCTGATGGGGAGTATTCTCTCCTCGTTATGCAGATGGTGTTCTGGGGAAATAAGAAGCCAGCCCGTGGCGATTCCGAGAGCAGTATTGTGGCAGGCCTGTAGTTTCTTCCAGTGGGTAATTTTTAGGCTTGGCGAACATATGGCTGACGCGTAGCACGTAATCGGCTCGCTAATTGCTTTGTATGTAGTCATGAGCGTTTCTTTATCTTTTCCCCAGGTACTGCCAGCAAGGGATTTGAGGATTTTGTTACGGCTCTGAATTCTCGGAACAATTGCGGCTGCGTGCTCACCAAAATGTAGGTCCTGATCAAACGTCACACCCAAGATTTTGGGGTGTAGGTCAGTCGGTAGCGTAGTGCCATCGACGTGGATGTTCAAAATGGTCGACATTTGGGACGTCCATGTTGTAAATAAGGTCGCGGAAGATTTAGTCGGTGATAATGCCAGGTTTCGCGATGCGAAACAACTGGTGAGATCAGGGAGGTAGCCGTTTATTTTATTGCATAGCTCATCGATCTATGTGCCTGGGCCTGTGGCCATTATTGTGCAGTCATCGGCGTAGGAAACGATTGTGACTCCTTCCGGTGGTGAATGTAGCTTAGATATGTAGAAATTTAACAAAAGAGGGGATAGGACACCACTTTGTGGCACCCCTTGTTTAATTCTCCTTGGTTGTTGTTGTTGTTGTTGTAGCAGTGCTTCGCCCCACCTAACTGATGCGACCGATCACAAACTGTCATCAATATCCTCTAACGGGAGTCCAAGGAAACTTGCTGTTTCAACAGGGGTGGACCATAGGGAAAGGGGTGTTAGAGGCGTTGGTTCCACATTACAATTAAAGAGATGGTTGGTGTCATGTGGGGACACATTGCAAGCGGGGCATACATTTTGTATGTCGGGGTTGATTCTGGATAGGTAAGAGTTTAACCTGTTACAGTATCCAGAACGAAGTTGAGCCAGAGTGACACGCGTTTCCCTGGGGAGTATGCGTTCCTCTTCCGCAAGTTTTGGATACTTTACTTTGAGTACTGGGTTCACCGGGCAATTCCCGGCATAAAGGTCCGACGCCTGTTTGTGGAGTTCACCAAGGACCTGCTTATGTTTTTTCGCTTCATACGGCTGTGTTCTCAGATGCCGTATTTCCTCAAAATGCTTACGGAGATGACTCCTTAAGCCCCTAGGCGGTGCTGGCTCGTCAATCAGATGTCTGTTGGGATGCCCAGGTTTCTGGGTATTCAACAGGAACTGTTTGGTCAGCATCTCGTTTCTTTCCCTGATGGGGAGTATTCTCGCCTCATTATGTAGATGGTGTTCTGGGGACATAAGGAGACAGCCCGTGGCAATTCTGAGAGCAGTATTTTGGCAGGCCTGTAGCTTCTTCCAGTGGGTAATTTTTAGGCTTGGCGACCATATGGGTGACGCGTAGCACGTAATCGGCTGGCTAATTGCTTTGTATGTAGTCATGAGCGTTTCTTTGTCTTTTCCCCAGGTACTGCCAGCAAGGGATTTGAGGATTTTGTTACGGCTCTGAATTCTCGGAACAATTGCGGCTGCGTGCTCACCAAAATGTAGATCCTGATCAAACGTCACACCCAAGATTTTGGGGTGTAGGACAGTCGGTAGCGTAGAGCCATCGACGTGGATGTTCAAAATGGTCGACATTTGGGACGTCCATGTTGTAAATAAGGTCGCGGAAGATTTAGTCGGTGATAATGCCAGGTTTCGCGAGGCGAAAAAACTGGAGAGATCAGGGAGGTAGCCGTTTATTTTATTACATAGCTCATCGATCTGTGGGCCTGGGCCTGTGGCCATTACTGTGCAGTCATCGGCGTAGGAAACGATTGTGACTCCTTCCGGTGGTGAAGGTAGCTTAGATATGTAGAAATTAAACAAAAGTGGGGATAGGACACCACCCTGTGGCACCCCTTGTTTAATTCTCCTTGGCTTTGATGTTTCGTTTCTAAATAGCACCGATGCCTGCCGACCACCCAGATAATTCGCGGTCCACCTTTTAAGACATGGGGGAAGAGTAGACCCTTCCAGGTCTTGCAGTAGCGAGCCATGGTTGACCGTATCAAAAGCTTTTGATAGGTCTAGCGCTACGAGTACTGTTCTATGGTGGGGGTTTTGATTTAAACCGCAATTTATCTGGGTGCTGATGGCATTTAGCGCGGAGGTAGTGCTATGGAGTTTTCTGAAGCCATGCTGATGGGAGGCTAGTTGCAAATTTGCTTGGAAATAAGGGAGCAAAATGGCTTCGAGCGTCTTTGCTACTGGCGATAGGAGAGATATCGGACGATACGACTCTCCTATGTTAGCTGGTTTACCAGGCTTTAGTAGCGGGACCACCTTGGCCATTCTCCATTTCTCGGGTATGACAAAGGTGGAAAGAGACAGGTTGAAGACCTGCGCTAAATATTTGAAACCCTCTTTCCCTAGGCTTTTAAGCATCGGCATGGCTATGCCGTCTGGGCCCACTGCTTTGGATGGTTTAGCGCGACCAATTGCGTCCTCAACCTCTTTAGCGGTGATGGTGATTGGTGACGCGCTGAATTTGTGTTTATGTGCGTGTCTGTTGGCCCTCCGTCTAACTTTGTCGACCGTAGAATGCATTATATATTGTCGGCAGAAAGCGCTCGCGCATTTTTTCGCATCCGACAGCACTTTGTCGCCAAAGGCGATGGAAACTTTGTCTTTGTGCTTAGTCGGATTCGATAGGGACTTTACGGTGGACCAAAGTTTACCCACACCGGTAGAGAGGTTACAACCTCTTAGGTGCTCCTCCCATTTCGCCCGCTTATGTTCATCCACAAGCAATCTGATGCGTTGGTTTATATCCCTTATTTGGGCGTCGCCTGGATCAAGCTGCCTTATAAGGTCACGTTCTCTCGCTAAGTTTGCGGCCTCCGCCGGGAAGTGGGGCCGGATTTCGGGAATTCTCCCGGCGGGAATGAAACGTGCCGAGGCGGATTCAATGACCTTACGGAAGGCACGCTCCCCTTGGCGGGCATCAGTCGGGATAGGGAGGGCAGCAAAGAGGTTGTCTGTAAAGGATTTATATTCTTCCCACTTTCCTTTTTTAAAGTTTATGAAAGTGCGTTTTTCGGTGACGATGAAGTCGGCGGTACGCTCGAGCGAAACAAGTATAGGCAGGTGGTCGGATGCCAATGATACCATCGGCTGCCAGTTGACGCAGTTTACGAGTTCTGCGCTCACGATTGAGATATCTGGCGAACTGTGACAGCTTCCTAACATACGTGTGGGGGCGTCTCCGTTTATTGTGCAGAACGTCGTTTCTTCTATTTGATCCGCCAACATCTCGCCCCTACTGTCCGCCCGCAAATTTGAATGTCATAGATCATGATGGGCATTGAAGTCGCCTAAAATAATGCGATTGTTTCCAGTGAGTAAGGCTCTGATATTAGGGCGGTATCCACCGGGGCAACAGGTGGCAGGGGGGATGTAGATGTTGATGATTTCTAGGTTTGCATCGCCTGACCGGACAGATAGGCCTTGACGTTCTAAGACGTTGTCCCTGCGGTCGATGCCAGGATCAAATATGTGATACTGCACAGAGTGGTGTATTATAAACGCGAGGCCGCCTCCATTTCCGCTCTCGCGATCTTTTCTGTGGACATTATACCCAGAGCAGGTCTGCAATGCAGATCGTGCTGTGAGTTTAGTCTCTTGAATCGCAGCAATGCGGATGTTGTGCCGCTTCATGAAATTGACTATCTCCGTAATCTTCCCAGTTAGTCCATTACAGTTTAACTGCAGAATTCTGAAGTGCATGAGGGGAGACGTCGCCACTCTGGGGGTAAGTGACGGGTGACTACGCCTGGGTTGAGGAAGGCCAGGACGCAATTGCTGTTGTGGCCCTGGGACTGGGCGTCCTTGGGCAAGCATTGGGGTACCCGGATGATTTGGGTTTGCGACCTGGCAACATGGCGCGATGAAACCCGTCGAGGGGTTGCCGTCGCGGAGACCAGAACATCTAGGAAAGTGGCACCACCCAAGGCAGGAGCTGCATTGGGCGGATGTCGCAAACATATATATTCTGTGCTGGCAAACGGTGCAAACGGAGGTAGGGACTAAGAGTCTGGTTCCCTGACCTACACGATTGCTGCCGGAAAAGAGGGGGGGAGAAGACGGGGGCAGGGGCTGTTGCTCAGCATTGCTTCCGACTCTACTACGAAGATTGTAGTTATGAGCGGTAGCAGCTGTTTGAGTTGTTGGCGCCGTAAGGCGCGAGCAGCAGCGGGTACTTGTTGTGGCTTGCTGAGCAGCGGGGCTGCTGGAAGGTAATGGGGGGCGCTTAGACGTAGACTACGAGGCGCCCTTGGGCGTGAACAGCAAGGAGCCACAAAAGATTTATAAAAGTTACGTGGACGTCGGGTTTTGGGATCAAGCCCAGAACAACCTGTCCGATGCAACCATCCCTTACACGAGACACACTGAACAGAGTATGACCGTCCTAAAAAGATTCTTTTCTGGCAGATGCAGCAAAACCATTTCTCAGGACCGGGGTCAGGAGACGGACCCGGATTGGATTCGATACCTTCCCGGAGCAAGAGAATATGGAGCAGTCCTGCTGCAAGGAGCCGCTGGGAGGATGACAATTTGTGGGAGGGACGAAACAAATTAAATGGGGTTACACTGAAATGACAGTCCTTGGTCGGGAAAAATCCCGAGTCGCTCCGGTACATAGAACCGACTGCCTTGGGAAGCGAATTCTCCTTGGTCTTGATGTTTCGTTCCTAAATTGCACCGATGCCTGCCGACCACCCAGATAATTTTTTTTTTTTGTCTGAACTTATTAGTGAGCAGACGTGTTTTTATTCGCTGTGCTTGTATCATATTTTTAAATGATGAATAGCTGTCTTAAGTGTACAAGTTTGTGTGGTGGTGATGACCACTTAATATGTGGCTTATGTGAAATAAAAACGCACATAAAATGCACAAAATTTAGTGCTAATATTATTAATATATTAAAAAACAATAATAATCTGTTCTACAGATGTGACAATTGTGTTGTTGGTTTGCCCTCTGTTATGCGGACCAAAATTGCAGAGACTCAAAAAAGTCTCAAAGCTCTCAGTAGCTTTTTCAAGTCGTTAAATAATAATGCTAATAATAAACAGAGAAACAAAAATAACTCTGCTGCTAAAGACAATGTTATTGTAACGCGGTCAAAAACAAAGGGCGTCGAACCGAACGTGAAACAACCACAAAAAGCAATAGAAAAAATGCAGTGCCAGGTGCAATCTCACTCTCTTCAACAGCTGTGTGCTAGTGATTTTGATAATGCGAGCCGGAGTCTTGTTGGTGGTGAAGATGCTGCTCCAGCTGCTGCTGGCGTCGCTGATATTGGGAGTGTGAATGCTGGTAGTTATTCTGCTGTAGCTGGCGCTGTTTCTGATACTGCAGAGCCTGTCGCTTCATTTCGATCTGATTCTTCTAATACCGGACATCCCAATAAGCAATTGAAAAATATTTCCCAAAGTGATGGAATGAACAACCAAAAGGCGCGTCCAATAGTTGTTGGTAGTTACTCTAATGCTAGTTTAGAAGTTAGTGTACGATTCAAGTGGCTTCATCTGTCATCTTTTAAGCCATCTGTGAATGCTGAAACTATAGTTGACTATGTATTAAGAACTGCAAATATTTCGCCTTTATTAATGCGCTGCCAAAAACTTACGAAAAGGGACGTAGATGAAAAGTCCTTACGGAGTGTTAATTTTAAGCTTGGAATCTCAGCATCTAATTACAATAAGTTGCTCGATTCGTCAATTTGGCCATCGGATGTAAAAGTAAGGCCGTTTCGTTTTTTTCAAAGGACTGTGGTGCAAAACGACAACTCATAAGTCCTCGCTCCGTCACCAATAATGACTGCTACAATTCATGTCTAATTGATGATGCCCGTTCTTTAAAGAACTCAATATCAATATATTTTCAAAACATATCAGGCATGAGAACTAAGGCCTCTGCTGTATTTGCTGCTACCTCTAGTGAAGAATACGATTTGATAGTTCTTGTTGAGACGTGGCTTACTGCGGGCTTTTTTAGTAATGAGTTTTTTGATAAAAATTTGTATAATATATATCGCAAAGATCGTGATAATGTAAGTACAGGACTTTATCGAGGTGGTGGAGTGCTAATTGCTGTAAGAAAAAGCCTACAAACCTCGGAGGTTCCTCTTAATATCGCTAATACTTCTATTGATCAGCTTATAATCAGCATAAAAGGCAAAACAGAATGTCTATTTGTCAGTGTTTCTTATATACCACCAAATAGTGCAGATAGTGTTTATGAAAATCATGTTAATAATATTATGCATCTTTCAGCACTAACTTGAATTCTAAATTTTGTATTTTAGGGGATTTTAACTTAAATAAAATCGTATGGAAGTATCTTCCAGGTGAGAAAACTCTCATACCTACTAATGTCAATCAAGCTAGTAAAATGTACTTAGTTGATAATTTTTATAGTTTACAGTTAGTTCAAATCAATGATTTTGAAAATACGCTAGGTAAAATCCTCGATCTTATATTTGTTAGTAACGATCTTAATTATAATTTAATTCGTTCCCTCTGCCCGTTGTCTAATACTGATAAACATCACGTACCATTGATATTGGAGATTAAGTTTTATGAATTTGGAAATATTAAACTCAATAATGAAGGTGGTTTCAATTATAGCCGATGTGATTTTGCCTTGATCAATAATTTGATTTCAAATATTGACTGGCAGTCTCTTTTTAATAATCGCAATCTTTCAGACTGCTTTGACTTATTCAAAAGTAAATCTCGGAAATAATGAATATTAATATTCCTCATTTCCCGGCAAGGTTTTACAAGTTGCCGTGGTATAGCAAAAGCTTAAAGACTCTAGAAAATTTGCGTAATAAATATCATAAACTTTTTAAAAAATCAGGAAGTCCCGAACTCAAGCAACAATATCTGAATTACGCGAAGGAGTTTAATTGTCTTGATAATTTTCTGTACAATCGATATATTCTCAATTTCGAAAATAATATCAAATAGAATCCTAAATCGTTTTGGAATTTCATTCGCTCCAAACAATCGGTTTCAACAATACCGTTGTCTGTGTCTTACAAGGGCAAGAATTCATCATCGTCTAGTGATTCAGCCAATCTGTTTGCAGAATTTTTTAAAGCAAACTTTGCTATTGATGATCTGTGGAATGACGACAAGGATATGTTGAATGGGATAACGTCTTGTTTCGACTTCTCCTCATTAGTTCTAGATATTGATGATATTATCTTAAGTATTCAGACGATCAAGAGCTCCAAGCAATGTGATTATCAAGAATTTTCATCTTTTTTCCTGAAGCAATGTGTAGCTTCCGTTGCAGAGCCCTTGTTGCATATATTTAATTTATCATTAAAGTCTGGTATCTTTTTGGATGAATGGAAAACTACTTTTATTCAACCTATTCATAAAAGTGGTAGTAAAATTGACGTTACAAACTATCGGCCAATATCGAAGATCCCCGTGATTTCAAAACTTTTTGAGAAAACGGTGATGTTTAAATTATCGTCCGCAGTTAAACGTTATATTTGCCCATGTCAGCATGGCTTCGTTCCGGGGCGTTCAACAGTAACTAATCTGGTCGTTTTTTCGAATTACTGCATCTCGTCTTTTACTCATGGTTGTCAAGTTGACTGCATATATACGGACATATCCAAAGCTTTTGACAGAGTTTCGCACAAAGCTCTCGTGGCTAAATTGCGAAAAATGGGTTTCCACTCAACATTTTTACAATGGATTTATTCATACTTATCCAATAGGATAAATTTTGTTGTTATTGACAACGTAAAGTCATCTCCTTACGTAGCAACCTCAGGTGTGCCCCAAGGTAGTATCCTTGGCCCACTTTTCTTTATTCTCTTTATCAATGATGTAAGTGCTTGTTTCAAGCAATGCAATTATCTTCTTTACGCTGATGATTTGAAAATTTTTTTCGGAATCAAGAACGAGTCTGATACTCTCATACTACAATCTGAGTTAAATAATTTTAATGAGTGGTGCTGTAAAAATAAGCTTGCGCTGAATGCCAACAAATGTTATTACATAACTTATTCCAAATTATGTAATAAATTGATTTCGTCTTACTATGTCTCTAATAAGCCGTTCCTTAGGGTGAATAAAATTCGGAATTTCGGTGTTGTATTTGATTCGTCTTTTACATTCACCGAGCACTTAAATTTTATTATCCCCAAAGCATATTCCTTACAGGCATTTATTAAAAGAAATGGATCCGAGTTTAAGGATCCATATACTAAAAAAACTATTATACAATGCCTTTGTACGGTCAAGGCTTGAGTATGGTTCCATAATATGGAGTCCTTATTATGAGGTACACAATAAGAGAGTCGAACGTGTGCAAAAAATATTCATGAAGTACTGTTTATACGATATAAACTTCGATCTGCCTCTTCCTCCATATATCTCTAGGTGTAAGCTAATCAATCTTCACACATTAGAAAGTAGAAGATTAATTACATCTATAATGTTTATTTATGATATTTCTAATGGCAATATTGATTGCCCGATACTGTTAGAGTCTTTGAACTTTTATGTTCCATCACGGATTTTGCGCCAATATACTATGTTTGTAATGGACCAGTTTAGATCTAATTACGCACTTAATGGCCCGATCACTCGCGCTCTAATTGCTATTAACTCAATCAATAATAATTATTGTATTGATTTTTCGATATCTCGTCGAAGTTTTAAAAATATGTTATTTTCCTTTTTAAATTAACTTTACTGTAAATAAACCTTATATTTAATAATGTTTAAAATAGTCTGTAAGATTCTTGTAAATCATAGACTAAATAAAGAAAAGAAATATGAAATTTGCGGTCCACCTTTTAAGACATGGGGGAAAGGTAGACCCTTCCAGGTCTTGCAGTAGCGAGCAATGGTTGACCGTATCAAAAGCTTTTGATAGGTCTAGCGCTACGAGTACTGTTCTATGGTGGAGGTATTGATTTAGACCGCAATTTATCTGGGTGCAAATGGCATTTAGCGCGGTGGTAGTGCTATGGAGTTTTCTGAAGCCATGCTGATGAGAGGCTAGCTGCAAATTTGGTTGGAAATAAGGAAGCAAAATGGCTTCAAGCGTCTTTGCTACTGGCTAGGAGAGATATCGGACGATACGACTCACCTATGTTAGCTGGTTTCCCAGGCTTTATTAGCGGGACCACCTTGGCCATTTTCCATTTCTCGGCTATGACAAAGGTGGAAAGAGACAGGTTGAAGACATGCGCTAAATATTTGAAACCCTCTTTCCCTAGACTTTTAAGCATCGGCATGGCTATGCCGTTTGGGCCCACTGCTTTGGATGGTTTAGCACGACCAATGGCGTCCACAACCTCCTTAGCGGTGATGGTGATTGGTGACGCGCTGAATTTGTGTTTATGTGCGTGTCTATTTGCTCTCCGTCTATCTTTTTCGACCATAGGATGCATTATATATTGTCGGCAGAAAGCGCTCGCGCATTTTTTCGCATCCGACAGACCTTTGTCGCCAAAGGCGATGGAAACTTTGTCTTTGTGCTTAGTCGGATTCGATAGGGACTTTACGGTGGACCAAAGTTTACCCACACCGGTAGAGAGGTTACAACCTCTTAGGTGCTCCTCCCATCTCGCCCGCTTGTGTTCGTCCACAAGCAATCTGATGCGTTGGTTTATATCCCTTATTTGGGGATCGCGTGGATCAAGCTGTCTTATAAGGTCACGTTCTCTCGCTAAGTTTGCGGCCTCCTCCGGGAAGTGGGCCGGATTTCGGGAATTCTCCCGGCGGGAATGAAACATGCCGAGGCGGATTCAATGACCTTACGGAAGGCACGCTCCCCATGGCGGGCATCAGTCGGGATAGGGGGGGCAGCAAAGCGGTTGTCTGTAAAATATTTATATTCCTCCCACTTTCCTTTTTTGAAGTATATGAAAGTGCGTTTTTGGGTGACGATGAAGTCGGCGGTACGCTCGAGCGAAATAAGTGTGGGCAGGTGGTCGGATGCCAATGTTACAATCGGCTGCCAGTTGACGCAGTCTACGAGTTCTGCGCTCACGTTTGAGATATCTGGCGAACTGTGACAGTTTCCTACCATACGTGTGGGGGCGTCTCCGTTTATTGTGCAGAACGTCGTTGCTTCTATTTGATCCGCCAACATCTCACCCCTACTGTCCGCCCGCAAATTTGAATGCCATGGATCGTGATGGGCATTGAAATCGCCTAAGATAATGCGATTGTTGCCAGTGAGTAAGGCTCTGATATTAGGGCGGTATCCACTGGGGCAACAGGTGGCAGGAGGGATGTAGATGTTGATGATTTCTATGTTTGCATAGCCTCACCGGACAGATAGGCCTTGACGTTCTAAGACATTGTCCCTGCGGTCGATGCCAGGATCAAATATAAAATATTACACAGAGTGGTGTATGATAAACGCGAGGCCGCCCCCATTTCCGCTCTCGCGGTCTTTCCTGTGGACATTATACCCAGAGCAGGTCTGCAATGCATATCTTGCTGTGAGTTTAGTCTCTTGAATCGCAGCAATGCGGATGTTGTGCCGCTTCATGAAATCTGCTATCTCCGTAATCTTCCCAGTTAGTCCATTACAGTTTAACTGCAGAATTCTGAAGTGCATAAGTGGAGACGCCGCCACTCTGGGGGTAAGTGACGGGTGACTACGCCTGGGTTGTGGAAGGCCAGGACGCAATTACTGTTGTGGCCCTGGGACTGGGCATCCTTGGGCAAGCATTGGGGTAGCCGGATGATTTGGATTTGCGACCTGGCAACATGGCGCGATGAAACCCGTCGGATGGTTGCCGTCACGGAGACCAGAACTTCTAGGAAAGTGGCACCACCCAAGGCAGGAGCTGCATTGGGCGGATGTCGCAAACCTATATATTCTGTGCTGGCAAACGGAGGTAGGGACTAAGAGTCTGATTCCCTGACCTACACGATTGCTGCCGGAAACGAGGGGGGAGAATACGGGGGCAGGGGCTGATGCTCAGCATTGCTACCGACTCTACTACGAAGGTAGTAGTTATGAGTGGTAGCAGCTGTTTGAGTTTTTGGCGCCGTGGGGCGCGAGCGGCAGCGGATACTTGTTGTGGCTTGCTGAGCAGCGGGGCTGCTGGAAGGTAGTGGGGGCCTTAGGCGTAGACTACGGGACGCCCTTGGGCGTGAACAGCAAGGAGCCACAAAAGATTTATAAAAGTTACGTGGACGTCGGGTTTTGGGATCAAGCCCAGAACAACCTGTCCGATGCAACCATCCCTTACACGAGACACACTGAACAGGGTATGGCCGTCCTAAAAAGATTCTTCTCCGGCATATGCAGCAAAACCATCAGGACCGGGGCCAGGGGACGGACCCGGATTGGATTCGATACCTTCCCGGAGTAAGAGAATATGGAGCAGTCCTGCTGAAAAGAGCTCCTGGGAGGATAACAATTTGTGGGAGGGACGCAACAAATTAAATGGGGTCACACTGAAATGACAGTCCTTGGACGGGAAAAATCCCGAGTCGCTCCGGTACATAGAACCGACTGCCTTGGGAAGCGCATCCCGGTTGGTTAATTTGGCTTTAGCAATGAGCCTGTCCGGTCAGTTTCAGTGTATCAATGTTCCCAGCTACGTGGTTTATTTTATGGGCGCCTATTACTCAAGCAAAAAGGCTTGGTTAGTTTGGTTTCAGCAATGGTCCCGGTTGGTTAGTTTGGCTTTGGCAATGAGCCTGTCCGGTCAGTTTCAGTGTAGCAATGTTCCTAGCTACGTGCTTTATTTTATGGGCGCCTATTACTTAAGCAAAAGGGCTCGGTTATATTGGTTTCAGCAATGATCCCGGTTGGTTAGTTTGGCTTTAGCAATGAGCCTGGTCGGTCGGTTTCAGTGTAGCAATGTTCCCAGCTAAGTGCGTTATTTTATGGGCGCCTATTACCCAAGCAAAAGTGGTCGGTTAATTTGGTTTCAGCATTGATCCCGGTTGGTTAGTTTCAGTTTAGCACTGCGCCGGGCTTCGTGATTTATTTTATGAGTGCCTATTGCTCAATCAAAAGGGCTCGGTTAGTTTGGTTCCAGCAATGATCCCGGTTGGTTAGTTTCGCTTTAGCAATGAGCCCGGTCGGTCGGTTTCAGTGTTGTAATTTTCCTAGCTAGGTGCTTTATTTTATGGGCGCCTATTACTCAAGCAAAAGGGCTCGGTTAGTTTGGTGTCAGCAATGATCCCGGTTGGTTAGTTTGGCTTTAGCAATGAGCCTGTCCGGTCAGTTTCAATCTAGCAATGTTCCCAGCTACGTGCTTTATTTTATGGGCGCCTATTACTCAAGCAAAAGGGCTCAATTAGATTGGTTTCAGCAATGATCTCGGTTGGTTAGTTTGGCTTTAGCAATGAGCCTGTCCGGTCAGTTTCAGTATAGCAATGTTCCTAAATACGTGCTTTATTTTATGGGCGCCTATTACTCAAGAAAAAGAGCTCGGTTAGTTTGGTTTCAGCAATGATCCCGGTTGGTTAGTTTGGCTTTAGCAATGAGCCTGTCCGGTCAGTTTCAGTGTAGCAATGTTCCCAGCTACGTACTTTATTTTATGGGCGCCTATTACTCAAGCAAAAGGGCTTGGTTAGTTTGGTTTCAGGAATGGTACCGGTTGGTTAGTTTGGCTCTCGCAATGAGCCCGGTCGGTCGGTTTAAGTGTAGCAATGTTCCCAGCTACGTGTGTTATTTTACGGGCGCCTATTTCTCAAGCAAAAGTGCTCGGTTAATTTGGTTTCAGGAATGATACCGGTTGGGTAGTTTCAGTTTAGCACTGCGCCGGGCTTCATGATTTATTTTATGGGTGCCTGTTGCTCAATGGAAAGGGCTCGGTTAGTTTGGTTTCAGCAATGATCCCGGTTGGTTAGTTTGGCTTTAGCAATGAGCCTGGTCGGTCGGTTTCAGTGTAGCAATGTTCCCAGCTAAGTGCGTTATTTTATGGGCGCCTATTACCCAAGCAAAAGTGGTCGGTTAATTTGGTTTCAGCATTGATCCCGGTTGGTTAGTTTCAGTTTAGCACTGCGCCGGGCTTCGTGATTTATTTTATGAGTGCCTATTGCTCAATCAAAAGGGCTCGGTTAGTTTGGTTCCAGCAATGATCCCGGTTGGTTAGTTTCGCTTTAGCAATGAGCCCGGTCGGTCGGTTTCAGTGTTGTAATTTTCCTAGCTAGGTGCTTTATTTTATGGGCGCCTATTACTCAAGCAAAAGGGCTCGGTTAGTTTGGTGTCAGCAATGAACCCGGTTGGTTAGTTTGGCTTTAGCAAATGAGCCTGTCCGGTCAGTTTCAGTGTTGTAATGTTCCTAGCTAGGTGCTTTATTTTATGGGCGCCTATTACTCAAGCAAAAGGGCTTGGTTAGTTTGGTTTCAGGAATGGTACCGGTTGGTTAGTTTGGCTCTCGCAATGAGCCCGGTCGGTCGGTTTAAGTGTAGCAATGTTCCCAGCTACGTGTGTTATTTTACGGGCGCCTATTTCTCAAGCAAAAGTGCTCGGTTAATTTGGTTTCAGGAATGATACCGGTTGGGTAGTTTCAGTTTAGCACTGCGCCGGGCTTCATGATTTATTTTATGGGTGCCTGTTGCTCAATGGAAAGGGCTCGGTTAGTTTGGTTTCAGCAATGATCCCGGTTGGTTAGTTTGGCAAACTGGCCCGGTTAGTTTGGTTTCAGGAATGGTACCGGTTGGTTAGTTTGGCTTTCGCAATGAGCCCGGTCGGTCGGTTTAATTGTAGCAATGTTCCCAACTACGTGCGTTATTTTATGGGCGCCTATTACTCAAGCAAAAGTGCTCGGTTAATTTGGTTTCAGAAATGATCCCGGTTGGTTAGTTTCAGTTTAGCACTGCGCCGGGCTTCGTGATTTATTTTATGGGTGCCTATTGCTCAATCGAAAGAGCTCGGTTAGTTTGGTTTCAGCAATGATCCCGGCTGGTTAGTTTGGCTTTAGCAATGAGCACGGTCGGTAGGTTTCAGTATGGCAATGTTCCTAGCAACGTGCTTTATCTTATGGGCGCCTATTACTCAAGCAAAAGAGCTCGGTTAGTTTGGTTTCAGCAATGATCCCGGTTGGTTAGTTTGGCTTTAGCAATGAGCCTGTCCGGCCAGTTTCAGTGTACCAATGTTCCTAGCTACGTGATTTATTATATGGGTGCCTATTGCTCCAGGAAAAGGGCTCGGTTAGTTTGGATGCAGCTATAATCCAGGTTGGTTAGTTTGGCTTTAGCAATGAGCCGGTCTGGTCAGTCTCAGTGTAGCAATGTTCCCAGCTGTGTGCTTTATTTTATGGGCGCCTATTACTCAAGCAAAAGGGCTCGGTTAGTTTGGTTTCAGCAATGATCCCGGTTGGTTAGTTTGGTCTTAGCAATGAGCCAGTCCGGACGGTTTCAGTGTAGCAATGTTCCCAGCTACGTTTGGTGCTTTATTTTATGGGCGCCTATTACTCAAGCAAAAGGGCTGAGTTATTTTGGTTTCAGCAATGATCCCGGTTTGTTACTTTGGCTTTAGCAATAAGCCTGGTCGGTCGGTTTCAGTGTAGTAATGTTCCTAGCTACGTGCTTTATTTTATGGGCGCCTATTACTCAAGCAAAAGGGCTCGGTTAGTTTGGTTTCAGCAATGATCCCGGTTGGTTAGTTTGGCTTTAGCAATGAGCCTGTCCGATCCCGGTTGGTTAGTTTCAGTTTAGCACTGCGCCGGGCTACGTGCTTTATTTTATGGGTGTCTATTGCTCAATCGCAAGGGCTCGGTTATTTTGGTTTCAGCAATAATCCCGGTTGGTTAGTTTGGCTTTAGCAATGAGCCTGCTCGGTCGGTTTCAGTGTAGTAATGTTCCTAGCTACGTGCTTTATTTTATGGGCGCCTATTACTCAAGCAAAAGGGCTCGGTTATTTTGGTTTCAGCAATGATCCCGGTTGGTTAGTTTGGCTTTAGCAATGAGCATGTCCGGTCAGTTTCAGTGTAGCAATGTTCCTAGCTACGTGCTTTATTTTATGGGCGCCTATTACTCAAGCAAAAGGGCTCGCTTAGTTTGGTTTCAGCAATGATCCCGGTTGCTTAGTTTGGCTTTAGCAATGAGCCTGTCCGGTCAGTTTCAGTGTAGCAATGTTCCTAGCTACGCGCTTTATTTTATGAGCGCCTACTACTTAAGCAAAAGGGCTGGCTTAGTTTGGTTTCAGCAATGATCCCGGTTGGTTAGCTTGGCTTTAGCAATGAGCCTGTCCGGTCAGTTTCAGTGTAGCAATTTCCTAGCTACGTGCTTTATTTTATTGGCGCCTATTACTCAAGCAAAAGAGCTCGGTTAGTTTGTTTTCAGCAATGATCCCGGTTGGTTAGTTTGGCTTTAGCAATGAGCCTGTCCAGTCAGTTTCAGTGTAGCAATGTTCCCAGCTACGTGCTTTATTTTATGGGCGCCTACTACTCAAGCAAAAGGACTCGGTTAGTTTTGTTTCAGCAATGACCCCGGTTGGTTAATTTGGCTTTAGGAATGAGCCTATCCGGTCAGTTTCAGTGTAGCAATGTTCCTAGCTACGTGCTTTATTTTATGGGCGCCTATTTCTCAAGCAAATGGTCTCGCTTAGTTTGCTTTCAGCAATGATCCCGGTTGGTTAGTTTGGCGTTAGCAATGAGCCTGTCCGGTCAGTTTCAGTGTAGAAATGTTCCTAGCTACGTGCTTTACTTTATGGGCGCCTATTTCTCAAGCAAAAGAGCTCGGTTAGTTTGGTTTGAACAATGATCCCGGTTGGTTAGTTTGGCTTTAGCAATGAGCCTGCCCGGTCGGTTTCAGTGTAGCAATGTTCCTAGCTACGTGCTTTATTTTATGGGCGCCTATTACTCAAGCAAAAGGGCTCGGTTAGTTTGGTTTCAGCAATGATCCCGGTTGGTTAGTTTGGCTTTAACAATGAGCCTGTCCGGCCAATTTCAGTGTAGCAATGTTCCTAGCTACGTGCTTTATTTTATGGTCGCCTATTACTTAAGCAAACTGGCTCGGTTAGTTTGGTTTCAGGAATGGTACCGGTTGGTTAGTTTGGCTTTAGCAATGAGCCTATCCGGCCAGTTTCAGTGTAGCAATGTTCCTAGCTACGTGCTTTATTTTATGGGTGCCTATTGCTCAAGCAAAAGGGCTCGGTTAGTTAGGTTTCAGCAATATCCCGGTTGGTTAGTTTGGCTTTAGCAAATGAGCCTGTCCGGTCAGTTTCAGTGTTGAAATGTTCCTAGCTAGGTGCTTTATTTTATGGGCGCCTATTACTCAAGCAAAAGGGCTTGGTTAGTTTGGTTTCAGCAATGATCCCGGTTGGTTAGTTTGGTCTTAGCAATGAGCCAGTCCGGACGGTTTCAGTGTAGCAATGTTCCCAGCTACGTTTGGTGCTTTATTTTATGGGCGCCTATTACTCAAGCAAAAGGGCTGAGTTATTTTGGTTTCAGCAATGATCCCGGTTTGTTACTTTGGCTTTAGCAATAAGCCTGGTCGGTCGGTTTCAGTGTAGTAATATTCCTAGCTACGTGCTTTATTTTATGGGCGCCTATTACTCAAGCAAAAGGGCTCGGTTAGTTTGGTTTCAGCAATGATCCCGGTTGGTTAGTTTGGCTTTAGCAATGAGCCTGTCCGATCCCGGTTGTTTAGTTTCAGTTTAGCACTGCGCCGGGCTACGTGCTTTATTTTATGGGTGTCTATTGCTCAATCGCAAGGGCTCGGTTATTTTGGTTTCAGCAATAGTCCCGGTTGGTTAGTTTGGCTTTAGCAATGAGCCTGCTCGGTCGGTTTCAGTGTAGTAATGTTCCTAGCTACGTGCTTTATTTTATGGGCGCCTATTACTCAAGCAAAAGGGCTCGGTTATTTTGGTTTCAGCAATGATCCCGGTTGGTTAGTTTGGCTTTAGCAATGAGCATGTCCGGTCAGTTTCAGTGTAGCAATGTTCCTAGCTACGTGCTTTATTTTATGGGCGCCTATTACTCAAGCAAAAGGGCTCGCTTAGTTTGGTTTCAGCAATGATCCCGGTTGGTTAGTTTGGCTTTAGCAATGAGCCTGTCCGGTCAGTTTCAGTGTAGCAATGTTCCTAGCTACGCGCTTTATTTTATGAGCGCCTACTACTTAAGCAAAAGGGCTGGCTTAGTTTGGTTTCAGCAATGATCCCGGTTGGTTAGCTTGGCTTTAGCAATGAGCCTGTCCGGTCAGTTTCAGTGTAGCAATATTCCTAGCTACGTGCTTTATTTTATTGGCGCCTATTACTCAAGCAAAAGAGCTCGGTTAGTTTGGTTTCAGCAATGATCCCGGTTGGTTAGTTTGGCTTTAGCATTGAGCCTGTCCGGTCAGTTTCAGTGTAGCAATGTTCCCAGCTACGTGCTTTATTTTATGGGCGCCTACTACTCAAGCAAAAGGACTCGGTTAGTTTTGTTTCAGCAATGACCCCGGTTGGTTAATTTGGCTTTAGGAATGAGCCTATCCGGTCAGTTTCAGTGTAGCAATGTTCCTAGCTACGTGCTTTATTTTATGGGCGCCTATTTCTCAAGCAAATGGTCTCGCTTAGTTTGCTTTCAGCAATGATCCCGGTTGGTTAGTTTGGCGTTAGCAATGAGCCTGTGCGGTCAGTTTCAGTGTAGCAATGTTCCTAGCTACGTGCTTTGCTTTATGGGCGCCTATTTCTCAAGCAAAAGAGCACGGTTAGTTTGGTTTGAACAATGATCCCGGTTGGTTAGTTTGGCTTTAGCAATGAGCCTGCCCGGTCAGTTTCAGTGTAGCAATGTTCCTAGCTACGTGCTTTATTTTATTGGCGCCTATTACTCAAGCAAAAGGGCTCGGTTAGTTTGGTTTCAGCAATGATCCCGGTTGGTTAGTTTGGCTTTAACAATGAGCCTGTCCGGCCAATTTCAGTGTAGCAATGTTCCTAGCTACGTGCTTTATTTTATGGTCGCCTATTACTTAAGCAAACTGGCTCGGTTAGTTTGGTTTCAGGAATGGTACCGGTTGGTTAGTTTGGCTTTAGCAATGAGCCTATCCGGTCAGTTTCAGTGTAGCAATGTTCCTAGCTACGTGCTTTATTTTATGGGTGCCTATTGCTCAAGCAAAAGGGCTCGGTTAGTTTGGTGTCAGCAATATCCCGGTTGGTTAGTTTGGCTTTAGCAAATGAGCCTGTCCGGTCAGTTTCAGTGTTGTAATGTTCCTAGCTAGGTGCTTTATTTTATGGGCGCCTATTACTCAAGCAAAAGGGCTTGGTTAGTTTGGTTTCAGCAATGATCCCGGTTGTTAGTTTGGTTTCAGGAATGGTACGGGTTGGTTAGTTTGGCTCTCGCAATGAGCCCGATCGGTCGGTTTAATTGTAGCAATGTTCCCCGCTACGTGTTTTATTTTATGGGCGCCTATTACTCAAGCAAAAGTGCTCGGTTAGTTTGGTTTCAGGAATGATCCCGGTTGGTTAGTTTCAGTTTAGCACTGCGCCGGGCTTCGTGATTTATTTTATGGGTGCCTATTGCTCAATCGAAAGGGCTCGGTTAGTTTGGTTTCAGCAATGATCCCGGTTGGTTAGTTTGGCAAACTTGCTCGGTTAGTTTGGTTTCAGGAGTGGTACCGGTTGGTTAGTTTGGCTTTCGCAATGAGCCCGGTCGGTCGGTTTAATTGTAGCAATGTTCCCAACTACGTGCGTTATTTTATGGGCGCCTATTACTCAAACAAAAGTGCTCGGTTAATTTGGTTTCAGGAATGATCCCTGTTGGTTAGTTTCAGTTTAGCACTGCGCCGGGCTTCGTGATTTATTTTATGGGTGCCTATTGCTCAATCGAAAGGGCTCGGTTAGTTTGGCTTCAGCAATGATCCCGGTTGGTTAGTTTGGCTTTAGCAATGAGCCCGGTCGGTAGGTTTCAGTATAGCAATGTTCCTAGCAACGTGCTTTGTTCTATGGGCGCCTATTACTCAAGCAAAAGAGCTCGGTTAGTTTGGTTTGAGCAATGATCGCGGTTGGTTAGTTTGGCTTTAGCTATGAGCCTTTCCGGTCAGTTTCAGTGTACCAACGTTCCCAGCTACGTGATTAATTATATGGATGCCTATTGCTCAAGCAAAAGGGCTCGGTTAGTTTGGATTCAGCTATAATCCAGGTTGGTTAGTTTGGCTTTAGCAATGAGCCGGTCTGGTCAGTCTCAGTGTAGCAATGTTCCCAGCTACGTTCTTTATTTTATGGGCGCCTATTACTCAAGCAAAAGGGCTCGGTTATTTTGGTTTCAGCAATGATCCCGGATGGTTAGTTTGGCTTTAGCAATGAGCCAGTCCGGTCGGTTTCAGTGTAGCAATGTTCCCAGCTACGCGCTTTATTTTATGGGCGCCTATTACTCAAGCAAAAGGGCTCGGTTATTTTGGTTTCAGCAATGATCCCGGTTAGTTAGTTTGGGTTTAGCAATGGCGCCCATTTCTGAAGCAAAAGTGCTCGGTTAGTTTGGTTTCAGCAATGATCCCGGTTGGTTAGTTTCAGTGTAGCAATGCTCCGGGCTACGTGCTTTATTTTATGGGCGCCTATTGCTCAAGAAAAATGGCTCGCTTAGTTTGTTTTCAGCAATGGTACCTGTTGGTTGGTTTAGCTTTCGCAATGAGCCCGTTCGGTCGGTTTCAGTGTAGCAATGTTCCCAGCTACGTGCGTTATTTTATTTTTATTTATTTATTTATTTATTATTTAAAGTCGACGACAAACTATGGTCGACTGCATAATATAAAAGATATATAAATATACAACTCAAAAGATAAAATTTAAGATATATCGAGATTTCAACGATGTTATAATACAAACAAAGAAATATTAATGAACATTACTATTTAATTTCAAAATATAATAATAATAAGAAATATGAGTAGAAATAAGATCTTATGCCCAAATCTTATACTGGCGGAATGCATCAGATTCCGCTCAGCATGATATCGGAATGCAGTGGATTCCAATCTCCCTGTGGGAATGCAACAAGATTCCAATAAGCATGTCATGGGAATCCGGCAGTGCTAAGAGTAGTGTAATGAGGATACGCCATCACAAGGCATAAAAAAGTAACATGACCTGTGTTGTTGGAATGCACCGGATTCCAATCAGCTCGATGCCTGACCCATAAGATTATACTGCCGGAATGCATACGATTCCGGTCAGTGACTCATGAAAAAGCATGTTTTTTACGTTGTTGGAATGCACCAGATTCCAATCAACACAGTACTGTCTTGTTCCTTCTTAATGATACATGTTGATAAATGTTCCTCCATCCTTAAGCGAAATAGTTCCCGTTTTTTATCGAAGGAATAAAATGCCGGCAAATTAAATTAGCTTGTATCTTAAATTAGATAGGCAAGTATTGCATTACGTATAGTGGCAAAAGTACATTCAAGACTGATGCAGCTATACAAGTCATTGTAGTGCGCGCACCAGATAAGAAGAGGATTATTTTTAGCAAAGTTTCGTCGACAAAGGGGTAAATAGAAAGGAACGTAGTGTCTGGATACTCTAGGGGGAACCGCAAAAAACAAGCGGCTGAGGAGGTCCGCGGAATCAATTTCTCCAATAATGAGCTTATGGATGAACAAAACCCCCAGTAATATTCTCCGATTTTCCAGAGTGGGTAAGTTAATAAGAAGAAGTCTACTTCTGTATGGAGGAAGGTGGAGACTTGAGTCCCAATTAAGGCCGCGCAATGCAAATATCAAAATTTGCTTTTGAACTGACTCAAGACGCTTTATATGCTTTTGAGAAACAGGGGACCAAACGCATGAGCAATACTCGAGTATTGGACGAACCAGCGATGTGTAAAGAACCTTAGTGAGGTACGGATCATCGAACTCTTTAGCCCATCTTTTAACAAATCCAAGTAAACCCAAAGCCTTGTTGGCTATATATGAAATATGCATGTTAAAATTCAATTTCGGATCAAAAAGGACACCTAGATCATTTGCAATAGATATACGCTCCAAAGGCGTACCATATATTACATAAGATTTCAATGCTGGCTTCACTCGGTGAAATGTCATATGCTTACATTTAGAGCAATTTAAAGCTAGTAAATTTGTTGTGCACCAACATTGGAACGAGTCCAAGTCGGCCTGAAGAAGATCCAAGGAACTCAAATCGGTAGGACAGTAAGTGTAGCAAAGTTTTACATCATCCGCATACATTATAGTATGGGAATATAATATTGTCTGTGGCAAGTCATTAATGAAAAGGGAAAAGAGCAAAGGGCCTAGATGACTTCCCTGGGGTACGCCGGAACAAACTCCGAACGATTCCGACAGATTGCACTTGAACAGGACTTTTTGGGTCCGGTTAGAAACATAGCTTTTCAGCCACATTAATAGGTGAAACGGAAAGCCCAGTAAATCAAGCTTATGAATAAGCAACTCATGGTTGACGGCATCAAATGCTTTGCTGAAGTCCGTGTAGATGACATCTGTTTGCTTGTTCGCTAAAAATCCTTCCATAACTATAGAGGTGAACAAGCAAATTTGTAGTGGTTGCCTTTGACGAATAAAACCGTGTTGGCATGCAGATAAAAGACTAGAACACTGATATTGCAGTTGACTGGTGACAATCTGTTCAAAGACTTTAGGAATGACTGAAAGTTTAGCAATACCCCTGTAGTTTTCAACTTTTGACCTACTACCTTTTTTATGCAGGGGTATAATAAAAGACTGTTTCCAAAGTGCCGGGAATGACGCAGATCCCAGAGATAGCTCAAATAATTTTAAAATAGGCTCATACATGTTTTCGGCGCAGTACCTAAGCACGCAACTAGGAACACCGTCCGGTCCCGGAGAAAAGGTGGGCTTCAAAGATTGAAGACTCTGAAGAACAATATTACCATCAATAGCAGGATTCCTAATGTAATTTGAGCTATCTAAGTGATAGGGATATTGACCGGAATGAAAACCACTGGATGAATACGTGGACTTAAAGAACTCAGAAAATAGTTCAGCAACGTCGTTATCAGTGCAAGCTTTTTTACCTCCAAAGGTTAATGAGGAAGGATACCCAGAAGTTTTCCGCTTTGAATTTACGAAACTGTAAAACTTTTTTGGATTTCTAAAGAATTGGGCTTTACAACAACTCAAGTAATTTTTATAACAAAGCTGATTAAGACGGTGAAATTTAGAACGAGCTATTAGATATTTAGAGAGGTCTGCAAAAGCTCCAGATTTCTTGAACCTCTTATAAAGCCTAGATTTAATGTTACTAAGTCTGATAAGTTGCCTTGAAAACCAAGGGGGCTTATTCGAACATAGGGTATAGCGAGTAGGAATGCAGGTATCAAAGAAGCCATCAAGCGTACTGTAAAATATAGAGATAGCCGAATCGACATCAGTGCAAGCATAGAGATCCGACCAATCATGGGAAGCCAACAGATCATTGAGCATAATGAAATTCGCTTTGTAGAAGCATCTAGATCGGGGACGAGACTGTACTTGAATCCTACGGGGTAGGCTGATATCAAGTGATATCTCTAGCGTAGGGTGAAGAGGGTCTTCTGGAAGGGATAAAGGTGGTATTCGCGTAAGGGCAGTACCCACCGAGCCATCCACAAATACTAAATCCAGCATTTTATTTCCACTATTTGGAACATTGTTAATCTGTAAAAGAGATGAGTCTAACAAGCAATTGAGAAACTCATGTTGAGCAGTGGGAGTTAAAATGTTTGAATCACTTATATTAACCCAACTAACTGTTGGCAAGTTAAAGGCACCAACAACAACAAGTCGATCGTTATCTCCCAACTGCGAATGCAAATCACAGATGGCCGAGCTATGACTAGCATAAACATCCATATCCGAACGAGGTGGTATATACGAACAGCAAACAATTACGCTATAGCTACCGAATGAAAGCCTAACTGCTATGGATTCGATATGAGAGATATTGTCCAGCGAAATCAACTCAGACGATAGGTTAGATTCAACAGCAATAAGGACACCTCCCGCTCTAGAGATGCGATCACGCCGATAAACAGCATATTTATTTGAAAAAACCTCAGAATTGTAATTATCAGGCTTTAGCCAGGTCTCCGTAAAAGCTACAACTTGTGCAGAAAAGTTGAAAGAATTAAGGAAGAATGGAACAAGTTTTGATCGTAAACCACGAACATTTTGGTAATTAATGAGAAGACGGGACAGATCAGCAATTACCTTTGTGTTGTTATTACTGTGTTCGTCATACCGTTTTTTGGCTGTAATAAAACAGGTTCGGCCCTCGCCTTTCTCGTAAACAAGTGAACCACAGTATGCTTGGGCCAAAAAGAGGAATCAAGTACCTTATCGAAATATTCATCTGAAAGGGATATTTTAAATGAGATGTCTCTCTCATATTTAAAGTTAAATTTATACACATTGATGTTACTAGTGGGTGCAACACCAAGTTTAGAGCAAACGTAATGAGCAATGTCATTTTCGGTAAGCGAGGCGTGTAATCGGGACACAAATACAGCCCTACGAGGTGGCACGGCAGTCACCTGCAAAGGAGTAGCGGATAGCGCACCAGAGAGCTGGGAAGGTACGGCCGTTATAGCGTTGGTTATCGAGCCCGTAATATTTTTTTCAGGTACACTTGTATCGTTAGCAACAACCCCAGTATCGGTAACTGTTATTGTTGGAGCTAAAGATACCGGTGTAGGTGTAGGATGAATTGGGGAGTCCAGCGAAATCAACATTGGTGACGTAGAACAAACAGCCGCAAAGGTACCACTATTAGTTCGTGCATCGTTTAATTTGCCAGAGATCGTCTCACTGGAAGTCTCGACACAACCTTGTGGATATTCTTGTGGAGATTCCTGAGCTGCATTGTTCATAACGCCTTTGGTAAGCCTGTTCGTATCAGTCAACGCGGTTGAAGGGGCATTCGTAGGAGGACAGCTTAGCCCCTGACTCGAAGACAAGTTGGATTTATTGTTGGGCATACATTTCTTACGTTTTGGGGATTCAGATATCACTTTCAATTTTTTAAAGTGAGCCTCCATCGTTTTGAATCTTTCGTTAAGGTCACGAAACCCAATAAAAATGTTGTTGAACTCTTTCTGAGTTTTCCTCATAAAAGCTCGCATGTCATTTTCTACGGAACGATAATCATGACATGTCCAGTTCAGTCCAATTTTGCTGGATATTAGGTCAACCACCCGACCACCTATGTGAGAGAAACCGGCACAGATAACATGAGCCATATTATCACAGAGCCAACAACAAACATAAGTATCACCACGGCAAATTTTCTTTTGATTGGTGCACTTCTTGACACAGCAATCCAACATAATTGCAAAGTTAAACAAACCCAAAAGAAAAATAGGCAAAAGAAACTATGAGTATAGGATAAATTGAACAGCTGTTCAAAAATTATGGGCGAGAGTTATTTTGGAGCACTGGATGCAAATCGCAAGACAGCGTATAGCTAGCAGCGAACACAAAACAAAGCAAAAAGGGCACACAATGACTTGCTAATACCAGCTACCAACAAAAAGATATGCAGTTATCACAAATTTTTGTGAAAATCTATGATATATGAACACACAGACTGAATGTCTAAATTGCACAAAAAGCCACTGTGTAAAGATTTAATACCAAATTAAACTTATAAACTGTTTTCTATTATATGAATAAATATTTATAAATGATAAAACTTGTTTACAAAGTAAAAAGAATAACAATTCGAAGAGCGATCAAAAACACGTCCGCGCACGGCAAGGTTACCAGATAAATGGGCGCCTATTACCTAAGAAAAAGTGCTCGGTTAATTTGGTTTCAGCATTGGTCCCGGTTGGTTAGTTTCAGTTTAGCACTGCGCCGGGCTACGTGCTTTATTTTATGGGTGACCATATGGGTGACGCGTAGCACGTAATCGGCTGGCTAATTGCTTTGTATGTGGCCAAGAGCGTTTCTTTATCTTTTCCCCAGGTACTGCCAGCAAGGGATTTGAGGATTTTATTACGGCTCTGAATTCTTGGAACAATTGCGGTTGCGTGCGCACCAAAATGTAGATCCTGATCAAACGTCACACCCAAGATTGTGGGGTGTAGGACAGTCGGTAGCGTAGTGCCATCGACGTGGATGTTCAATATGGTCGACATTTGGGGCGTCCATGTTGTAAATAAGGTCGAGGAAGATTTAGTCGGTGACAATACCAGGTTTCGCGAGGCGAAAAAACTGAAGAGATCAGGGAGATAGCCGTTTATTTTATTGCATAGCTCATCGATCTTTGGGCCTGGGCCTGTGGCCATTATTGTGCAGTCATCGGCATAGGAAACGATTGTGACTCCTTCCGGTGGTGAAGGTAGCTTAGATATGTAGAAATTAAACAAAAGCGGGGATAGGACACCACCCTGTGGCACCCTTTGTTTAATTCTCCTTTGTTTTGATGTTTCGTTTCTGAATTGCACCGATGCCTCCCGACCACCCAGATAATTTGCAGTCCACCTTTTAAGACATGGGGGAAGGGTAGACCCTTCCAGGTCTTGCAGTAACGAGCCATGGTTGACCGTATCAAAAGCTTTTGATAGGTCTAACGCTACGAGTACTGCTCTATGGTGGGGATATTGATTCAAACCGCAATTTATCTGGGTGCTAATGACATTTAGCGCGGAGGTAGTGCTATGGAGTTTTATGAAGCCATGCTGATGAGGGGCTAGCTGCAAATGTGCTTGGAAATAAGGAAGCAAAATGGCTTCAAGCGTCTTTGCCATTGGCGATAGGAGAGATATCGGACGATATGACTCACCTGCGTTAGCTGGTTTCCCAGGCTTTATTAGCGGGACCACCTTGGCCATTTTCCATTTCTCGGGTATGACAAAGGTGGAAAGAGACAGGTTGAAGACATGCGCTAAATATTTGAAACCCTCTTTCCCTAGGTTTTTAAGCATCGGCATGGCTATGCCGTCTGGGCCCACTGCTTTGGATGGTTTAGCGCGACCAATGGCGTCCTCAACCTCTCTAGCGGTGATGGTAATTGGTGACGCGCTGAGTTTGTGTTTATGTGCGTGTCTATTGGCTCTCCGCCTTTGTCGACCGTAGGATGCATTATATATTGTCGGCAGAAAGCGCTCGCGCATTTTTTCGCATCCGACAGCACCTTATCGCCAAAGGCGATGGAAACTTTGTCTTTGTGCTTAGTCGGATTCGATAGGGACTTTACGGTGGACCAAAGTTTACCTACACCGGTAGAGAGGTTACAACCTCTTAGGTGCTCTTCCCATTTCGCCCGCTTGTGTTCGTCCACAAGCAATCTGATGCGTTGGTTTATATCCCTTATTTGGGGGTCGCCTGGATCAAGCTGTCTTATAAGGTCGCGTTCCCTCGCTAAGCTCGCGGCCTCCGCCCGGAAGTGGGGCCGGATTTCGGGAATTCTCCCGGCGGGAATGAAATGTGCTGAGGCGGATTCAATGACCTTACGGAAGGCACGCTCCCCTTGGCGGGCATCAGTCGGGATAGGGAGGGCAGCAAAGCTGCTGTCTTTTGCAGATTTATATTCTTCCCACTTTCCTTTTTTGAAGTTTATGAAAGTGCGTTTTTCGGTGACGATGAAGTCGGCGGTACGCTCGAACGAAATAAGTATGGGCAGGTGGTCGGATGCCAATGTTACCATCGGCTGCCAGTTGACGCAGTTTACGAGTTCTGTGCTCACGATTGAGATATCTGGCGAGCTATGACAGCTTCCTACCATACGTGTGGGGGCGTCTCCGTTTATTGTGCAGAACGTCGTTTCGTCTATTTGATCCGCCAACATCTCACCCCTACTGTCCGCCCGCAAGTTTGAATGCCATAGGTCGTGATGGGCATTGAAATCGCCTAAGATAATGCGATTGTTGCCAGTGAGTAAGGCCTCGATATTAGGGCGGTATCCACTGGGGCAACAGGTGAAAGGAGGGATGTAGATGTTGATGATTTCTAGATTTGCATCGCCTGACCGGACAGATAGGCCTTGACGTTCTAAGACCTTGTCACTGCGGTCGATGCCAGGATCAAATATATGATATTGCACAGAGTGGTCTATAATAAACGCGAGGCCGCCTCCATTTCCGCTCTTTCGGTCTTTCCTGTGGACATTATAACCAGAGCAGGTCTGCAATGCAGATCTTGCTGTGAGTTTAGTCTCTTGAATCGCAGCAATGCGGATGTTGTGCCGCTTCATGAAATCGACTATCTCCGTAATCTTCCCAGTTAGTCCATTACAGTTGAACTGCAGAATTCTGAAGTGCATGAGGGGTGACGCTGCCACTCTAGGGGTAAGTGAGGGGTGACTACGCCTAGGTTGTGGAAGGCCAGGACGCAATTGCTGTTGCGACCTTGGGACTGGGCGCCCTTGGGCAAGCATTGGGGTACCCGGATGATATGGGTTTGGGACCTGGCAACATGGCGCGATGAAACCCGTCGAGGGGTTGCCGTCGCGGAGACCAGAACATCTAGGAAAGTGGCACCACCCAAGGCAGGAGCTGCATTGAGCGGATGTCGCAAACCTATATATTCTGTGCTGGCAGACGGTGCAAACGGAGGCAGGGACTAAGAGTCTGTTTCCCTGACCTGCACGATTGCTGCCAGAAAAGAGGGGGGAGAAGAAGACGGGGGCAGGGGCTGATGCTCAGCATTGCTACCAGCTCTACTACGAAGGTAGTAGTTATGAGCGGTATCAGCTGTTTGAGTTGTTGGCGCCGTGGGGCGCGAGCAGCAGCGGGTACTTGTTGTGGCTTGCTGAGCAGCGAAGCTGCTGGAAGGTAGTGGGAATACGCTTAGGCGTAGACTACGGGACGCCCTTGGGCGTGAGCAGCAAGGAGCCGCAAAAGATTTATAAAAGTTACGTGGACGTCGGGTTTTGGGATCAAGCCCAGAACAACCTGTCCGATGCAACCATCCCTTGCACGAGACACACTGAACAGAGTATGACCGTCCTAAAAAGATTCTTTTCTGGCAAATGCAGCAAAACCATTTCTCAGGACCGGGGTCAGGAGACGGACCCGGATTGGGGTCGATACCTTCCCGGAGTAAGAGAATATGTAGCAGTCCTGCTGCAAGGAACTGCTGGGAGGATGACAAATTTGTGGGAGGGACGAAACAAATTAAATGGGGTCACACTGAAATGACAGTCCTTGGTCAGGAAAAATCCCGAGTCGCTCCGGTATATAGAACCGACTGCCTTGGGAAGCGAAATTGTTCTAAATGAGCCCGGTCGATCGGTTTAGTGTAGCAATGTTCCCAGCTACGTAATTTATTTTATGGGCGCCTATTACTCATGCAAAAGGGGTCGGTTAATTTGGTTTCAGCACTGATCCCGGTTGTTTAGTGCGGGTTTAGCAATAAGCCCGGTCGGTTAGTTTCAGTTTAGCAATGTTTCCAGCTACTTGCTTTATTTTATTGGCGCCTATTCCTCAATCAAAGGGGCTCGGTTAGTTTGGTTTCAGCAATGATCCAGGTTGGCTAGTTTGGCTTTAGCAATGAGCCCGGTCGTTCAGTTTCAGTTTAGCAATGTTCCCAGCTACGTGCTTTATTTTATGGGCGCCTATTATTAAAGCAAGTGCAGCAATGATCCAGGTTGGTTAGTTTGGCTTTAGCAATGAGCCCGGTCGTTCAGTTTCAGTTTAGCAATATTCCCAGCTACGTGCTTTATTTTATGGGCGCCTGTTATTCAAGCAAAAGTGCTCGGTTAGTTTGGTTTCAGCAATGGTACCTGTTGGTTAGTTGGCGCCTATTACTCAAGCAAAAGGGATCGGTTATTAAGCTATTGTATAGATTTTATCGCAGGCTCGAAAAGGTTTGAAAAGGTTCGGTGTTAGCAACAGGCCAAATACATAATACTGGATCTCTATCATAATCAGCGGTGGGCAGGTTACCAAATTGAGAATGTGTTAGTAAACGCGAACGCGTAGCGAGAACGAAAGCAAAATCATTTATTTATTTAGTTTGATTTCAATGCTTGAACGGTGAACACGTGTCACGCGCACTCTTTGGTACTCTGTTTTAAGCGCGCGTGCGACACTTCCTCACCGTACGACCATCGAAATCAAACTAAAAGAGCTGTCGTTGATTTTCACGAAGTAGCCATTGTGCTATCGCTTATCGTATACATATATGGTCGCTTACAAAAATAAATAAAAATGTAAGGCGCGATAACTTCCGAAGAGATCTAAGGCAGAGCTTCTCTTCCAATTTGCGTCGTGCTCCTTTTGATTTTCCCTAAAAATTGGCCGGATGGGACCTAGATGATTTTATGCCGACCCCGAACGGCATCTGCAAGGCAGATGAGTTTTCACTGAGAGCTTTTCGTGGCAGAAATACACCCGGAGCGCTTGCCAAACACTGCCGAGGGGCGACCCCGTTAGAAAAATTTTCTTCTAATTGAAAAACATTATTTCTAAAAATTTTGATGTTGCTTTGCCCGGGGTTTGAACCCAGGGCATCCGGTGTGGCTTGCAAGCCAACCTAATAAAACCGCACTGCGTTTTTTAGCGCACGCAAACAACCGGCGTTTTTTGCCCTAACCCAAATAAGCATGCGTTGCGACAATGTAAAGCATGTGGGCAAACATCAAATCTAAATGTCACGCGGAACAAAAATTGGAAATCGAGTTAGGTTTTCACGCAGCAAATTCAATTTGAGTTGCTCTCATACAAGTTGTATATGCATGAGACATTTTTGACAGAAAATGACTTGCGTGCGTTTATATTAGGTTGGCTTGTTAGCAGGTGCTATGCTCACGCCCATCCCGGATCATAAAGTTAAAGTTAAAGTTAAAGCGAAAGTTAAAGTTAAAGTTAAAGCTAAAGTGAAAGTTAAAGTTAAAGTTAAGGTTAAAGGTAAAGTTAAAGTTAAGGTTAAAGTTAAAGTTAAAGATAAAGTTAAAGTTAAAGTTGAAGTTAAAGTTAGAGTTAAAGTTTGAATGAATTCCTAACAAGGACGCTTATGACTGCGTATAACAAAGCTTACCCTCTAAGAAGATTCAGAGGAAAAGCAAAGCCGCCATGGTGGAGCAACGAGTTGAGTCTTCTAAGAAGACAGATAAAAGAAATGTTTAAGCTCGGAAAGACCGCGGAAAGCGAAGCGTGTCGGGACGAGTATAGGGATCTACTGAGGATCTACAAGCGTGAAATTACCAGGGCGAAGAGAAACTCATGGAAAAGTTTCTGTACGGACATAGAGTGCTCCAGCGAAACAGCACGGTTGAAAAAAGTCCTAGCAGAGGGAAACATAGTCCAGGGACTAATAAAGAAAGAGAACGGGGAATGGTCACGTAATAGTGAGAAATCCCTTGATGTGCTTCTCGATACACATTTTCCATCGGGAGACGGTTTAGAGGAGCCAGCAGACATCACTCACACTTCGATCACGGAGCTAGTAGTGCCGGGCTTGGTGACCGATACCAAGATCGAGTGGGCAGTGAAGACGTTTTCTAAGTTTAAATCGCCGGGCCCAGATGGTATATTTCCGGCCATGCTACAAGTTTCAAGTAGGGCGGTCGTGGAATGGCTTAAAATAATATTCGGTGGGTGCATACGACTGAATCGTGTACCGCACTCTTGGAGAACTGCTCGTGTAGCTTTTCTACCAAAGGCGGGGAAGATCGGTCACGTGCATGACAAAGATTATAGACCAATTAGTTTAACATCATTTCTGCTCAAAACCTTCGAGAGGCTGATAGATTTTTTGTGTACATAAAGTCCAACGTGGATGAAAAGCTGCTCTCCACAACACAGCATGCGTACACCAAAGGCAAGTCGGTAGACACCGCATTGCGTAGGGTAGTAATAAGCACAGAGAAATCCCTGGAATATAAGGAGTATGCTCTAGGAGTCTTCTTGGACATTGCCGAGGCTTTCAATAATGTTGCAAAATGGGCGATTATGGATGGTCTTAATTACATTAAAGTACATCCTGCCTTAATCAGATGGATCGGCTGCAGAAAGATTACATCAAAATGGGGATTGTACGAGGCCACGAAATCAGTGGACAGGGGCACGCCGCAGGGAGGGGTGCTATCACCTCTGCTGTGGACGCTGGTCATCAACCAACTGCTCAGACAATTCGATGAGGGACCCGTAAAATTTACGGCTTACGCAGATGACGTTGCAATTGTCATAAGTGGAAAGTGCCTTCCAACGATTAGTTCTTTGATGGATCGGGAGCTTCGCGATATTCATACCTGGGCATCTAATGTCGGGTTGAAAGTCAATGCGGAGAAGACGGATATGGTCTTGTTTACAAAAAGGTACATGGTCCCAAATTGGACCAGGCCTAAGTTAGGAGGGGTGACCTTACAGAAGAAACCTTGCACAAAATATTTTGGAATCATCCTAGACAGTAAGCTGTCATGTAAGCTCAACGTGGAGGAGAGGGTCAAGAAGGCCTCCACGGCACTCTATGCATGTAAAAGAATGCTGGGGTGTACGTGGGGCCTATCGCCCTCTCTTTCTCATTGGGTTTTTACAACGATTGTAAGCCATATTCTATACTATGGAGTTCTTGTTTGGTGGAAAGCCACACAAAAAACAACATACCTCAAAAAATTAGAGGGGGTATGCAGTTAAAGTTAAAAATAAAGTTAAAGTTAAAGTTTAGGTTAAAGTTAAAGTTAAAGTTAAAGTCGAAGTTAAAGTTAAAGTTAAGGATAAAGTTAAAGTTAAAGTTAAAGTTAAAGTTAAAGTGAATGTTAAAGTTAAAGCGAAAGTTAAAGTTAAAGTTAAAAATAAAGTTAAAGTTAAAGTGAAAGTTAAAGTTAAGGTTAAAGTTAAAGTTAAAGTTAAAGTGAATGTTAAAGTTAAAGCGAAAGTTAAAGTTAAAAATAAAGTTAAAGTTAAATTGGAAGTTAAAGTTAAAGTTAAGGTTAAAGTTAAAATTAAAGTTAAAGTCAAAGTTAAAGTTAAGGTTAAATTTGAAGTTAAAGTTAAAGTTAAAGTTAAGGTTAAAGTTAAAGTTAAGGTTAAAGTTAAAGTTAAAGTTAAGGTTAAGGTTAAAGTTAAAGTTAAATTTAAAGTTAAAGTTACAGTTAAAGTCAAAGCTAAAGTTAAAGTTAAAGTGAATGTTAAAGTTAAAGTTAAAAATAAAGTTAAAGTTAAAGGATGTTAAAGTTAAAGTTAAAAATAAAGTTAAAGTTAAAGTGAAAGTTAAATATTAACATCTCATTTATTCAATAAAAGTAAAAAATTTGTTTTCTTATCGGTCACCACGCTTACAAAGGTTAACTTGAATTAATATCAAAGACAAAACTTGAATTAATATCAAAGAAAACAAAATGTTGCATAAATATTATAATTGCATAAGTTGATAATATGCAATAGCTTTACCGCGGCAGTCCCCGATTGCCACACGTCCTTTTTTTTTTTGTTTTGAGCAATGATCCCAGTTGGTTATTTTGGCTTTAGCAATGAGGCTGTCCGGTCAGTTTCAGTGTAGCAATGTTCCAAGCTACGTGCTTTATTTTATGGGCGCCTATTACTCAAGCAATATGGCTCGGTTAGTTTGGTTTCAGCAATGATCCCGGTTGGTTAGTTTGGCTTTAGCAATGAGCCTGTCCGGTCAGTTTCAGTGTAGCAATGTTCCTAGCTACGTGCTTTATTTTATGGGCGCCTATTACTCAAGCAAAAGGGCTCGCTTAGTTTGGTTTCAGCAATAATCACAGTTGGTTAGTTTGGCTTTAGCAATGAGCCTGTCCGGTCAGATTCAGTGTAACAATGTTCCTAGCTACGTGCTTTGTTTTATGGGCGCCTATTACTCAAGCAAAAGAGCTCGGTTAGTTTGGTTTCTGCAATGATCCCGTTTGGTTAGCTTGGCTTTAGCAATGAGCCTGTACGGTCAGTTTCAGTGTAGCAATGTTCCTAGCTACGTGCTTTATTTTATGGGCGCCTATTAGTCAAGCAAAAGGGCTCGCTTAGTTTGGTTTCAGCAATGGTCCCGGTTGGTTAGTTTGGATTTAGCAATGAGCCTGTCCGGTCAGTTTCAGTGTAGCAATGTTCCTAGCTACGTGCTTTATTTTATGGGCGCCTTTTACTCAAGCAAAAGAGCTCGGTTAGTTTGGTTTCAGCAATGATACCGGTTGGTTAGTTTGGCTTTAGCAATGAGCCTGTCCGGTCAGTTTCAGTGGAACATTGCTAGCTACGTGCTTTATTTTATGGGCGCCTATTACTCAAGCAAAAGAGCTCGGTTAGTTTGGGATCAGCAATGATCCCGGTTGGTTAGTTTGGCTTTAGTATTGAGCCCGGTCGGTAGGTTTCAGTATAGCAATGTTCCTAGCTACGTGCTTTATTTTATGGGCGCCTTTTACTCAAGCAAAAGAGCTCGGTTAGTTTGGTTTCAGCAATGATTCCGGTTGGTTAGTTTGGGTTTAGCAATAAGGCTGTCCGGTCAGTTTCAGTGTAGCAATGTTCCCAGCTACGTGCTTTATTTTATGGGCGCCTATTACTCAAGCAAAATGGCTCGGTTAGTTTGGTTTCAGAAATGATCCCGGTTGGTTAGTTTGGCTTTAGCAATGAGCCTGTCCGGTCAGTTTAAGTGTAGCAATGTTCCTAGCTACGTGCTTTATTTTAGGGGCGCCTATTACTCAAGCAAGTTTGGTTTCAGCAATGATCCCGGTTGGTTAGTTTGGCTTTAGCAATGAGCCTGTCCGGTCATTTTCAGTGTAGCAATGTTCCTAGCTACGTGCTTTATTTTATGGGCGCTTATTACTCAAGCAAAATGGCTCGCTTAGTTTGGTTTCAGCAATGATCCCGGTTGGTTAGTTTCGATTTAGCAATGAGCCTGGCCGGCCTGTTTCAGTGTAGAAATGTTCCTAGCTACGTGCTTTATTTTATGGGCGCCTATTACTCAAGCAAAAGGGCTCGCTCAGTTTGGTTTCAGCAATGATCCCGGTTGTTGTTGTTGTTGGTGTAGCAGTGCTTCGCCCCAACTAACAGCCGCAACCGATCACAAATTGTCATCAACATACTCTAACGGGAGTCCAAGGAAACTTGCCGTTTCAACAGGGATGGCCATAAGGAAAGGGGTGTTAGAGGCGTTGGTTCCACATTACAATTAAAGAGATGGTTAGTGTCATGTGGGGACACATTGCAAGCGGGGCATACATTTTGTATGTCGGGGTTGATTCTAGATAGGCAAGAGTTTAACCTGTTACAGTATCCAGAACGAAGTTGAGCAAGAGTGACACGCGTTTCCCTGGGGAGTATGCGTTCCTCTTCCGCGAGTTTTGGATACTTTTTTTAAGTACTGGATTCACCGGGCAATTCCCGGCATATAGGTACGACGCCTGTATATTGAGTTCACCAAGTACCTGCTTGTGTTTTTTCGCTTCATACGGCTGGGTACTCAGGTGCCATATTTTCTCAAAATGCTTACGGAGATGACTCCTTAAGCCCCTAGGCGGTGCTGGTTTATCTATCAGATGTCTCTTGGGATGCTCAGGTTTCTGGGTATTCAACAGGAACTGTTTGGTCAGCATCTCATTTCTCTCCCTGATGGGGAGTATTCTCTCCTCGTTATGCAGATGGTGTTTTGGGGAAATAAGAAGCCAGCCCGTGGCGATTCTGAGAGCAGTATTGTGGCAGGCCTGTAGTTTCTTCCAGTGGGTAATTTTTAGGCTTGGCGAACATATGGGTGACGCGTAGCACGTAATCGGCTGGCTAATTGCTTTGTATGTAGTCATGAGCGTTTCTTTATCTTTTCCCCAGGTACTGCCAGCGAAGGATTTGAGGGTTTTGTTACGGCTCTGAATTCTCGGAACAATTGCGGCTGCGTGCTCATCAAAGTGTAGGTCCTGATCAAACGTCACACCCAAGATTTTGGGGTGTATGACAGTCGGTAGCGTAGTGCCATCGACGTGGATGTTCAAAATGGCCGACATTTGGGACGTCCATGTTGTAAATAAGGTCGCGGAAGATTTAGTCGGTGATAATGCCAGGTTTCGCGAGGCAAACAACTGGAGAGATCAGGGAGGTAGCCGTTTATTTTATTGCATAGTTCATCGATCTATTGGCCTGGGCCTGTAGCCATTATTGTGCAGTCATCGACGTAGGAAACGATTGTGATTCCTTCCGGTGGTGAATGTAGCTTAGATATGTAGAAACTAAACAAAAGTGGGGATAGGACACCACCTTGTGGCACCCCTTGTTTAATTCTCCTTGGTTTTGATGTTTCGTTTCTAAATTGCACCGATGCCTGCCTACCACCCAGATAATTTGCGGTCCACCTTTTAAGACATGGGGGAAAGGTAGACCCTTCCAGTTCTTGCAGTAGCGAGACATGGTTGACCGTATTAAAAGCTTTTGATAGGTCTAGCGCTACGAGTACTGTTCTATGGTGGAAGTATTGATTTAAACCGCAATTTATTTGGGTGCAAATGGCATTTAGCGCGGTGGTAGTGCTATGGAGTTTTCTGAAGCCATGCTGATGAGAGGCTAGCTGCAAATTTGCTTGGAAATAAGGAAGCAAAATGGCTTCAAGCGTCTTTGCTATTGGCTTGGAGAGATATCGGACGATACGACTCACCTATGTTAGCTGGTTTCCTAGGCTTTAGTAGCGGGACCACCTTGACCATTTTCCATTTCTCGGGTATGACAAAGGTGGAAAGAGACAGGTTGAAGACATGCGCTAAATATTTGAATCACTCTTTCCCTAGGCTTTTAAGCATCGGCATGGCTATGCCGTTTGGGCCAACTGCTTTGGATGGTTTAGCACGACCAATGGCGTCTCAACCTCTTGAGCGGTGATGGTGATTGGTGACGCGCTGAATTTGTGTTTATGTTCGTGTCTATCGGCTCTCCGTCTATCTTTGTCGACCATAGGATGCATTATATATTGTAGGCAGAAAGCGCTCGCGCACTTTTTCGCATCCGACAGACCTTTGTCGCCAAAGGCGATGGAAACTTTGTCTTTGTGCTTAGTCGGATTCGATAGGGACTTTACGGTGGACCAAAGTTTACCCACACCGGTAGAGAGGTTACAACCTCTTAGGTGCTCCTCCCATTTCGCCCGCTTGTGTTCGTCCACAAGCAATCTGATGCGTTGGTTTATATCCCTAATTTGGGGATCGCCTGGATCAAGCTGTCTCATAAGGTCACATTCTCTCGCTAAGTTTGCGGCCTCCGCCGGGAAGTGGGACCGGATTTCGGGAATTCTTTCGGCGGGAATGAAACGTGCCGAGGCGGATTCAATGACCTTACGGAAGGCACGCTCCCCTTGGCGGGCATCAGTTGGGATAGGGAGGGCAGCAAAGCGGTTGTCTGTAAAAGATTTATATTCTTCCCACTTTCCTTTTTTAAAGTTTATGAAAGTGCGTTTTTCGGTGACGATGAAGTCGGCGGTACGCTCGAGCGAAATAAGTATGGGCAGGTGGTCGGATGCCAATATTACAATCGGCTGCCAGTTGACGCAGTTTACGAGTTCTGCGCTCACGATTGAGATATCTGGCGAACTGTGACAGCTTCCTACCATACGTGTGGGGGCGTCTCCGTTTATTGTGCAGAACGTGGTTTCTTCTATTTGATCCGCCAACATCTCACCCCTACTGTCCGCCCGCAAGTTTGAATGCCATAGGTCGTGATGGGCATTGAAATCGCCTAAGATAATGCGATTGTTGCCAGTGAGTAAGGCTCTGATATTAGGGCGGTATCCACTGGGGCAACAGGTGGCAGGAGGGATGTAGATGTTGATGATTTCTAGGTTTGCATAGCCTCACCGGACAGATAGGCCTTGACGTTCTAAGACATTGTCCCTGCGGTCGATGCCAGGATCAAATATAAAATATTGCACAGAGTGGTGTATGATAAACGCGAGGCCGCCTCCATTTCCGCTCTCGTGGTCTTTCCTGTGGACATTATACCCAGAGCAGGTCTGCAATGCAGATCTTGCTGTGAGTTTAGTCTCTTGAATCGCAGCAATGCGGATGTTGTGCCGCTTCATTAAATCGACTATCTCCGTAATCTTCCCAGTTAGTCCATTACAGTTTAACTGCAGAATTATGAAGTGCATAAGGGGAGACGCCGCCACTCTGGGGGTAAGTGACGGGCGACTACGCCTGGGTTGTGGAAGGCCAGGACGCAATTGCTGTTGTGGCCCTGGGACTGGGCGTCCTTGGGCAAGCATTGGGGTACCCGGATGATTTGGGTTTGCGACCTGGCAACATGGCGCGATGAAACCCGTCGGGGGGTTGCCGTCACGGAGACCAGAACATTGTTACGTGGCTGACTGTTTGGGTAGGTGAGGAGCGGCGGCAAGCAGGTATGCTTGCGGGCCCAGGCTAGCTCGTCGTTTTGGGCGGGGTATTGCACCACCGACCTCACCCGCAGCCACATGAACAAGAAAGGTTCATACCTGCATATGTGTTGGAAAGAAAAGCTGAAACAGATAGAAATAGACGTGAGGGGCAAAGTTATAGGGGGGAAAGCGTAAGGGGTAGAAAAAGATGAAGGCCTGTCCTGTCAGGTGGAGTCTACCCTCCCTCTGCAGTGCAACTTGCACCGCACCGTGGGCACTGTGCTGACTCCTATCTACTTACAGTGCCCCCAAACCTGACACTAGTCTGTCCGTCTGTCACTTGGCCATTTTTCTCTACCACTCACCTTCACCTTACCTTGCCACGCACAAGCGCAGCACCAACACCAAAAATGGGAATTTAGCCCTGCATGATCAGAAATCTATGTTTCCATCCATACATTTCAAACTTTTATTAACAATTTCATTTGGCTTAGATCTCTACCCTAAAGCTATTTATCTATCGAATGTAACCCAAAGTTATAAAAAAAAACCCGCTTAAAATTAAATTTCAAAAGAAATAAAATAACATAACGATATCTGATTTAACTTCAAATAAATTTAACCAAATTGTTTGAAGAAAAAAAAAATTTAAATAAAAAAAAGGGAAAGCAATACAAAATAATAATATATGATTGGAATTCAACTTAATTCAATTCAATTGTTTTTACCGAAAAACATATAAAGTGAAAAGAAAAAAACAAGAGGTGGGTTTTCTTATACTAGTGACATTAAGATGTATGAACGACCCTAATGTCTCATCCTACCAATCTTAAAGATATGAAATTCAAACGAACTAGACTGAGGGGGCGAACAAAAAGAAATCAAGAACCCTAATCCCTGACTTATCGCAACCTCTCAAGTAAATATAAAATCAATTTTGTATAACAAAAGTAGGCCAACAAAGCAAAGCAAAAAAAAAAACCAGTTTGGCATATTATAAACAAAAGGTGTGTATGTTTGTAGTTATGCATGTGCATATATTCCTTACGTTTAGGTTTCCTTCTTCTATTTTCTCAAGAAGATCAGGCATCATATGTTAATATATGTACATACATTCAAAAATATGTATTAGCAGAAATTTTGTGCTCAATTTTCACTCACCCATATACTCGTACTCCAACGGCGCCGGTGCAGTTGAGTGGATGTGCTAAATTTGCTGAAATAGCAAGAGTCAAAAACATACATACATATGCTCACGGTAGCCACCCTCAATCACTCAACCAGATCGCTCGCTCGTAATCTTGGTTATTGAGTATTTTGATAGTATTAAATTTATCAGCGCGATGGTTAAATGTAACAATACAAAAAAATTATATTAGCCGAGGAAAAATTATTATTAGTGCAGAAAGAATCCCGGGGTGTGAGGCTAATAGAAAGGTATGGTATGTTAGAATTGGCCATAAATCATGAAAAATATAAGTGTAAAAAAATAAAAAGCAAAATTCAAAATTCGAAAATTTTGAGCTGGTACTACCATAGGTAGACGAAAACGCGTGCAAAAAAAATGTGTATATTATAAAGAAAGGTATCAAACGACCAAGAAAAATTTAATGTCAAACCGAAGTAGACAAAATTAAAAAAAGGAAAAAAAAACAAGAGAATGAAGAAACGAAAAGAAAGAGAAATTTATAAACTTATGAAGTATGGTGTGAGCGTGAAACTCAGAGTGCCCCCCTTTTTGCCTCTTTCCTACCACTATTATAGTACTTAAATAAAAACAATATAATAATATGAAAAATATACAAAAAATAATAGTATAACCAAACTCATATAACTCCGGAACAGCTCTCCCTCTGCCTGCGTTGATCGTGGTTTATGGATCAGGATTAATTGCGCCGGCTCAAAAATGCACCAAATCTTTCGCCAAAAATGTGTTGTGGTTGTTTCTGGTGTCTTCCTTTAGTGTATTTGCTCCTGTTTTCTACTTTGCCAAACTCAGCTTGTATATATATTTTTATTTTATTTTTGTTGTATGTGATGTCGTGGCTGTCGTTGTTGCGGCTCAACGCCGCTGGTAAAAATTTTATATGCATCGTAACGAAGTTCTTGTAGATGGTTCTGTGGTTGTTGTTGTTGTGGTGAGCGCCGGCAAACAAAATTATAGTGTAGTGCTTATGGTTATTTAAGATGCTGTTGTTGGACGGTACGTCGCCGAGATTCAAATGTGCACAGGTGGTGGTTGGACGTTACGCCGCCAATCTAACAAAAATGGTGTTGTTGTCGCCGGGCAGTATGGCGCCAATATAATATAGTTGCAGTTTGGCGGTGTTTCGAGAATATGAGAAAGATGGTGTGGGGATTGTCGGGCGGTATGTCGCCAAGAAAGAAATAAATACCGGTTGTGGTTGGTGTTGCGCCGCCAATATAGCAAAAATGGTGTAGTTGTTGTTGAGCGTTATGCCGCCAATGTCAAACAGATGATGTTGTGGTTGTTGCGACCGTATATTGCCAATAAAAAAAACTGCTATAGTGGTTGTTGTTGTGGTGTGCGCCACCAAATTAAAAATGTAGTGTAGTGCGTGGTAGTTGTTGCCGGGCGGTATGTAGCCAAAACAAGTTCCCAGTGAGTCTTTTCCAACGGAGATTAAATTTTGCGCTCTGTAATGAGATTTAAATGAAATTTATTTTTATTATTTAAATTTTATCTATGCGCCCGTACATATACATAGTTGCCTATGGATTTCGTGTCTGCATAGTCATATATTCGTCTGCATACATATATTTGTATACAGGGATATATATGTCGATGCAAGTTTTCTTTTGGCTTGCTTGGGAGATAGGCCGGGTTGGAGACCCAGCTCCCGTCAAGCATGCCTGTACCAACACAAAACACAACAACGGAGATGTCTTACCTTTCGCAACATAGGTTTGCTGGAAACTGCTACCCCTTTTTACGTATCGCGGAGACTTTCGACGCACACAAATCTTTCAAAAATGCGATAAAATTCGCGCACTACAAACTTTGTGAACCTTTTTTTTTTCTTCACTTTCGTTTTAAAAGCGCGCACTTCACTTTTGACTCAATTGCACTTAACTTGTACTGGGCACTGTTGAAACAAGACTTTGGCCCGTTGACTGATTTTTCCCCTTCTTATAGTCACCGCCGTGGTAAGGAACGTTACCCAGAAGCGGAAAATTCCTACCTATACATGCCAAAATTTCTTTTCGGCTTTCCCATATTTTCCATCTACACAATCATGCACTCATACATTCATACGCTTACCGCTCCACAACCCGAACACCTACACAGATACACTCGGTTCGTGCCTTGACCGCTCACACTGATGCATTCACACGCTCATAGCCTTGCACAAATACACATCCTAATACATAATACAGAACAAAACAAACACATAGGTGCATGGCATTCATTTGCTAAGTTGTTAGCAGCATGGTGACATTTTATTTATTACAACAGCATGATGCCAAGCGCAACATCTCATTTCCGCTGCAACATTGTGTTCACTTTCGGTACAATGTTGCCAATGTTAATGTTATTATGTTAATAGTATGTTAAGAGCAACATTGCGGCCAAGGCACGGACCTGAACACAAAACTCATAACAACATAGACGCATATACACTCTGCCACTCATTTAAGCCAGTATGGAGACAGGCTGTCGTTACAGGCTCGCAACCGCCGATGGTGCCTGCACTATGGAGCGTGGGCGTAAAGAATTCAAACGCAGCCTGCTAAGTATTATTTCCCGCGTCCAACGTGTGGCCTCGACCCACGACTCACCGCCGGGCCTATTTTTTTCACGCCTTTAAATTTTCACACTGCTAACCTACAAACTAAATCACCGCGCTAATGATACTACTTAAACCTATATCACAGATACAACTCTACCTAACTAATAGTAAATAAAATATCACAGATAAAAAATAAATAAAAAAAATAAAATAAAATATCACAGTTAGCAGAAAAATTATAAAAAAAATTTATAAAATAAAATATCACAGATGGCAAAAAAAATGAAAAACAATAAAACAAAATATCACAGATCAAATATCAGGTAGGTAGAAAAAGCAAATCAAATAAATAAATTAAATAAATGCAAAAATAATCAAATAAATAAAAAGTCAAGAAAAATAAAATAATTTAATAAAATAATTACATTCGTCAATGAGTTAATAAATAAAATACGTCATTAAATAAATAAATAAAATACGTCGCTAAATAGATAAATAACATAGAACAAAAGTACTAGCATTACGAAAAACATTAAACTATTTTGCAAAAATGTCTTTAGCATGGTATACGCCGATCTTTTTCCCACTACTATCGCCAAGTTCATACATCGAATTCCCGATTACATTTAAAACTATACATTTGATTTGTTTGGGAGCCAACTTGGGAGCTTTTTTTGAAATTTCGGCGGTATACCACTTGTCCAATCTGAAACTTTACATCTCTACTTCTAGTGTCATATATCTTTTTACTCCTGTCATGGACCAACTTCAGCTCTTTCATGATTTTGTCTCTGATGGGTTGCATTCTATCGCTGGATGCTTCTATTTCACAATCAACATCCTTAACCGCCGCCAGCTTTCGGTATAGCTCGTATGATGCAGCATGCTGTATCATAGGCATACCGAAAGTGGAAAAATAAGGCGACATGTTGATTGCGGAGTGTGTAACGCTGCGGAGGGCAAATGCGGCATCGCTGATGCATTTGTCCCAGTTTTTCTGGTTATCCTTTATAAAGGATCTAATGATCTGCAGGACAGATCGGTTTACCCTCTCTGCAGCGTTACCCTCAGGTGAATAAAAGGCTGTTTTTACATGTTTTGTGCCATATTTCTCTAAAAATTTACCGAACATCTCAGAAACAAACTGCTTTCCGTTGTCTGAATGTACGTATTCGGGCACGTCAAAAACATGAAAAACATCCTTTTCCAAAAACTTGACTACTTCAGCTGAAGTTGCCCTTTTCATTGGTTTTAGGAACACGAACTTTGAAAAATGATCTAAATATACAAAGACATACACATTACCATCACTAGAACGTGGATAAGGACCCATAAAATCAATGAATAAACGTTGGAAAGGTCGCTCTGTGAGCTTTTGTTTACCTATCATTGGTTGTTTGAAAACGTGTTGAGTCTTGTTGATTTTGCAAGATTTGCAATCTTTTATATGGGCGCATACATCTGTGACCATTCCTGGCCAGTAATATTTCTGACGTAGTCGGGATAGCGTCTTGTGGATGCCACCATGACCAGCGGACGGTGAGCTGTGGGAAGACTCTACCAGCCCCGGTCGCAATTCCGACGGTACCCAGAGCTTCCAGGCCTGATCCGCTAGAAGATCATCCCCCCTGTCGAATTGCGTCCGTTTGTAAACGTAACCGTCCGATAAACACAAATCCGTTAACTTGTCTTTGTTCTCGGTCGCCGTTTTCTTCAACTCCGTATACTCCTCCGACTCGAGACACACGTCTATGGCTCTGTCGTTCGTCTGTATTTCGTCCATGTGCATTCGTGAGAGTGTGTCGGGAACCACGTTTTGCGCACCTTTTCGATGTTGAATATCGAAATCATAACCCTGGAGTTTCAAACTCCACCTTGCCAACCTCCCAGAAAGATCTTTCTGATTCATGAGCCATTTGAGGCTGGCATGATCAGTTATGATGGTGAACGGGGTTCCTTCTACATAAGGTCGGAATCTCTTCACACTCACGATGGCGGCGTAGCATTCAAGTTCCGTAATGCTGTAATTTTTCTGCGCCTTATTTAATTTTGCCGAAACGTAGGCAATCGGTCTTTCGTTCTGGTCATCGTCTAGTTGGAACAAAACCCCTCCCACTCCGTCCGTTGACGCATCACATTGAATATAAACACGACGCTTAAAGTCAGGACGTGTGAGCACCGGTGCAGAAACCAAGCTCTGCTTTAAAATTTCAAATGATTTTATTGCTTCTTCAGTCATAGTGAATTTCTTAATTTTGTCCTTTTTGAGGCAGTCGTGCAGCGGAGCTGCAATTGTCGCATAGTCCTGTATGAAACGCCGGTACCAGCCCGACATACCCAGGAACCGTCGTAGTTGCTTCGGGGTTTTCGGAACTGGAAAGTCCCTCACCGCTACCACTTTGTTGGCGTCTGCCCTAATACATCCATCCCCGACTACGTATCCTAGATATCGAACTTCTTTGAAACAAAACTTGTTCTTTTCTACATTAATTGTTAGCTTAGCCTCGCGAAGACACCGAGCGACCTTCTCCAACAGACACATATGGGACTCGAAATCTACAGAACAAACTAATAAATCGTCAAGATAAACAAAAACACATTCACGTAAAGCGGCCGGAATGACCTTGCCCATGAGACGACACATTCGTTGTGCTGCATTGCACAACCCGAAAGGCATGACGGTAAATTGGTAAAGGGGTCGCCCAGGGACAGTAAAAGCAGTCTTTTCTCTTGACTTCTTCTCCAGAGGAATCTGCCAGAAAGCGTCCTTCAAATCTATCGCGGAAATAAATCGTGTATTTTGTAGTCGGCTGAGGATTCCATCAATGTGGGGTAAGGGGTAGGCATCCTTAATTGTTCTTTCGTTGACTTTGCGAGCGTCAAGGCACAAGCGATTTTTCGTCCCTTTTATTACCAGCGATACCGGCGAATTCCAGCTGCTGTTGGACTCCTCGATGACTCCCATGTCCAACATTCGATCTAACTCTGCGTATATGAGTTTTTGAATATCTGGTGAAATCGGGTAATGGCGCTGCTTTACTGGCAGATTTTCGTCAACCACCTCGATGACGTGTTCCTCCTTATCTGTTTGGCCTAACCCTAATACCGCGAAGGACGGGAATTGGGCTTTTACACGCTCAAACCTATTATTTTGCTCCGGCGTCAAAACGTGCTGCACAGCATCGAAAGACAAGTCACCCTCGGCGGGCACGAGCTCTGCCACACTGGCACCATTCACACTACCACTCACACCCTTACTCACAACACTCATACCGAAAGCCTGCCAAAAATCTATCCCAAAATATACTTCCTGTTGCAGATCAGGAACTATCAAAAATTCCAATTCCTTGGTCGTATTATCCCACTCGACTGGTAATTTTATGACCCCTACCAATGCGGTTTCCTCCCCGTTCGCGGTCCGGATATTTTGGCCCCTGATTGGCATAATCAAGGCTTCCTTTCCCCGAAGGAGTGCAGCTGAGTCTTTGCCTAAGCAGCTGCCACTCGCCCCTGAGTCCAAGAGAGCCAGGACCTCGTGACCTCCTATATTAGTTTTAGCAAAAAATCTGTTAGCACCTTTCACGGTGACTATGGTTGAAACAATTTTATTCTTTAGTCTCTTAAAAAATTTCCTTTTCTCCCTCATCTTTTCTATTTTCTTGAAATCTCTCTTCTCCCTCCTGTCCTTGTTCATCGACTCACAAAATATTCTTCGCCTAGCTTCCTCATATTCTAATTTCCGTTGATGTAAGCTCTTCATTTCCTGCCTTCCGGTCACCCTTCCCTCTACTCTAATTACATTATCCTTCTTTTCCTTCCTCAAAATCGTTACTGATGGGTTGCCGGGTTGCGTTTCTCCTGGCTGGAGTCCCCGGTCAACTCCGCCAGTCTCGGGTTTCCCGATTTGGATTTGAATACACAAAAGGACGAATCACTCCCACATGCAAAACATACCATATTGTGGAACGAGGACGAACATTTATTTGATTTTTGTGCTTCTGCCGGGTTTTTCACAAAGTGATCCACCGGCATACCACACGAAAAACACAACATTAAGTGGAAGGGAGAAGCACAAAAGGAATTGACGGTGGACTTAGACGCGGACGTATTGACAGAAGGACGAACACTATTTGGATGGGATGTGGTTGGGTGTTGATGTTGAGGTTGGGATTGATGTTGAGATTGGTGTCGGGATTGGTGTTGAGGTTTCCCATTCAATTCTTCTATTTTTGCTTCCTCTAACAGTTCCGGAAGCTCTAAGCCTACCTCACTGACTACTTTAGACCTGCTCTTATTTTCTTTTATGAGTTTTTCGGCTCTCTTGCATTCCAACTTGAGCTCCGCCAACGAGTCCATTTTTATGGCGAAGGTATTGGCCAGGTACGGTTTAAGATTTCCCCTAACTATGCCAACCAATTCTCTCTCAGGGATTCTCTTCCGAAAACGGAATATCATGTTATGGACTTCGGCATAAAAGTCGTCGAAAGCTTCCGCGGGCAGCTGTTTCCTCTCCATGATTTCACGGATGATTTCATAGTCGGACTCGGCAGTCTTGAAGTGGCTCAGCAGCTCGGACTTTAGCTCAAAGTAGCCAAAGTTCAGCTCCTCCGCATGGTCTTCAAGGACCTGCCAATACCACTTCAAGGCACAACCGGAAACCAGATAAAGAAAGTCCGTGAAAAACTGGAAGAAGGAAATATTATGCTGCTCGCGCATCCTCTCCACCCGAAAGATGAAGCTTTCAACGCTTATGCCTTTATTGGTCCTATCGAATTTGATATGCCACTTTTCTAAGTCTAGTTTTTTCCACCTGGGAGGGTTACCACCGTCTCGCTCGGCAGTCCGACTGGTATTCGGCGTACCGTCACGAGCAGTAGCTCCCCCGTACGGTTCTGAGGCTCTGGCGTGGATGCCACAGCGGACCGATGTCCCACCGCGTGACTGGATGCCTCCATCTCTGCCACGCGACCACCAAGATGATCGATCGACGTTGGTCTTGATGCTCCGCACTTCACCCGCCATTTGCACCACCAAATCTTGTTGTTGCGCCATCATCGCCATCATGCGGCTCAGCTGTTCAACATTGGTTCCGTGCTCACTGGCGTCGGTGCGATGAGCATTTAGGCCGCCATGAACCATTGCCGGTGTGTTTCGCGAATGAACATTTCCCCCCTGTGCACCCACGTTCTCGTTATTGGACATTTGGCACACCAAATCGATTTTCTGCGAGAAGTTGAAACTGTCCCCAGTCTCGTTAAACGACACTCCGTTCGCGAAAGAGACCCTAGTTGGACGTTCAGGGCCAAACGATCCGAAAATCCGCGACGCGCACCTATTGAAGTAATCTGTAGGCACAAAGTCAACAGCCCTGGGAATACCCGTGTCAATTTGGTTGAAAATAGCACCTGCAATTTGGTTTTCTAGGGCTCGCGCACGGCTCCTAATTACGCGTTGGTTGGAATCTAGTATCCCTAATCCACCTACTACGCGGTTAGCAACCTCTTTGTCTTTATCAGACATTCACTGTCTGAGCACAGAACAAAAAATTCCAAGAAGTGAAAGAAACGAAACTAAAAAAAAGTGAAGAAAATACAAATAAAAAAGGAGTTCGCTAAACGGTGTTGTATGTATTTGGAAGCAACCAAAATATGCTATGAAAGCAAAAATTAAGCAAAAGAATAAATATGAATGTGAGCCTTAATAATTTAACCCAAAACCCAATAAAAAAATATATATATAAATAATGGATATTAAATATTAGATATAAAAATTACAATGTAAGTATATAAAAATTCAATCAATTAATAGGTAATATGTTTGTGTGTATGTATGTATGTATGTATGTGTATGGTAATCTAAGTAATGGTGTGGATATGAGAAAAAACTGAAATTTTATATCTTAAACGCCTAAAAAGGAATTAATAAATTTCACCCAAAACCCAAGTTCAAAAATAAAACAGAAAAATAAAAACTTAGTTCTAATTATTACAAAAAAATTCAAAGATACTCTGTAATTTATGGAATATGCTAAACACCTACAAAATGCATACGACTTTCAATATACGTATGTATGTATGTGTAAAAAAATTTTTTTTTTCTTTCTCAAGTCCCTAATACTAAAAATGGAAAGCAATATGAAACAACCCTAAGAACGATATAATACCAAAAACCAAAAATTTTACAACGCAGTTTCAACAAATTTGTATGGAAATAATCCTAATAAGAAAATATAAAAAACTAAATTGGAAATTTGCCAGTAAAAAAAAAAGTCACTACTGAAATTGAGTGTGTATTGGTGCGTGCGGTGCTGCCTTGGCGAAGGTTCGGTGAAGGCAGTGTGTTCGTCCGTATCTATATCCTGTCTAGTCAGTTTTCGTGCTGTCCATGGAAGTGTGGCACTTCACGTTCAAGAACTTGTTCCTAAGCGTGGATGCCACACCTCCTAATCCTAAATATCGTGGCGACGACTGCAAACCTCACTTACCGGCAGTACTGGACTCCCCGTAAGGTAGCTTAAACAGCTCGCCACGACCTCCTGCTAACGTCCGTCTTCTAGCTGAGTATCCTACCAGGTACCACTTCATCGAGTTGCATGAACACGAGGAAGGAACCCTGGCATGAATACTCAACCACTCCCTATACCTTTGTCATGACGACACCTGTCGACCAGCCCAATCGGCGTTGCCATCATGACGGTCCCTGTCCTGTCAAAACACGGAAATAGGGATTGGGTTTGGATGGAACTTGGGATAAAGAAAGGAAGGAAATCTAGAAGAAAGGTGGGAAGATTAAAGAATAGTGAAAAATAGAGTTACTTGAAAAATGTGGGAAATAAAAAAGATTATCGGGCTATTACCGTTGGGCGGCATTGTTACGTGGCTGACTGTTTGGGTGGTGAGGAGCGGCGGCAAGCAGGTATGCTTGCGGGCTCAGGCCAGCTCGTCGTTTTGGGCGGGGTATTGCACCACCGACCTCACCCGCAGCCACATGAACAAGAAGGGTTCATACCTGCATATGTGTTGGAAATTAAAGCTGAAAAAGATAGAAATAGACGTGAGAGGCAAAGTTATAGAGGGGAAAGCGTAAGGGGTAGAAAAAGATGAAGGCCTGTCCTGTCAGGTGGAGTCTACCCTCCCTCTGCAGTGCAACTTGCACCGCACCGTGGGCACTGTGCTGACTCCTATCTACTTACAGTGCCCCCAAACCTGACACTAGTCTGTCCGCCTGTCACTTGGCCATTTTTCTCTACCACTCACCTTCACCTTACCTTGCCACGCACAAGCGCAGCACCAACACCAAAAATGGGAATTTAGCCCTGCATGATCAGAAATCTATGTTTCCATCCATACATTTCAAACTTTTATTAATAATTTCATTTGGCTTAGATCTCTACCCTAAAGCTATTTATCTATCGAATGTAACCCAAAGTTATAAAAAAAAACCCGCTTAAAATTAAATTTCAAAAGAAATAAAATAACATAACGATATCTGATTTAACTTCAAATAAATTTAACCAAATTGTTTGAAGAAAAAAAAATTTAAATAAAAAAAAGGGAAAGCAATACAAAATAATAATATATGATTGGAATTCAACTTAATTCAATTCAATTGTTTTTACCGAAAAACATATAAAGTGAAAAGAAAAAAGCAAGAGGTGGGTTTTCTTATACTAGTGACATTAAGATGTATGAACGACCCTAATGTCTTATCCTACCAATCTTAAAGATATGAAATTCAAACGAACTAGACTGAGGGGGCGAACAAAAAGAAATCAAGAACCCTAATCCCTGACCTATCGCAACCGCTCAAGTAAATATAAGATCAATTTTGTATAAAACAAAAGTAGGTCACCAAAGTAAAGCAAAAAAAAAACAGTTTGGCATATTATATACAAAAGGTGTGTATGTTTGTAGTTATGCATGTGCATATATTCCTTACGTTTAGGTTTCCTTCTTCTATTTTCTCAAGAAGATCAGGCATCATATGTTAATATATGTACATACATTCAAAAATATGTATTAGCAGAAATATTGTGCTCAATTTTCACTCATATACTCGTACCCCAACGGCGCCGGTGCAGTTAAGTGGATGTGCTGAATTCGCTGAAATAGCAAGAGTCAAAAACATACATACATACGCTCACGGTAGCCACCCTCAATCACGCAACCAGATCGCTCGCTTGTAATCTTGATTATTGAGTATTTTGATAGTATTAATTTTACCAGCGCGATGGTTAAATGTAACAATACAAAAAAATTATATTAGCCGAGGAAAAATTATTATTAGTGCTGAAAGCACGTTATTATGTAGAATCCCGGGGTGTGAGGCTAATAGAAAGGTATGGTATGTTAGAATTGGCCATAAATCATGAAAAATATAAGTGTAAAAAAAATAAAAAGGAAAATTCAAAATTCGAAAATTTTGAGCTGGTACTACCATAGGTAGACGAAAACGCGTGCAAAAAAAATGTGTATATTATAAAGAAAGGTATCAAACGACCAAGAAAAATTAAATGTCAAACCGAAGTAGACAAAATTAAAAAAAGGAAAAAAAAAACAAGAGAATGAAGAAACGAAAGGAAAGAGAAACTTATAAACTTATAAAGTATGGTGTGAGCGTGAAACTCAGAGTGCCCCCCTTTTCCTACCACTATTATAGTACTTAAATAAAAACAATATAATAATATGAAAAATATACAAAAAATAATAGTGTATCCAAACTCATATAACTACGGAACAGCTCCTCCCTCTGCCTGCGTTGATCGTGGTTTATGGATCAGGATTAATTGCGCCGGCTCAAAAATGCACCAAATCTGTCGCCAAAAATGTGTTGTGGTTGTTGCTGGTGTCTTCCTTTAGTGTATTTGCTCCTGTTTTCCACTTTTCCAAACTCACCTTGTATATATATTTTTATTTTATTTTTGTTGTATGTGGTGTCGTGACTGTCGTTGTTGCGGCTCAACGCCGCTGGTAAAAATTTTATATGCAACGTAACGAAGTTCTTGTAGATGGTTCTGTGGTTGTTGTTGTTGTGGTGAGCGCCGGCAAACAAAATTATAGTGTAGTGCTTATGGTTATTTAAGAGGCATATACGTGTTGTTGGACGGTACGTCGCCGAGATTCAAATGTGCACAGGTGGTGGTTGGACGTTACGCCGCCAATCTAACAAAAATGGTGTTGTTGTCGCCGGGCAGTATGGCGCCAATATAATATAGTTGCACTTTGGCGGTGTTTCGAGAATATGAGAAAGATGGTGTGGGGATTGTCGGGCGGTATGTCGCCAAGAAAGAAATAAATACCGGTTGTGGTTGGTGTTGCGCCGCCAATATAGCAAAAATGGTGTAGTTGTTGTTGAGCGTTATGCCGCCAATGTAAAACAGATGATGTTGTGGTTGTTGCGACCGTATATTGCCAATAAAAAAAACTGCTATAGTGGTTGTTGTTGTGGTGTGCGCCACCAAATTAAAAATGTAGTGTAGTGCGTGGTAGTTGTTGCCGGGCGGTATGTAGCCAAAACAAGTGCCCAGTGAGTCTTTTCCAACGGAGATTAAATTTTGCGCTCTGTAATGAGATTTAAATGAAATTTATTTTTATTATTTAAATTTTATCTATGCGTTGCGTAGTTGCCTATGGATTTCGTGTCTGCATAGTCATATATTCGTCTGCATACATATATTTGTATACAGGGATATATATGTCGATGCAAGTTTTCTTTTGGCTTGCTTGGGAGATAGGCCGGGTTGGACGCGCACAAATCTTCCTTTTCTTTTTTTTTTCTTCACTTTCGTTTTAAAAGCGCGCACTTCACTTTTGGCTCAATTGCACTTAACTTATACTGGGCACTGTTGAAACAAGACTTTGGCACGTTGACTGATTTTTCCCCTTCTTATAGCCACCGCCGTGGTAAGGAACGTTACCCAGAAACGGAAAATTCCTACCTATACATGCCAAACTTTCTTTTCGGCTTTTCCGTATTTTCCATCTATACAATCATGCACTCGTACATTCATACGCTTACCGCTCCACAAACCGAACACCTACACAGATACACTCGGTTCGTGCCTTGACCGCTCACACTGATGCATTCACACGCTCATAGCCTTGCACAAATACACATCCTAATACATAATACAGAACAAAACAAACACATAGGTGCATGGCACTGCGTAAAGAATTCAAACGCAGCCTGCTAAGTATTATTTCCCGCGTCCAACGTGTGGCCTTGACCCACGACTCACTGGCGGGCCTATTTTTTTTCACGCCTTTAAATTTTCACACTGCTTACCTGCAAACTAAATCACCGCGCTAATGCTACTACTTAAACCTATATCACAGGTAAAACCCTACCTATCTAATAGTAAATAAAATATCACAGATAAAAAAATAAATAAAAAAAATAAAATAAAATATCACAGTTAGCAGAACAATTATAAAAAAAATTTATAAAATTAAATATCACAAATGGGGAAAAAATTAAAAAAAAAAAATTAAATATCACAGATCAAATATCAGGTAGGTAAAAAAAGTAAATCAAATAAATAGATTAAATAAATGCAAAAATAATCAAATAAATAAAAAGTCAAGAAAAATAAAATAATTACATTCGTCAATGAGTTAATAAATAAAATACGTCATTAAATAAATAAATAGATAAATAACATAGAACAAAAGTACTAGCATTACGAAAAACATTAAACTATTTTGCAAAAATGTCTTTAGCATGGTATACGCCGATCTTTTTCCCACTACTATCGCCAACTTCATACATCGAATTCCCGATTACATTTAAAACTATACATTTGATTTGTTTCGGGGCCAACTTGGCGCTGTAATTGTCAACATGGGAGCTTTGTTTGAAATTTCGGCGGTATACCACTTGTCCAATCTGAAACTTTACATCTCTACTTCTAGTGTCATATATCTTTTTACTCCTGTCATGGACCAACTTCAGCTCTTTCATGATTTTGTCTCTGATGAGTTGCGCATTCTATCGCTGGATGCTTCTATTTCACAATCAACATCCTTAACCGCCGCCAACTTCCGGTATAGCTCGTATGATGCAGCATGCTGTATCATAGGCATATCGAAAGTGGCAAAATAATGCGACATGTTGATTGCGGAGTGTGCAACGCTGCGGGGGGCAAATGCGGCATCTCTGATGCATTTGTCCCAGTTTTTCTGGTTATCCTTTATAAAGGATCTAATGATCTGCAGGACAGATCGGATTACCCTCTCTGCAGCGTTACCCTGAGGTGAATAAAAGGCTCTTTTTACATGTTTTGTGCCATATTTCTCTAAAAAGTTACCGAACATCTCAGAAACAAACTGCTTTCCGTTGTCTGAATATACGTATTCGGGCACGCCAAAAACACGAAAAACATCCTTTTCCAAAAACTTGACTACCTCAGCTGAAGTTGCCCTTTTCATTGGTTTTAGGAACACGAACTTTGAAAAATGATCTAAACATACAAAGACATAGACATTACCATCACTAGAACATGGATAAGGACCCATAAAATCAATGAATAAACGTTGGAAAGGTCGCTCTGTGAGCTTTTGTTTACCTATCATTGGTTGTTTGAAAACGTGTTGAGTCTTGTTGATTTTGCAAGATTTGCAATCTTTTATATGGGCGCATACATCTGTGACCATTCCTGGCCAGTAATATTTCTGACGTAGTCGGGATAGCGTCTTGTGGATGCCACCATGACCAGCGGACGGTGAGCTGTGGGAAGACTCTACCAGCCCCGGTCGCAATTCCGACGGTACCCAGAGCTTCCAGGCCTGATCCGCTAGAAGATCATCCCCCCTGTCGAATTGCGTCCGTTTGTAAACGTAACCGTCCGATAAACACAAATCCGGTAACTTGTCTTTGTTCTCGGTCGCCGTTTTCTTCAAGTCCGTATACTCCTCCGACTCCAAACACGGTGACTCGAGACACACGTCTATGGATCTGTCGTTCGTCTGTATTTCGTCCATGTGCACTCGTGAGAGTGTGTCGGGAACCACGTTTTGCGCACCTTTTCGATGTTGGATATCGAAATCATAACCCTGGAGTTTCAAACTCCACCTTGCCAACCTCCCAGAAAGATCTTTCTGATTCATGAGCCATTTGAGGCTGGCATGATCAGTTATGATGGTGAACGGGGTTCCTTCTACATAAGGTCGGAATCTCTTCACACTCACGATGGCGGTGTAGCATTCAAGTTCCGTAATGCTGTAATTTTTCTGCGCCTTATTTAATTTTGCCGAAACGTAGGCAATCGGTCTTTCGTTCTGGTCATCGTCTAGTTGGAACAAAACCCCTCCCACTCCGTCCGTTGACGCATCACATTGAATATAAACACGACGCTTAAAGTCAGGACGTGTGCGCACCGGTGCAGAAACCAAGCTCTGCTTTAAAATTTCAAATGATTTTATTGCTTCTTCAGTCATAGTGAATTTCTTAATTTTGTCCTTTTTGAGGCAGTCGTGCAGCGGAGCTGTAATTGTCGCATAGTCCTGTATGAAACGCCGGTACCAGCCCGACATACCCAGGAACCGTCGTAGTTGCTTCGGGGTTTTCGGAACTGGAAAGTCCCTCACCGCTACCACTTTGATGGCGTCTGTCTTAATATATCCATCCCCGACTACGTATCCTAGATAACGAACTTCTTTGAAACAAAACTTGCTCTTTTCTACATTAATTGTTAGCTTAGCCTCGCGAAGACACCGAGCGACCTTCTCCAACAGACACATATGGGACAGGAAATCTACAGAACAAACTAATAAATCTTCAAGATAAACAAAAACACATTCACGTAAAGCGGCCGGAATGACCTTGTCCATGAGACGACACATTCGTTGTGCTGCATTGCACAACCCGAAAGGCATGACGGTAAATTGGTAAAGGGGTCGGCCAGGGACAGTAAAAGCAGTCTTTTCTCTTGACTTCTTCTCCAGAGGAATCTGCCAGAAAGCGTCCTTCAAATCTATCGCGGAAATAAATCGTGTATTTTGTAGTCGGCTGAGGATTCCATCAATGTGGGGTAAGGGGTAGGCATCCTTAATTGTTCGTTCGTTGACTTTGCGAGCGTCAAGGCACAAGCGGTTTTTCGTCCCTTTTATTACCAGCGATACCGGCGAATTCCAGCTGCTGTTGGACTCCTCGATGACTCCCATGTCCAACATTCGATCTAACTCTGCGTATATGAGTTTTTGAATAGCTGGTGAAATCGGGTAATGGCGCTGCTTTACTGGCAGATTCTCGTCAACCACCTCGATGAAGTGATCCTCCTTATCTGTTTGGCCTAACCCTAATACCGCGAGGGACGGGAATTGGGCTTTTACACGCTCCAACCTATTATTTTGCTCCGGCGTCAAAACGTGCTGCACAGCATCGAAAGGCAAGTCACCCTCGGCGGGCACGAGCTCCGCCACACTGGCACCATTCACACTACCACTCACACCCTTACTCACAACACTCATACCAAAAGCCTGCCAAAAATCTATCCCAAAATATACTTCCTGTTGCAGATCAGGAACTATCAAAAATTCTAATTCCTTGGTCGTATTATCCCACTCGACTGGTAACTTTATGACCCCTATCAAGGCGGTTTCCTCCCCGTTAGCGGTCCGGATATTTTGGCCCCTGATTGGCATAATCGAGGCTTCCTTTCCCCGAAGGAGTGCAGCTGAGTCTTTGCCTAAGCAGCTGGCACTCGCCCCTGAGTCAAAGAGAGCCAGGACCTCGTGACCTCCTAGTTTTAGCAAAAAACCTGTTATCACCTTTCAGGGTGACTTTGGTTGAAACAATTTTATTCTTTAGTCTCTTAAAAAATTTCCTTTTCTCCCTCATCTTTTCTATTTTCTTGAAATCTCTCTTCTCCTTCCTGTCCTTGTTCATCGACTCACAAAATATTCTTCGCCTAGCTTCCTCATATTCTAATTTCCGTTGGTGTAAGCTCTTCATTTCCTGCCTTCCGGTCACCCTTCCCTCTACTCTAATTACATTATCCTTCTTTTCCTTCCTCAAAATCGTTACTGATGGGTTGCCGGGTTGCGTGTCTCCTGGCTGGAGTCCCCGGTCAACTCCGCCAGTCTCGGGTTTCCCGATTTGGATTTGAATACACAAAAGGACGAATCACTCCCACATGCAAAACATACCATATTGTGGAACGAGGACGAACATTTATTTGGTTTTTGTGCTTCTGCCGGGTTTTTCACAAAGTGATCCACCGGCATACCACACGAAAAACACAACATTAAGTAGAAGGGAGAAGCACAAAAGGAATTGACGGTGGACTTGGACGCGGACGTATTGACAGAAGGACGAACACTATTGGGATGGGATGTGGGTGGCTGTTGATGTTGAGGTTGGGATTGATGTTGGGATTGGTGTCGGGATTGCTGTTGAGGTTTCCCATTCAATTCTTCTATTTTTGCTTCCTCTAACAGTTCTGGAAGCTCTAAGCCTACCTCACTGACTACTTTAGATCTGCTCTTATTTTCTTTTATGAGTTTTTCGGCTCTCTTGCATTCCGACTTGAGCTCCGCCAACGAGTCCATTTTTATGGCGAAGGTCAAGTTGCCCAGGTACGGTTTAATATTTCCCCTAACTATGCCAACCAATTCTCTCTCAGGGATTCTCTTCCGCAAACGGAATGTCATGTTATGGACTTCGGCATAAAAGTCGTCGAAAGCTTCCGCGGGCAGCTGTTCCCTCTCCATGATTTGACGGATGATTTCATAGTCGGACTCGGCAGTCTTGAAGTGGCTCAGCAGCTCGGACTTTAGCTCAAAGTAGCCAAAGTTCGGCTCCTCTGCATGGTCTTCAAGGACCTGCCAATACCACTTCAAGGCACAGCCGGAAACCAGACAATGAAAGTCCGTGAAAAGATGGAAGAAGGAAATATTATGCTGCTCGAGCATCCTCTCTACCCGAACGATGAAGCTTTCAACGCTTATGCCTTTATTGGTCCCATCGAATTTGATATGCCACTTTTCTAAGTCTAGTTTTTTCCACCTGGGAGGGTTAACACCGTCTCGCTCGGCAGTCCGACTAGTATTCGGCGTACCGTCACGAGCAGTAGCTTCCCCCGTACGGTTTTGAGGCTCTGGCGTGGATGCCACAGCGGACCGATGTCCCACCGCGTGACTGGATGCCTCCATCTCTGCCACGCGACCACCAAGATGATCGACGTTGTTCTTGATGCTCCGCACTTCACCCGCCATTTTCACCACCAAATCTTGTTGTTGCGCCATCATCGCCATCATGTGGCTCAGCTGTTCAACATTGGTTGCGTGCTCACTGGCGTCGGTGCGAGGAGCATTTAGGCCGCCGTGAACCATTGCCGGTGCGTTTCGCGAATGAACATCGCCCCCCTGTGCACCCACGTTCTCGCTATCGGACATTTGGCACACCAAATCGATTTTCTGCGAGAAGTTGAAACTGTCCCCTGTCTCGTTAAACGACACTCCGTTCGCGAAAGAGACCCTAGTTGGACGTTCAGGGCCAAACGATCCGAAAATCCGCGACGCGCACCTTTGAAGTAATCTGTAGGCACAAAGTCAACAGCCTGGGAATACCCGTGTCAATTTGGTTGAAAAGAGCACCTGCAATTTGGTTTTCTAGGGCTAGCGCACGGCTCCTAGTTACGCGTTGGTTGGAATCTAGTATCCCTAATCCACCTACTACGCGGTTAGCAACCTCTTTGTCTTTATCAGACATTCACTGTCTGAGCACAGAACAAAAAATCCCAAGAAGTGAAAGAAACGAAACTAAAAAAAAGTGAAGAAAATACAAATAAAAAAGGAGTTCACTAAACGGTGTTGTATGTATTTGGAAGCAACCAAAATATGCTATGAAAGCAAAAATTAAGCAAAAGAATACATATGAATGTGAGCCTTAATAATTTAACCCAAAACCCAATAAAAAAATATATATATAAATAATGGATATTAAATAATAGATATAAAAATTACAATGTAAGTATATAAAAATTCAATCAATTAATAGGTAATATGTTTGTGTGTATGTATGTATGTGTATGGTAATCTAAGTAATGGTGTGGATATGACGAAAAAACTGAAATTTTATATCTTAAACGCCTAGAAAGAATTAATAAAGTTCACCCAAAACCCAAGTTCAAAAATAAAAAAGAAAAATAAAAACTTAGTTCTAATTATTACAAAAAAATTCAAAGATACTCTGTAATTTATGGAATATGCTAAACACCTACAAAATGCATACGACTTTCAATATACGTATGTATGTATGTGTAAAAAAATTTTTTTTTTCTTTCTCAAGTCCCTAATACTAAAAATGGAGAGCAATATGAAACAACCCTAAGAACGATATAATACCAAAAACCAAAAATTTTACAACGCAGTTTCAACAAATTTGTATGGAAATAATCCTAATAAGAAAATATAAAAAAACTAAATTGGAAATTTGCCAGTAAAAAAAAAGTCACTACTGAAATTGAGTGTGTATCGGTGCGTGCGGTGCTGCCTTGGCGAAGGTTCGGTGAAGGCAGTGTGTTCGTCCGTATCTATATCCTGTCTAGTCAGTTTTCGTGCTGTCCGTGGAAGTGTGGCACTTCACGTTCAAGAACTTGTTCCTAAGCGTGGATGCCACACCTCCTACTCCTAAATATCGTGGCCACGGCTGCAAACCTCACTTACCGGCAGTGCTGGACTCACGGTAAGGTAGCTTAAACAGCTCGCCACGACCTCCTGCTAACGTCCGTCTTCTAGCTGAGTATCCTACCAGGTACCACTTCATCGAGTTGCATGAACACGAGGAAGGAACCCTGGCATGAATACTCAACCACTCCCTATACCTTTGTCATGACGACACTTGTCGACCAGGCGAGCCCAATCGGCGTTGCCATCATGACGGTCCCTGTCCTGTCAAAAGACGGAAATAGGGATTGGGTTTGGATGGAACTTGGGATAAAGAAAGGAAGGAAATCTAGAAGAAAGACAATGCGTGCTTACAGGAGTCCCTGTCGTGAAGACTTACCTCCGGTGTAAAACACAGATCAATGTCCGTTGATCTTCGGCCCAACAAGTTGGTACCAATCGGTGAGCTGGGGTGTTCAAGTCAACCAGCCTTGGTTTGGCCGAGGAGGACTATCCATCCTCCTCTTCCATTTTCGGGTAATGGCACCCGGTTGCACGGCAACTCCACCGCGAGTTCCGTGCTTGCCTCAGAATCCATCTTTCATTGATTTTGATATCTCGATATCTGATTAACAAGTTAACCAGATTGAGATATTGTGTTTTTGTCGTAATTTAGGAATGTGACCAACCTTTTCTGTCCTGCAGTGTTACAACAATGTATAAATACATTGTTAACGACGGAGCTTGGTTTTGCTTAGATATGGCTTAAAGGGCCGCACTACGTTGACAAACAGAGTGAGCTTGGCATCAAATTATGCTCCGTCTATAAAACTCCTTCACAATTAAATTCAAGGGATGTGACCAACCTTTTCCGCGCACAGACCTGTGAGTGCCGAGTGCCCATCTCAGCAATGTCTCTCGACATCGCTTAAGACCACACTACGTTGACTTGCCATTGCACGCCATATTGTCTACTATTGGCTTCCATTTTTGCTACTAATTTCGCTCCAATTTCCACCCAATTACGCAACAATTATGCTCCATTTTGCCTCCAATTACACTCCTACCACAATTAAGAGATGTGTCCAAACTTTTCCGCTCACAGACCTGTAAGTGACCGAGTACCTGCCCTAGCGACATCCTTGCATTGCAGTCCGCCACACTGCACTGATTTGACAACGTCAAATCTTGCCACATTTTTGGATGTGGCCATCCACACCGCGAACGCCTCCTATTCGCTTACGCAGTCTAAAGCAGCCTTAAACATCTTAAAAGACGAGATGAGCACCGGCCCACTCGTACAATTATCGATTGTTTTTCGGCTGACGATAGACATGCGTTCCTTCACCATCTTTCGTCATCTTTTTGCAGCTTATTTAACCGGTATCTCTGGTTGTCACAAATTAAGGGATGTGACCAACCTATCATCTGCCCCTCAGGGTCAGTTTCTCAATGAAATTGGGATTGCCGTGGCAAGCATGAGACCGAATTCCCTTGGGTCTTAGGTCCCCAAGGGAAAAACAAGTCTACTCAGAGCGTGTTTAATAAGTGAACTCTATTTGAAACCACAGCCACCGCGATGCTCCCACAAGGGGGCCATCCCAGGACAGGAGGTGAGACCTGAGTACAAAGCATCATTCGATGCAGTGCACCAGATCACACTGGCTTCTCCTGCTCCCGCGGTAGCAGTTTTATAAAGACCTTGCCTAGGTTCCCACAGGGTGATACCCGCGCCCACCCTGCTACCTTTCGAGTAAAACACCTTACTCATGGATTGGGTAACCATGGTATTATGGTCGCCTTTTACGACCGGTATACCAACCGTGGGCATATTCTAGCCCCTAACCCACAGGGGGAATCTAGAAGAAAGGTGGGAAGATTAAAGAATAGTGAAAAATAGAGTCACTTGATAAATGTGGGAAATAAAAAATATTATCGGGCTATTACCGTTGGGCGCCATTGTTACGTGGCTGGCTGTTTGGGTGGTGGGGAGCGGCGGCAAGCAGGTATGCTTGCGGGCCCAGGCTAGCTCGTCGTTTTGGGCGGGGCATTGCACCACCGACCTCACCCGCAGCTACATGAACAAGAAGGGTTCATACCTGCATATGTGTTGGAAATAAAAGCTGAAACAGATAGAAATAGACGTGAGGAGCAAAGTTATAGAGGGGAAAGCGTAAGGGGTAGAAAAAGATGAAGGCCTGTCCTGTCAGGTGGAGTCTACCCTCCCTCTGCAGTGAAACTTGCACCGCACCGTGGGCACTGTGCTGACTCCTATCTACTTACAGTGCCCCCAAACCTGACACTAGTCTGTCCGTCTGTCACTTGGCCATTTTTCTCTACCACTCACCTTCACCTTACCTTGCCACGCACAAGCGCAGCACCAACACCAAAAATGGGAATTTAGCCCTGCATGATCAGAAATCTATGTTTCCATCCATACATTTCAAACTTTTATTAACAATTTCATTTGGCTTAGATATCTACCCTAAAGCTATTTATCTATCGAATGTAACCCAAAGTTATAAAAAAAAAACCGCTTAAAATTAAATTTCAAAAGAAATAAAATAACATAACGATATCTGATTTAACTTCAAATAAATTTAACCAAATTGTTTGAAGAAAAAAAAAATGTAAATAAAGAAAAGGGAAAGCAATACAAAATAATAATATATGATTGGAATTCAACTTAATTCAATTCAATTGTTTTTACCGAAAAACATATAAAGTGAAAAGAAAAAAACAAGAGGTGGGTTTTCTTATACTAAGGACATTAAGATGTATGAACCACCCTAATGTCTTATCCTACCAATCTTAAAGATATGAAATTCAAACGAACTAGACTGAGAGGGCGAACAAAAAGAAATCAAGAACCCTAATCCCTGAACTATCGCAACCGCTCAAGTAAATATAAGATCAATTTTGTATAAAACAAAAGTAGTTTGGTGACCTAAAAAAAAACCAGTTTGGCATATTATAAACAAAAGGTGTGTATGTTTGTAGTTATGCATGTGCATATATTCCTTACGTTTAGGTTTCCTTCTTCTATTTTCTCAAGAAGATCAGGCATCATATGTTAATATATGTACATACATTCAAAAATATGTATTAGCAGAAATATTGTGCTCAATTTTCACTCACCCATATACTCGTACTCCAACGGCGCCGGTGCAGTTGAGTGGATGTGCTGAATTCGCTGAAATAGCAAGAGTCAAAAACACAAACATATATACGCTCACGGTAGCCACCCTCAACCACTCAACCAGATCGCTCGCTTGTAAACTTGGTTATTGAGTATTTTGATAGTATTAATTTTACCAGCGCGATGGTTAAATGTAACAATACAAAAAAATTATATTAGCCGAGGAAAAATTATTATTAGTGCTGAAAGCACGTTATTATGTAGAATCCCGGGGTGTGAGGCTAATAGAAAGGTATGGTATGTTAGAATTGGCCGTAAATCATGAAAAATATAAATGTAAAAAAAATAAAAAGCAAAATTCAAAATTCGAAAATTTTGAGCTGGTACTACCATAGGTAGACGAAAACGCATGCAAAAAAAATGTGTATAATATAAAGAAAGGTATCAAACCACCAAGAAAAATTTAATGTCAAACCGAAGTAGACAAAATTAAAAAAAAGGAAAAAAAAGAGAATGAAGAAACGAAAAGAAAGAAAAACTTATAAACTTATAAAGTATGGTGTGAGCGTGAAACTCAGAGTGCCCCCCTTTTTGCCCGTTTCCTACCACTATTATAGTACTTAAATAAAAAAAATATAATAATATGAAAAATATACAAAAAATAATAGTGTATCCAAACTCATATAACTCCGGAGCAGCTCCTCCCTCTGCCTGCGTTGATCGTGGTTTATGGATCAGGATTGTTTGCGCCGGCTCAAAAATGCACCAAATCTGTCGCCAAAAATGTGTTGTGGTTGTTGCTGGTGTCTTCCTTTAGTGTATTTGCTCCTGTTTTCCGCTTTTCCAAACTCAGCTTGTATATATATTTTTATTTTATTTTTGTTGTATGTGGTGTCGTGGCTGTCGTTGTTGCGGCTCAACGCCGCTGGTAAAAATTGTATATGCAACGTAACGAAGTTCTTGTAGATGGTTCTGTGGTTGTTGTTGTTGTGGTGAGCGCCGGCAAACAAAATTATAGTGTAGTGCTTATGGTTATTTAAGATGCATATACGTGTTGTTGGACGGTACGTCGCCGAGATTCAAATGTGCACAGGTGGTGGTTGGACGTTACGGCGCCAATCTAACAAAAATGGTGTTGTTGTCGCCGGGCAGTATGGCGCCAATATAATATAGTTGCACTTTGGCGGTGTTTCGAGAATATGAGAAAGATGGTGTGGGGATTGTCGGGCGGTATGTCGCCAAGAAAGAAATAAATACCGGTTGTGGTTGGTGTTGCGCCGCCAATATAGCAAAAATGGTGTAGTTGTTGTTGACCGTTATACCGCCAACGTAAAACAGATGATGTTGTGGTTGTTGCGACCGTATATTGCCAATAAAAAAAACTGCTATAGTGATTGTTGTTGTGGTGTGCGCCACCAAATTAAAAATGTAGTGTAGTGCGTGGTAGTTGTTGCCGGGCGGTATGCAGCCAAAACCAGTGCCCAGTGAGTCTTTTCCAACGGAGATTAAATTTTGCGCTCTGTAATGAGATTTAAATGAAATTTATTATCGGAATCCTAAGAAAAATTTTTATCTATGCACCCGTACATATACATAGTTGCCTATGGATTTCTTGTCTGCATAGTCATATATTCGTCTGCATACATATATTTGTATACAGGGATATATATGTCGATGCAAGTTTTCTTTTGGCTTGATTGGGAGATAGGCCGGGTTGGAGACCCAGCTCCCGTCAAGCATGCCTGTACCAACACAAAACACCAAAATGGAGATGTCTTACCTTTCGCAACATACGTTTGCTGGAAATTGCTACCCCTTTTTACGTATCGCGGAGATTTTCGACGCGCACAAATCTTCCTTTTCTTTTTTTTTTTTCTTCACTTTCGTTTTAAAAGCGCGCACTTCACTTTTGACTCAATTGCACTTAACTTGTACTGGGCACTGTTGAAACAAGACTTTGGCCCGTTGACTGATTTTTCCCCTTCTTATAGCCACCGCCGTGGTAAGGAACGTTACCCAGAAACGGAAAATTCCTACCTATACATGCCAAACTTTCTTTTCGGCTTTCCCGTATTTTCCATCTATACAATCATACACTCATACATTCATACGCTTACCGCTCCACAAACCGAACACCTACACAGATACACTCGGTTCGTGCCTTGACCGCTCACACTGATGCATTCACACGCTCATAGCCTTGCACAAATACACATCCTAATACATAATAGAGAACAAAACAAACACATAGGTGCATGGCATTCATTTTCAAGTTGTTAGCAGCATGGTGACATTTTATTTATTACAACAGCATGATGCCAAGCGCAACATCTCATTTCCTCTGCAACATTGTGTTCACTTTCGGTACAATGTTGCCAATGTTAATGTTATTATGTTAATAGTATGTTAATGGCAACATTGCGGCCAAGGCACGGACCTGAACACAAAACTCATAAACACATAGACGCATATACACTTTGCCACTCATTTAAGCCAGTATGGAGGCAGGCTGTCGTTACAACATCTAGGAAAGTGGCACCACCCAAGGCAGGAGCTGCATTGGGCGGATGTCGCAAACCTATATATTCTGTGCTGGCAAACGGTGCAAACGGAGGTAGGGACTAAGAGTCTGTTTCCCTGACCTACACGATTGCTGCCGGAAAAGAGGGGGGAGAAGACGGGGGCAGGGACTGATGCTCAGCATTGCTACCGACTCTACTACGAAGGTAGTAGTTATGAGTGGTAGCAGCTGTTTGAGTTGTTGGCGCCGTGGGGCGCGAGCAGCAGCGGGTACTTGTTGTGGCTTGCTGAGCAGCGGCGCTGCTGGAAGGTAGTGGGGGTGCTTAGGCGTAGACTACGGGACGCCCTTGGGCGTGAACAGCAAGGAGCCACAAAAGATTTATAAAAGTTACGTGGACGTCGGGTTTTGGGATCAAGGCCAGAACAACCTGTCCGATGCAACCATCCCTTACACGAGATACACTGAACAGAGTATGGCCGTCATAAAAAGATTCTTTTCCGACATATGCAGCAAAACCATTTCTCAGGACCGGGGTCAGGGGACGGACCCGGATTGGATTCGATACCTTCCCGGAGTAAGAGAATATGGAGCAGTCCTGCTGCAAGGAGCTGCTGGGAGGATGACAATTTGTGGGAGGGACGCAACAAATTAAATGGGGTCACACTGACATGACAGTCCTTGGACGGGAAAAATCGCGAGTCGCTCCGGTACATAGAACCGACTGCCTTGGGAAGCGCATCCCGGTTGGTTAGTTTGGCTTTATCAATGAGCCTGTCCGGTCAGTTTCAGTGTAGCAATGTTCCCAGCTACGTGGTTTATTTTATGGGCGCCTATTACTCAAGCAAAAAGGCTCGGTTAGTTTGGTTTCAGCAATGATCCCGGTTGGTTAGCTTGTCTTGAGCAATGTGGCCGGTCGGTCAGTTTCAGTGTAGCAATGTTCCCTGCTACGTGCTTTATTTTATGGGCGCCTATTACTCAAGCAAAAGCGCTCGCTTAGTTTCGTTTCAGCAATGATCCCGGTTGGTTAGTTTCAGTGTAGCAATGTGCTACGTGCTTTATTTTATGGGCGCCTATTTCTCAAGCACACTGGCTCGGTTAGTTTGGTTTCAGGAATGATACCGGTTGGTTAGTTTGGCTTTCGCAATGAGCCCGGTCGGTCGGTTCCAGTGTAGCAATGTTCCCAGCTACGTGCGTTATTTATGGGCGCCTATTACTCAAGCAAAACTGCTCGGTTAATTTGGTTTCAGGAATGATCCCGGTTGGTTAGTTTCAGTGTAGCAATGTTCCTAGCTACGTGCTTTATTTTATGGGCGCCTATTTCTCAAGCAAACTGGCTCGGTTAGTTTAGTTTCAGGATTGATACCGGTTGGTTTTTTGGCTTTCGCAATGAGCCCGGTCGGTCGGTTTCAGTGTAGCAATGTTCCCAGCTACGTGCGTTATTTTATGGGCGCCTATTACTCAAGCAAAAGTGCTCGGTTAATTTGGTTTCAGGAATGATCCCGGTTGGTTAGTTTCAGTTTAGCACTGCGCCGGGCTTCGTGATTTATTTTATGGGTGCCTATTGCTCAATCGAAAGGCCTCGGTTAGTTTGGTTTCAGCAATGATCCCGGTTGGTTAGTTTAGCTTTAGCAATGAGCCCGGTCGGTAGGTTTCAGTGTAGCAATGTTCCTAGCAACTTGCTTTATTTTATGGGCGCCTATTACTCAAGCAAAAGAGCTCGGTGAGTTTGGTTTCAGCAATGATCCCGGTTGGTTAGTTTGGCTTTAGCAATGAGCCTGTCCGGTCAGTTTCAGTGTACCAATGTTCCTAGCTAAGTGCTGTATTTTATGGGTGCCTATTGCTCAAGCAAAAGGACTCGCTTAGTTTGGTTTCAGCTATGATCCAGGTTGGTTAGTTTGGCTTTAGCAATGAGACTGTCTGGTCAGTCTCAGTGTAGCAATGTACCCAGCTACGTGCTTTATTTTATGGGCGCTTATTACTCAAGCAAAAGTGCTCGGTTAGTTTGGTTTCAGCAATGATCCCGGTTGGTTAGTTTGGCTTTAGAAATGAGCCTGTCCGGTCGGTTTCAGTGTAGCAATGTTCCCAGCTACGTGCTTTATTTTATGGGCGCCTATTACTCAAGCAAAAGGGCTCGGTTTGTTTGGTTTCAGCAATGATCCCGGTTGTGGTTTTTGTAGCAGTGCTTCGCCCCACCTAACAGCCGCGACCGATCACGAATTGTCATCAATATCCTCTAACGGGAGTCCAAGGAAACTTGCCGTTTCAACAGGGGTGGACCATAAGGAAAGGGGTGTTAGAGGCGTTGGTTTCACATTACAATTAAAGAGATGTTTGGTGTCATGTGGAGACACATTGCAAGCGGGGCATACATTTTGTGTGTCGGGGTTGATTCTGGATAGGTAAGAGTTTAACCTGTTACAGTATCCAGAACGAAGTTGAGCAAGAGTGACACGCATTTCCCTGGGGAGTCTGCGTTCCTCTTCCTCGAGTTTTGGATACTTTTCTTTAAGTACTGGATTCACCGGGCAATTCCCGGCATAAAGGTTCGACGCCTGTTTATGGAGTTTACCAAGGACCTGCTTTTGTTTTTTCGCTTCATACGGCTGGGTTCTCAGGTGCCGTATTTCCTCAAAATGCTTACGGAGATGACTCATTAAGCCTCTAGGCTGTGCTGGTTCATCAATCAGATGTCTGTTGGGATGCTCAGGTTTCTGGGTATTCAACAGAACTGTTTAATCAGCATCTCATTTCTCTCCCTGATGGGGATTATTCTCGCCTCGTTATGCAGGTGGCGTTCTGGGGACATAAGAAGACAGACCGCGGCGATTCTGAGAGCAGTATTGTGGCAGGCCTGTAGTTTCTTCCAGTGGGTAATTTTTAGGCTTGGTGACCATATGGGTGACACGTAGCACGTAATCGGCTGGCTAATTGCTTTGTATGTAGTCATGAGCGTTGATTTATCTTTTCCCCAGGTACTGCCAGCGAGGGATTTGAGGATTTTGTTACGGCTTTGAATTCTCGGAACAATTGCGGCTGCGTGCTCACCAAAATGTAGGTCCTGATCAAATGTCACACCCAATATTTTGGGGCGATAGGAGAGATATCAGACGATGCGACTCACCTATGTTAGCCAGTTTCCCAGGCTTTAGTAGCGCGACCACCTTGGCCATTTTCCATTTCTCGGGTAGGACAAAGGTGGAAAGAGACAGGTTGAAGAGATGCGCTAAATATTTGAAACCCTCTTTCCCTAGGCTTTTAAGCAGCGGCATGACTATGCCGTCTGGGCCCATTGCTTCGGATGGCTTAGCAAGACCAATGGCGTCCTCAACCTTTTTAGCGGTAATGGTGATTAGTGACGCTCTGAATTTGTGTTTATGTGCGTGTCTATGGGCTCTCCGTCTATCTTTGTCGACCGTAGGATGCATTATATATTGTCGGAAGAAAGCGGTCGCGCATTTTTTCGCATCCGACAGCACTTTGTCGCCAAAGGCGATGGAAACTTTGTCTTTGTGCTTAGTCGGATTCGATAGGGAATTTACGGTGGACCAAAGTTTACCCACACCGGTAGAGAGGTTACAACCTCTTAGGTGCTCCTCCCATTTCGCCCGCTTGTGTTCGTCCACAAACAATCTGATGCGTTGGTTTATATCCCTTATTTGGGGGTCGCCTGGATCAAGCTGTCTTATAAGGTCACGTTCTCTCGCTAAGTTTGCGGCCTCCGCCGGTAAGTGGGCCGGATTTCGGGAATTCACCCGGCGGGAATGAAACGTGCTGAGGTGGATTCAATGACCTTACGGAAGGCACGCTCCCCTTGGCGGGCATCGGTCGGGATAGGGAGGGCAGCAAAGCGGCTGTCTGCAAAGGATTTATATTCTTCCCACTTTCCTTTTTTGAAGTTTATAAAAGTGCGTTTTTCGGTGACGATGAAGTCGGCGGTACGCTCGAGCGAAATAAGTATGGGCAGGTGGTCGGATGCCAATGTTACAATCGGCTGCCAGTTGACGCAGTTTACAAGTTCTGCGCTCACGATTGAAATATCTGGCGAACTGTGACAGCTTCCTACAATACGTGTGGGGGAGTCTCCGTTTATTGTGCAGAACGTCGTTTCTTCTATTTGATCTGCCAACATCTCACCCCTACTGTCCGCCCGCAAGTTTGAATGCCATAGATCGTGATGGGCATTGAAATCGCCTAAGATAATGTGATTGTTGCCAGTGAGTAAGGCTCTGATATTAGGGCGGTATCCACTGGGGCAACAGGTGGCAGGAGGGATGTAGATGTTGATGATTTCTAGGTTTGCATAGCCTCACCGGACAGATAGGCCTTGACGTTCTAAGACATTGTCCCTGCGGTCGATGCCAGGATCAGATATAAAATATTGCACAGAGTGGTATATGATAAACGCGAGGCCACCTCCATTTCCGCTCTCGCGGTCTTTCCTGTGGACATTATACCCAGAGCAGGTCTGCAATGCAGATCTTGCTGTGAGTTTAGTCTCTTGAATCGCACCAATGCGGATGTTGTGCCGCTTCATGAAATCGACTATCTCCGTAATCTTCCCAGTTAGTCCATTACAGTTTAACTGCAGAATTCTGAAGTGCATAAGGGGAGACGCCGCCACTCTGGGCGTAAGTGACGGGTGACTACGCCTGGGTTGTGGAAGGCCAGGACGCAATTGCTGTTGTGGCCCTGAGACTGGGCGTCCTTGGGCAAGCATTGGGGTACCCGGATGATTTGGGTTTGCGACCTGGCAACATGTCGCGATGAAAGCCTTCGGGAGGTTGCCGTCACGGAGACCAGAACATCTAGGAAAGTGGCACCACCCAAGGCAGGAGCTGCATTGGGCGGATGTCGCAAACCTATATATTCTGTGCTGGCAAACGGTGCAAACGGAGGTAGGGACTAAGAGTCTGTTTCCCTGACCTACACGATTGCTGCCGGAAAAGAGGGGGGAGAAGACGGGGGCAGGGGCTGATGCTCAGCATTGCTACCGACTCTACTACGAAGGTAGTAGTTATGAGTGGTAGCAGCTGTTTGAGTTGTTGGCGCCATGGGGCGCGAGCAGCAGCGGGTACTTGTTGTGGCTTGCTGAGCAGCGGGGCTGCTGGAAGGTAGTGGGGGCGCTTAGGCGTAGACTACGGGACGCCCTTGGGTGTGAACAGCAAGGAGCCACAAAAGATTTATAAAAGTCCGATGCTACCATTCCTTACACGAGACACACTGAACAGAGTATGGCCGTCCTAAAAAGATTGTTTTCCGACATATGCAGCAAAACCATTTCTCATGACCGGGGTCAGGGGATGGACCCGGATTGGATTCGATACCTTCCCTGAGTAAGAGAATATGGAGCAGTCCTGCTGCAAGGAGCTGCTGGGAGGATGACAATTTGTGGGGAGGACGCAACAAATTAAATGGGGTCACACTGAAATGACAGTCCTTGGATGGGAAAATCCCGAGTCGCTCCGGTACATAGAACCGACTGCCTTGGGAAGCGCATCCCGGTTGGTTAGTTTGGCTTTAGCAATGAGCCTGTTCGGTCAGTTTCAGTGTAACAATGTTCCCAGCTACGTGGTTTATTTTATGGGCGCCTATTACTCAAGCAAAAAGGCTCGGTTAGTTTGTTTTCAGCAATGATCCCGGTTGGTTAGTTTGGCTTTGGCAATGAGCCTGTCCGGTCAGTATCAGTGTACCAATGTTCCTAGCTACGTGCTTTATTTTATGGGCGCCTATTACTCAAGAAAAAGGGCTCGCTTAGTTTCGTTTCAGCAATGATCCCGGTTGGTTAGTTTCAGTGTAGCTATATTCCTAGCTACGTGCTTTATTTTATGGGCGCCTATCTCTCAAGCAAAAAGGCTCGGTTAGTTTGGTTTCAGCAATGATCTCGGTTGGTTAGTTTGGCTTTAGCAATGAGCCTGTCCGGTCAGTTTCAGTGTATCAATGTTCCTAGATACGTGCTTTATTTTATGGGTGCCTATTACTCAAGCAAAAGAGCTCGGTTAGTTTGGTTTCAGCAATGATCCCGGTTGGTTAGTTTGGCTTTAGCAATGAGCCTGTCCGGTCAGTTTCAGTGTAGCAATGTTCCCAGCTACGTGCTTTATTTTATGGGCGCCTATTACTCAAGCAAAAAGGCTCGGTTAGTTTGGTTTCAGCAATGATCCCGGTTGGTCAGTTTGGCTTTGGCAATGAGCCTGTCCGGTCAGTATCAGTGTACCAATGTTCCTAGCTACGTGCTTTATTTTATGGGCGCCTATTACTCAAGCAAAAGGGCTCGCTTAGTTTCGTTTCACCAATGATCCCGGTTGGTTAGTTTCAGTGTAGCAATATTCCTAGCCACGTGCTTTATTTTATGGGCGCCTATCTCTCAAGCAAAAAGGCTCGGTTAGTTTGGTTTCAGCAATGGTCCCGGTTGGTTAGTTTGACTTTGGCAATGAGCCTGTCCGGTCAGTTTCAGTGCAGCAATGTTCCTAGCAACGTGCTTTATTTTATGGGCGCTTATTACTCAAGCAAAAGAGCTCGGTTTGTTTGGTTTCAGCAATGATCCCGGTTGGTTAGTTTGGCTTTAGTAATGAGCCTGTCCGGTCAGTTTCAGTGTACCAATGTTCCTAGCTACGTGCTTTATTTTATGGGTGCCTATTGCTCAAGCAAAAGGGCTCGGTTAGTTTGGTTTCAGTTATGATCCAGGTTGGTTAGTTTGGCTTTAGCAATGAGCCTATCTGGTCAGTCTCAGTGTAGCAATGTACCCAGCTACGTGCTTTATTTTATGGGCGCTTATTACTCAAGCAAAAGGGCTCGGTCAATTTGGTTTCAGCAATGATCCCGGTTGGTTATTTTGGCTTTAGCAATGAGCCTGTCCGGTCGGTTTCAGTGTAGCAATGTTCCCAGCTACGTGCTTTATTTTATGTGCGCCTATTACTCAAGCAAAAGGGCTCGGTTAGTTTGGTTTCAGCAATGGTCCCGATTGGTTAGTTTCAGTTTAGCATTGCTCAGGGCTACGTGCTTTATTTTATGGGCGCCTATTGCTCAAGTAAAATGGCTCGGTTAGTTTGGTTTTAGCAATGATACCTGTTGGTTAGTTTGGCTTTAGCAATGAGCCTGTTCGAGCAGTTTCAGTTTATCAATGTTTTCAACTACATGCTTTATTTTATGAGCGCCTATTCCTCAAGCAAAAGGGCTCGGTTAATTTGCTTTAGCAATGAGCCCGGTCGGTCAGTTTCACTTTAGCAATGTCCCCAGCTACGTGCTTTATTTTATGTGCGCCTATTACTCAAGCAAAAGGGCTCGGTTAGTTTGGTTTCAGCAATGGTCCAGATTGGTTAGTTTGCTTTAGCAATGAGCCCGGTGTGTCGGTTTCAGTATAGCAATGTTCCTAGCTGCGTGCTTTATTTTATGGGCGCCTATTACTCAAGCAAGAGAGCTCGGTTAGTTTGGTTTCAGCAATGATCCTGGTTGGTTAGTTGGGCTTTAGCAATGGCGCCTATTATTCAAGCAAAAGTGCTCGGTTAATTTGGTTTCAGCAATGATCCCGGTTGGTTAGTTTCAGTTTAGCAATGCTCCGGGCTACGTGCTTTATTTTGTGGGCGCCTATTGATAAAGAAAAATGGCTCGCTTAGTTTGGTTTCAGCAATGGTACCTGTTGGTTAGTTTGGCTTTCGCAATGAGCCCGGTTGGTTAGTTGGGCTTTAGCAATGGCGCCTATTAATCAAGCAAAAGTGCTCGGTTAATTTGGTTTCAGCAATGATCCCGGTTGGTTAGTTACAGTTTAGCAATGTTCCTAGCTACGTGCTTTATTTTATGGGCGCCTATTACTCAAGCAAGAGAGTTCGGTTAGTTTGGTTTCAGCAATGATCCCGGTTGGTTAGTTTGGATTTAGCAATGAGCCTGTCCGGTCAGTTTCAGTGTAGCAAAGTACCCAGCTACGTGCGTTATTTCATGCGCGCCTATTGCACCAGCAAAATGGCTCCGTTGGTTTTGTTTCAGGAATGGTACCGCTTGGTTAGTTTGGCTTTAGCAATGAGCCCGGTCGGTCGGTTTCAGTATAGCAATGTTCCTAGCTAGGTGCTTTATTTTATGGGCGCCTATTACTCAAGCAAAAGGGCTCGGTTAGTTTGGTTTCAGCAATGATCCCGGTTGGTTAGTTTGGCTTAAGCAATGAGCGCGGTCGGTCAGTTTCAGTTTAGCAATGTTTCCAGATACGCTTTTTATTTTATGTTCGCCTATTACTCAAGCAAAAGGGCTCGGTTAGTTTGGTTTCAGCAATGGTTCCGATTGGTTAGTTTCAGTTTAGCAATGATCCGGGCTACGTGCTTTATTTTATGGGCGCCTATTGCTCAAGTAAACTAACTCGGTTAGTTTGGTTTTATCAATGATACCTGTTGGTTAGTGTGGCTTTAGCAATGAGCCTGTTCGGTCAGTTTCAGTTTATCAATGTTCCGAGCTACATGCTTTATTTTATGAGCGCCTATTGCTCAAGTAAACTAGCTCGGTTAGTTTGGTTTTAGCAATGATACCTGTTGGTTAGCGTGGCTTTAGCAATGAGCCTGTTCGGTAAGTTACAGTTTATCAATGTTCCCAGCTACATGCTTTATTTTATGAGCGCCTAGTCCTGAAGCAAAAGGGCTTGGTTAGTTTGGTTTCACCAATGATCCCGGTTTGTTAGTTTGGCTTTAGCTATGAGCCCGGTCGGTCAGTTTCAGTTTAGCAATGTTCCCAGCTACGTTCTTTATTTTATGTTCGCCTATTACTCAAGCAAAAGGGCTCGGTTAGTTTGGTTTCAGCAAGGGCTCCGATTGGTTAGTTTCAGTTTAGCAATGATCCGGGCTACTTGCTTTATTTTATGGGCGCCTATTGCTCAAGTAAACTAGCTCGGTTAGTTTGGTTTTAGCAATGATACCTGTTGGTTAGTGTGGCTTTAGCAATGAGCCTGTTCGGTAAGTTACAGTTTATCAATGTTCCCAGCTACATGCTTTATTTTATGAGCGCCTAGTCCTGAAGCAAAAGGGCTTGGTTAGTTTGGTTTCACCAATGATCCCGGTTTGTTAGTTTGGCTTTAGCTATGAGCCCGGTCGGTCAGTTTCAGTTTAGCAATGTTCCCAGCTACGTTCTTTATTTTATGTTCGCATATTACTCAAGCAAAAGGGCTCGGTTATTTTGGTTTCAGCAATGGTTCCGATTGGTTAGTTTCAGTTTAGCATTGCTCCGGGCTACGTGGTTTATTTTATGGGCGCCTATTGCTCAAGTAAAATGGCTCGGTTAGTTTGGTTTTAGCAATGATACCTGTTGGTTAGTTTGGCTTTAGCAATGAGCCTGTTCGAGCAGTTTCAGTTTATCAATGTTTCCAACTACATGCTTTATTTTATGAGCGCCTATTCCTCAAGCAAAAGGTTCCGGTTAATTTGATTTCAGCAATGTGGCCGGTCGGTCAGTTTCAGTGCAGCAATATTCCCTGCTACGTGCTATATTTTATGGGCGCCTATTACTCAAGCAAAAGTGCTCGGTTAGTTTGGTTTCAGCAATGATCCCGGTTGGTTAGTTTCAGTTTAGCAATACTCCGGGCTACGTGCTTTATTTTATGGGCGCCTATTTCTCAAGAAAAATGGCTCTGTTATTTTGGTTTCAGCAATGGTACCTGTTGGTTAGTTTGGCTTTCGCAATGAGCCCGGTCGGTCGGTTTCAGAGTAGCAATGTTCCCAGCTACATGCGTTATTTTATGGGCGCCTATTACTCAAGCAAAAGAGCTCGGTTAGTTTGGTTTCAGCAATGATCCCGGTTGGTTAGTTTCAGTTTAGCAATACTCCGGGCTACGTGCTTTATTTTATGGGCGCCTATTTCTCAAGAAAAATGGCTCTGTTATTTTGGTTTCAGCAATGGTACCTGTTGGTTAGTTTGGCTTTCGCAATGAGCCCGGTCGGTCGGTTTCAGAGTAGCAAT